>NC_133537.1:156328557-156657057 GCF_048544455.1 Silene latifolia
TTTGGTCATGGCGTGGAAACACAGACATGTAAAAATAAAAACAAACAAAGAGAATAATAAAAAACACTCCCAATAAACTAATCTGAACCTCATACTAATTCCATACTATTCCTTTAATATAATACTCATCTCTCGCCACCATAGCTAAACAAATCTCAACTCATTACTCCGTCTTACTCATAAAATAATACTCCAAAGTAACCAAATATCGTATTCTCATCGTCGAACCTAAGCCAAGGACAAGGGTGAGTGAACTGGCGGATAAGACCACGAAACAATATTTCTATCTCAATATCGATTTCAAACTCAAATAACTCAATAACCATGGTCACTTTGGACCATAAACATAACTCGGCTCAAAGGCCCCAGAACTCATAACTCAATACCAGTAACCAATTTCAATCTCAATTTCAATATCCATATTGTCAAAGGTTCAAAGAACCGTATTCAACACTTAGAGTAAAACTCAAAGCTACTCCACCCACGTGTCTCGGTCAAAGAATCGACAATTTAAATACAATACAAAAGAACAAGCCCACTCTTAATATTTCAAAACCAAACAGCTCAAACATTTCAATTCGCGGTTCGTAATATTCATCGACAAGTATAAGCAATCTAATATCACTAACCGAAATAGGAGAACAACCGCCTTCGTTAAATAAGCAACACAAAATTGTATTCAAAGATCCAATCAATGCAAATTGCCAAAGCACGTCCCCTCCTCCATATTCTCATTGAAACTTGGCATACAAAATCAACGACTAATAAATCCCTAACATTAATCCTCAAATTTCCGAAATCTTACTACTACCATGACATGCATACTATTATCCGCCTATTTAACCAATATCCACCACCCCTTTAACTAACAACTCAATAGACATTAGAATATATTACTAGTAATATAAATAATCACAATAGTTCAGTAATCAAATACGACACAAAGAATAATCACATAACACCCACTCAAACAACCCCGAACAATAGTAATAATAATAGGATCGGTAGAATGGTGTTACCTTAAAACTCGTGAATCAGTCCGAAAACAATTTAAGGATATTGCTCCAAAATAATTATCATCAACAAAGTTTAGCAAGATAAGATCAAACATGGCTCTCGGCAGAGACTAGCGAAAGGAATCTTGTGGAAGGAAGATGATTGATAAATAATTACTAGTCAGATGATGTTAACACACGATATAAAGGAGGAAATTGGTAAAATTAGGGTTTTAAAACAAGTGATAAAGAAAACAGCTAGTTTAAGGCTAATAAATAAATAAATATGGGTTAGGTATATAAAATATAAAGAAAGCCCATGAAACAAGTTTATGGTCAACGGAATTCAAGAGTAAGGAAACATATGTAACAAGGTATTATAATCTACTTTTAAAAATAAGAGTTGTAGTTTATGTTTTTATTTTAAATTCTCAAAATAAGTTTCCAAGATACATAGATGACACAACAGACAAAATTAATAAACTATTTAAACTTAATAATATTTAAAATTTAATATTAATTATGACAATAATTGGAGTATTATAATCTTCCCCTCTTAAAAAAAACTTCGTCCCCAAAGTTTAAGTTTAGAAATCAAAGACAATGCTTTAAAATTTGAGTGGTATTACACTCCACCCTCCTTAAAATAAAGTTCGTCCTCGAACGTAAAATTTTCAAAATGAATAAAATGACAACTCAAAATTTAAGAATTGTTTAAAAAGTTAAAAGAGCGGTGCTAAGCTGTGACGATCTCAACACCTGACCAAGAAAGAACCCGCTCTGATACCAATTGTAACACCCTGATTTTCGGCAAAATTAAAACTAACTTTTACATATAAAATGCGCCGAAATACAGAGATATTATAATTAATATACAAAGTTTTTCTAACAAAATGTCTCTTAAAATAAAATTACAAAATGAACTAAAACTTTTACAAGGTCTTTAAATAAAAACTTGTCTTGAAATAAAATCCTTTTTGAACAGCAGCGGAAGACCTGAAAGCAAAAACAGAAGACAGAAAGGAACTACCCCCATGACGAGTAGCCCCGAAGGGAGAAAACACGTCAGCCGGAAAGCTGAGTAACATATAATACCTCAATATAAGCAGCTTAGTTTTGGTCATGGCGTGGAAACACAGACATGTAAAAATAAAAACAAACAAAGAGAATAATAAAAAACACTCCCCATAAACTAATCTGAACCTCATACTAATTCAATACTATTCCTTTAATATAATACTCATCTCTCGCCACCATAGCTAAACAAATCTCAACTCACTACTCCGTCCTACTCATTACTCCGTCTTACTCATAAAATAGTACTCCAAAGTAACCAAATATCGTATTATCATCGTCGAACCTAAGCCAAGGACAAGGGGTGAGTGAACTGGCGGATAAGACCGCGAAATAATATTTCCATCTCAATATCAATTTCAAACTCAAATAACTCAATAACCATGGTCACTTTGGACCATAAACATAACTCGGCTCAAAGGCCCCAGAACTCATAACTCAATACCAGTAACCAATTTCAATCTCAATTTCAATATCGATATTGTCAAAGGTTCAAAGAACCGTTTTCAACACTTAGAGTAAAACTCAAAGCTACTCACCCACGTGTCTCGGTCAAAGAATCGACAATTTAAATACAATACAAAAGAATAAACCCACTCTTAATATTTCAAAACCAAACAGCTCAAACGTTTCAATTCGCGGTTCATAATATTCATCGACAAGTATAGGCAATCAAATATCACTAACCGAAATAAGAGAACAACCGCCTTCGTTAAATAAGCAACACAAAATTGTATTCAAAGATCCAATCAATGCAAATTGCCAAAGCACATCCCCTCCTCCATATTCTCATTGAAACTTGGCATACAAAATCAACGACTAATAAATCCCTGACATTAATCCTCAAATTTCCGAAATCTTACTACTACCATGACATGCATACTATTATCCTCCTATTTAACCAATATCAACCACCCCTTTAACTAACAACTCAATAGACATTAGAATATATTATTAGTAATATAAATAATCACAATAGTTCAGTAATCAAATACGACACAGAGAATAATCACATAACACCCACTCAAACAACCCCGAACAATAGTATTAATAATAGGATCGGTAGAATCGTGTTACCTTAAAACTCGTGAATCAGTCCGAAAAGAATTTAAGGATATCGCTCCAAAATAATTATCATCAACAAAGTTTAGCAAGATAAGATCAAACATGGCTCTCGGCAGAGACTAGCTCAAGGAATCTTGTGGAAGGAAGATGATTGATAAGTAATTACTAGCAAGATGATGTTAACACACGATATAAAGGAGGAAATTGGTAAAACTAGGGTTTTAAAACAAGTGATAAAGAAAACAGCTAGTTTAAGGCTAATAAATAAATAAATATGGGTTAAGTATATAAAATATAAAGAAAGCCCATGAAACAAGTTTATGGTCAACGGAATTCAAGAGTAAGGAAACATATGTAACAAGGTATTATAATCTACTTTTAAAAATAAGAGTTGTAGTTTATGTTTTTATTTTAAATTCTCAAAATAAATTTCCAAGATACATAGATGACACAACAGACAAAATTAATAAACTATTTAAACTTAATAATATTTAAAATTTAATATTAATTATGACAATAATTGGAGTATTATAGCCCCGGATAAGGTCGTCCACTATCCAAAGTTTCTAAGTAAGAGGTGAGGGTCGTCTCTCTTTAGCCTCTACTGATCGATCTTGGTTGGTTAAATGCAAAAGTTGATAAAACGGATAAATGCATGAATGCGCATCCACAAGTTTAAACCTAACATGTGATATTTGCTAAGTCGGTTTTTATCCAAATATCAAGTAATTGATGTCGAGTTGGATTTAATATTGATTTGCATGCAAGACGGAAATTAAACATCCATTTACCGAGTTAGGTTTATGGTGCATAACGTGATCCATTTGTCTTAGAAAAGTGTTTTATTAATACAAAGTGTAAAATGCAGACTCATCAATCTCATCCGTCCTGTATTTGAGGTAATAGAAGTCGGGATCGTCCTAGACGAGTGATGGAAAGGAAACAGGAACAGCATCAGATAGCCTGTTGAGGCGCGAGCCATAGGGCGATGCAAGGGAGCCTGTCCAAGTTTGAAAACTGGAAATCAGAAGGCCTGTTTAGGCGCGAGACAGGCAACGACTTAAAGGGTGTCTCCTGGTTGTTTAAAATGCTTATGAAATTGTTTGCAAAAATTGTTTGTAAAAGGGTGTCAAAACCCGTTTTGTTGAAAAGGTCATTAAGACCGCTTTTGTGCTAATATGAAGAACGGGACTCAGAATCATTATCATTATGTTGACAATATTCGATGTCGGGTTCGGTTTTGCAAGCTTGACATGGATAGTTTTGTAATAAAAGATGCAAAAAAAAAATGTTTGATATGAACTAACTTTGTTAAGTTCATTGTTTTGTAATTAAAGTGTAAAAAGTGCTTAATATGAACTAATTGTATTAAGTTCATTGCTTTGTAATTAGTCAAAGTTCATCATCGTACTCGGATTAAACCGACATGGTATGTAGAACAAAGGATGATTATGCATGTATGACTAATATGGTGGTTTTGCAAATGTAAACAAAAGAATAAAAGGTTTTAAAATACCCTTTATAATGTAGTTAACCAAATATTATCACTGAATCACGGGTTAAACCATCATGGTATGAGGAACCAAGGGTGAATATAATTTATGGTTTAAAATATTCATCATAAAAATGATTTGAAACGGTAAAAACCGATTGTAAATAAGAAATGAAAATGGAGGAAAGAATGAATTCAAACACATTTGAGTTCTTGACCCGGGAAGCCAGAAGAGGCGCGAGCCACCTAGTTGTGACTAGGGGCTTCTACTTCAGGTCAAAACTCGGTTTTAGCTCAATCAATCCGTATTTTGGACCATGTTATACATGTTTTAGCATGTTAAAGTCATAAAAACAGATAAAAGAACATGAAAGAAGAGGATTAATTACACCCTCATACTTACATGCTAGATTGGTTGACGAGAAATCGAAAAAGTGTAAAAACTTGTTGAGTCGGAAAACTCGATTTAAAAAACGTTTTTGTAAAGTAAAGAGTGTTGCTTTGTTTGGTGATGGTGTAGTTGGTCGAAATGATAAGTCAAGTGATTTAATGCACGATGACGGTACCAAACAATGTGTATGGCTCGTATTCTCAATCGGTAGGTTGAAAATACGTGTCGTTTGTGTAATACTACGGTTTTATGTGTTGTTGGGTACTCTATCGAGTAAGTGAGTTTTGCGTGCGAAATAGTGTTCTGTCTGATGGGTACTCAACTGAGTAGAAGCCACTCGATCGAGTAGGGGGCACTGTGAACCCCCTCAATAACGCGGAGAAAATAACTTATAAATTCAAGCGGGAATTAGGAAATTTTTGAAACTTTTAAAATTTAAAGCGCGGGTTCATTAAAATCCAAAACACAAATAAAAATTGCGGAAATAAGGATTAATTATACAGAAGTGATAGTCAAGGTGAGGGAAATATATCCCTCGAATGACAATACAATAAATGGTGAGTCTAAGGAATCCTAATAATCCGACTACAAGGCCAAAGTGCCCGCTAGCTCACACATGTCTTCACCCCATAAATGCACCAACTAACACCTGTCATTCATGTAAACATGAATGCCACAGTCAGTGGGGAGTAACTCAAGGTTCTCCCAGCCACAAATTGTCAAAATGAACATAACAAAGAACTAAAACATGTATGTCATATAAGATACTTACAAAAGATGTGAATATCAAGTTTATATTTAAACAGGTCAATTAAATGATATGGAACAAGATAGACCAACATTAGCATAATAGAGACTCAACTATTCATGTGAAATAATTAAATAATAAGAAAGACAAGATTACGGTCATCTATACAAAGGCACGTATTTCAAGGAAGTATAGCATGGATGTGAGATAAGAATTTGAATCATGTGAAGCAGTTAAGTAAGGGATCAACCAATGCAAATTACAAGAATAGAAACCGTAGCCATAATTTGGATAACCACTTAGCAAACGTTGCACGGGACGTGGCTACTAATGTCACATTCATACTTATGGCTTGCATCTCACCATAAGAACGGATGAGAACATCAATCTCGACGATCATATTGCAACTAAAGTGCTTATAGCTCACCTCTAGTATCCGATAGGACCAAGATAAACAACACAAGGCATAACTTTTGCCTTGAATGACATATACCAATATCTATAACCAAGCAAGACCTTTACTACTCATATATCAATATATAATTCCTCTGGTAGGACGACAATGGTACTCCCAAGACTCAGTCCTAGTCTAAATCTGGCCAGACTCGACATGCGGTTGAACGGTCCGCACCCAAGACTCGATCGACAGAACGAAAGTCGAGTACCTAAATCTCGGCAGAACGGCCAACGAGAGCAGCAGAAATAAAATAAGATATCCAACTCTCGGGAGAACGGCCAACGAGAGAGACGTAAATAAAATAAGATATCCAACTCTCGGCAGAACGGCGAACGAGAGAGGTGTAAATAAAATAAGATATCCAACTCTTGGCAGAACGTCCAACGAGAGAGGTGTCGAAAGAGTATAGTAACCAACTCTTGGTAGAACGGCCAACGAGAGAGCCGTAAATTAGTCAAGCAAGAAGGCATAGCATTATGACATTATCATAAGAATACGACTCAATTTAATTAAACAAGTAGAATAATTCACTCGTATTTGAAATACAATACATAAATAAGAATGCATGAATTAAAGTTCATATTAATAATAAAATATGACATTCCATAAAATTATGAGGCATTTAAATAATACTTCCATAATTACGAATCATGGGAGAAATATATAAATGAACGGTAAATAATGAATTATGACACAGAAAACACATGACGGAATTTAAATTAACTAAATCCGAACACAAGTTATTTACGACCAAAACATTTAACATCCCCCTAGGCCACGGCCTAGCCACAGCCTGGCGCGGCCTGGCCACGGCTCCTGCACTAGCCAAAACAGCCCATGAACACGCCCTTTTAGCCGACTCAAAACAGCTCCGTCATCACTCCTATTAACCCGTCAAAACAGGGACATTGCAGCACATACTCTGCCCCACAAAACCCGTGCTTAAACAGCCACAACTCACCTAGGAAACCGTGCAAAAACAGAGTGAAGAACAAACCAAAACAGCCCCCAAAACATCACGCTACAAGTCATGGTGAGGCAACATTAGGACGGATTTTAGAGCATGATGAAGACGACATATTTCCATACCAATTTGCCAATTCATACATGTACATACGCATGAGACGGAAACTTAAAACTTGGTTAAAATCGACAAGGGAAATTAATTCAAAACAGCCCGTGAAAATTGGCCATGACACCTCCAATTTTCACGGTTTCCATGAGTTTGATGAGGCCGCTTTACGACACATTTTTAAGCATGAACGAGATATAAATTTTTCCGTACAAGCAACCTATTACATACACGTATCTACAAATGATACGGAAACAAAATATGTTGTTCAAATCGTCATGAAAATCAACTCAAAATAGCAGCCATAAAACGACTACACACCCCCCTATATCACAGTTTTTGGGCAGTTTGCATACCATCTTAAGACGAAATTTTAAGCATCCAAAAGACGATATTAACACATGTAAATCACCACATTCATTCATGGATATACATACAAGGTAGGAGTTAATACATTAGTTCAAATCGACAATGAGAAGGCCACGAAATTCAAGCACAAAACCGGGTAGTCATAGCCCTATCTCACGGTTTTCTGGGTAGAATGTTATGTCACTTTAAGACGGGTTTTTAAGCATACGAAAGATGGTATTAACTCATGTAAATCATCACATTCATTCACCCACTTCATGAGGAAGATAAAGATGCAAACTTTACACAAAATGACCAAGTAAATCTTGTAGTAAACCATCACAAACAACCATGGTGCAAACATACATAAAAATTGAAACTTGTTCACTAGAAGAGTAAACAACCATAGAAACACACAATATTAAATTCGACATAATGTCGAGTAACCTATCACCGTTACCTTTTTGCCCTTCAAAACTCCGAGGAAAACGCCTAAAGAGTACGAGCTTCCCTCCGGGTCTTCAGTCTCTTCAACTAGGAGAAAGAAAACGAAATAAAGAAGCTGAAAATCGGGACTTTCATGAGGCGGGTCAATCTGAAATCACAACAAAAACGATACTTTCTTACCTTGAAAGAAGGAGGAAGGAAAGAGGAAGAGAATGGTACTAAAATTATGGAATTTGGTCGAGAAATGAAGGCGGGTAACAATGGTGTATTTGGGTTTTGTTGTTACAGCTGGGTTTGATTTGCTTTTGCTGCGAAAAGAAAAAGAAAAGGAAGGGGGGTGAGGACGGGTTGGATAAGAGAGAGTGAGAAGAGGGAATAAATAATAATAATAATAATAATAATAATAATAATAATAATAATAATAATAATAATAATAATAATAATAAGGACTGTTTTACTTAGAGAGTAAGAGGATGTTGTGTTGTCGAAATCGGGTTGGTCCGAAATAAATTAGCCTTACTAATGAATTATGACGGTCTTATGCTAGACGGGAAAATGTCTCAAATCTATATTAACTTAAGACGGAAAACTACTATTATTATTATTATCTCTATTAATGCTATCCGACTAAAAATATTTATTTTTATATAAACAAGCTTATAAAAATATAACTTTTATAAAATTTATGTTTAAAACGAAATTAATTAAATTAAATACCTTAAAATATAAATAAAACAATAGAACGGTTAATTAAATTATCAATGCTAAAAATGGGAAATTCGCGGGTGTTACAGGCACTCGATCGAGTAAGTCACTTACTCGATCGAGTAAGTCGGTTTATACGGGTTATTCGCCGGGTTTTGATAGCAACGTGAGAATGTTATATAAAGTTGTTTTTACCGGTTGTTTTTACTTTTTCACTTATTCTAAATACTTTACACACGAGAAAAGTTACGTAGAATTCCTTTCTCTTATTGCTATCAAATCCTAAGGGCTAGAGTCATCGGATCGTTGAGTTCTTTACGCCGTTGAGACCGTCGCATCGTGGGTAAGATTCTAGTTTGATTTTTATGTCGTTTCATTATTTTTAGTTGAAACCCTAATTGGGTATTTTTGTTGGTTTTGGGAGCATTGTGACTGTTAGATAGTAATTATATGATTGTGTGACCTCCTAGGTGATTTCGTAGAAGAACGATTTTGATTAGCTGATAGTGACGACCTTGGTGATTTCCTTTCCAGGTAGGGTTTCCCTACTCAGTTATTGATTACATTGTATTTGGATGGTTGATTGTTGTTGGTTGTTTACTGTTGTTGATCTTTATCGTATAGGAATTGGTGATTGGTAATTGTTGTTGTAAAGTTGGTTGGTTGTAATTTGTCTATGGTTCGCGAGGCGCGTTCTCGGCTGAGTGGAGTCACTTGTAGGAGTCTCTTAACGCCCTTGATTTGCCCCTTGTGGTTCCAGTCACAAGGGGGATGTGCACATTAAGGAACTTGGGTTTTTGCTCGGAGTTGATTATCGGGGATTAGGTGGGAACGGCTACGGTCCCCCACTGGCGGTGTGGAATATCTGTTGCGATGGATATTCTGGTAGGGCTACACACTTTAGTGCGTAGTCAGGTGTTTGGAGATGTAAGTGTAATGAACGTGAAAATGAAAAGGTTTAGATGAGGGATGCGAATAGTGGCAAAATGGGATGTGTAAGGATTTATGGAGGGAGATGGTTAGGATTGTGTTGGTTAAGGATATATGTGATGGAAGGTCGTTATAGAGGGATGTAAACAAATGGTGTATTGATACCCGTCGTTGTGAGTACCAAAAATAAAATTTATAATCCAACTACAACTATAGACAGTGGTAGCAGGGTCGAACCACAGGGAACCGAATGTAATTAATAATTGTCTAATTTTAGTCCTAAGGTAACAGTGAGTGGGGGTTTGCTTTGATTTGGTCTATAGCTAAGGCAATAAAAGTAAAAGTACACTAAAAAAATGTATTAAATCAAATATAAAGAAGGGTACTAGGATGGTCGGTTCACTATAGTTTCGGCGGCAGCATACTAAGTAGGTCTAAATCAAACACATGAGGCGGGAAAACAAGAGGTCCTCTCGGTCCACTCTTAACAAGTAGCATCTTTCGATCTCGCTACGGGTCCCTAATATCATTAATACTGACTCTCGTCCTGAAAAGTGACTAAAAATCTAAACGATACCTATCTTTCGATCTCAGCATAGTTTAGTCATTTTAATTAGTAGTCTAATAACCTTCCCTATCTTTCGATCTAATGGATCAGTCAATTACTAAGCATTCAACTAGTCGCATGCATTCGATTTGTCGAATTTAGCAGTAAAGATAATTAAAACGAAAAAAAACCTCACGAGGGTAGTCGATCGACCAGGATGGACGGTCGATCGACCATGGCGCGATTCAGGTTACCTAATTCTAATGCCGCCTACACTATAATTCCCCTACATCCTAGCACGATGAAATTAGCTACTCATACTAGGAATGATAACAACAATAAAATTGACTACTAAATCTACTGAATTCATGCTCGAAACGATTAAACAAATAAATAACATAAAACGAAAATATTGGCTTTGGAAACTAACTAGCAATTTCTATACTATGAACGAAATATATAAGCAATAAAACTGAATAAGAACAGAGGGAATACCGAATGAAATTACAGAGAAAGGATCACGAACCGAATGCAAAAAGTAAATTGTATTGAAGATCAGATAAACGTAAAACCCTAAATTACTGATGATAGAACTAATAAAATCTGAATGTTTTCTGCCTAATATCAAGTTACGTTATATAGGAATATAACGCAACTCTTTATTCCAAAACCTAATGTACAATGGGCTTCCTTTTCCTCGATCTTTTAATTCACGTCTGAATTACGGCTTGGTCGATCGACCATGCAAGGCAGTCGATCGACTGGAATGCAGTGTACAGTAGCTCTTGTAAGTCGTGGGCTGGTCGATCGACTAAGGGTAGCGGTCGATCGACCGAAGTAGCTGATACTTGACTTCTAAGTTCTCGTGGATTTGTCTTTCGGGCCTCGGAATGCGCACCAAGCTCGTTCCTTGAGTAAATACTTCACGTCAAATGCAGTGCAAGATACTCGGGGACGGATTTAGCTCAATATCTACTCATTTCCGCATAAATCTGGAATATTACATAAAAATGCGAAAGTAGACGAAACGGGGCAAATAGTAGCGTTAAACTACATAAATGAGCTCTGAAATGCGTGTAAAATAGGGTGTAAAACATCATATTTAGGGCACGTATCAAACTTCCCTAAACCAAACCTTACTTGTCCCCAAGCAAGAACTAGACTCGATCCTAAAAACCTAATGGAACGAGTTCAATCTCAGAGCGAAATGCAAACTGAACAGCCTAAACCAATTTAATACATTAACTAACAATCAATTAGCAATCCGAATCATGAAAACGAGTTATAAGGTCGTTAAGAACTGCTGAACCGTCAACTGTAGAGACTTATCAAATTGGACTCTCACGGGTCGCTCAAATCACTCAAATAAGCACAGGGTGAATATATGTGAAAGATAGAAAGAATTCATTTTGTTAGTGACACTCACCTAACTACGACCTACAAGAACATGCCTGCAATATAATATGAAAGTAATCTCTACAACCGTACATATGCATTCCAACCGAACAAATGAACATGACACATGTCGAGATATATATGGGATATGTGAGGTAATGGGCAGGAAAGGCAAAACATTTATGGGAATGTGGGGGTACAGGTGATCAAGCTAGTACCGTAACAAAACCATACGACAATATCCACTTCTTGCTCAAACTTCAATCCACACTGTGCTATAGCAAGCACAAAACTCACATTCTCTGAAATAATTATAATCAATCAACTCCCCATAAGATATAAATGCACATGGGAGCAAAAATCGCCATAAAATAAAACTTTAAATCATGCGAATTGATCCTTCTCTTTTCTTCCTTGGGCAGCGGTCGATCGACCAAGTAGAGCAGTCGATCGACTGCTTGAACAGTACAACACTCTCTTTTTCTTTCTTTTTCGAATCATTTTTCTTTTCTCTTTTTTTTTTCTTTGTTGCTTTCTTTCCTTCTTTCAATTTCCCAACATCATCTCAAAATGAGCATTTGCAACCAAAAATGAAGTAACAATCCCAAAAACTAGAACTACTAGCTTGACAAGGGCAGGCTAAGTGTAGGATGTAGTGAACGGGACAAAAAGGCTATTTTTGGCAGTGTGGAGCTTATGGGTAAAATGAGAAAAGGAAAACCTCTACCACATGTGTCAATAAACCACAAACCGAATGCATATAGGTATTAAGCAGATTAAGTTCATATTTATGCAAATTAATGTAACATGTCTCATAAGGAGTAACTACTCACATCCTAGATAAACTGGTCACAGATGACATCAGTTATAGGCTCTAAAACTTAGAAAATATAAGTAGTTTGCCAAAAATTCTAAGTCGAGTCTCAAGTCAAGCAAGTAAATTAACGAAAACTCGTAGATTATGCATATATGATTCTACTAATAACATGTCAATTAGGCACGGCTTAGGCAAAAACAGATGCAAATGCGATGTGATCATTGAAATACTACCGTTCCGACTCAACCTATATGCTAAAATAAACGTGCATTTTTTTGAATTTTGTTGAAATTTTTCAGTTTTTCAATTTTTTTTTGAATTTTCTGTGTATATGAGAAAGTAAACAACAATGCAAGACAAAATGTAAACGTGAATGCAAGCAAATGAAATGCAACGCAAAACCCCCAAAATTTGATACCCGTCGTTGTGAGTACCAAAAATAAAATTTATAATCCAACTACAACTATAGACAGTGGTAGCAGGGTCGAACCACAGGGAGGCGAATGTAATTAATGATTGTCTAATTTTAGTCCTAAGGTAACAGTGAGTGGGGGTTTGCTTTGATTTGGTCTATAGCTAAGGCAATAAAAGTAAAAGTAAACTAAAGAAATGTATTAAATCAAATATAAAGAAGGGTACTAGGATGGTCGGTTCACTATAGTTTCGGCGGCAGCATACTAAGTAGGTCTAAATCAAACACATAAGGCGGGAAAACAAGAGGTCCTCTCTGTCCACTCTTAACAAGTAGCATCTTTCGATCTCGCTACGGGTCCCTAATATCACTAATACTGACTCTCGTCCTGAAAAGTGACTAAAAATCTAAACGATACCTATCTTTCGATCTCAGCATAGTTTAGTCATTTTAATTTGTAGTCTAATAACCTTCCCTATCTTTCGATCTAATGGGTCAGTCAATTACTAAGCATTCAACTAGTCGCATGCATTCGATTTGTCGAATTTAGCAGTAAAGACAATTAAAACGAAACAAAACCTCACGAGGCGGTCGATCGACAGGTTGGATGGTCGATCGACCATGGCGCGATTCAAGTTACCTAATTCAATGCCGCCTACACTATAATTCCCTTACATCCTAGCACGATGAAATTAGCTACTCATACTAGGAATGATAACAACAATAAAATTGACTACTAAATCTACTGAATTCATGCTCGAAACGATTAAACAAATAAATAACATAAAACGAAAATATTGGCTTTGGAAACTAACTAGCAATTTCTATACTATGAACGAAATATATAAGCAATAAAACTGAATAAGAACAGAGGGAATACCGAATGAAATTACAGAGAAAGGATCACGAACCGAATGCAAAAAGTAAATTGTATTGAAGATCAGATAAACGTAAAACCCTAAATTATCGATGATAGAACTAATAAAATCTGAATGTTTTTCGCTAATATCAAGTTACGTTATATAGGAATAGAACGCAACTCTTTATTCCAAAACCTAATGTACAATGGGCTTCCTTTTCCTCGATCTTTTAATTCACGTCTGAATTACGGCTTGGTCGATCGACCATGCAAGGCGATCGATCGATCGGAATGCAAAGATGTCTGATAGTAGCTCTTGTAAGTCGTGGGCTGGTCGATCGACTAAGGGTAGCGGTCGATCGACCGAAGTAGCTGATACTTGACTTCTAAGTTCTCGTGGATTTGTCTTTCGGGCCTCGGAATGCGCACCAAGCTCGTTCCTTGAGTAAATACTTCACGTCAAATGCAGTGCAAGATACTCGGGGACGGATTTAGCTCAATATCTACTCATTTCCGCATAAATCTGGAATATTACATAAAAATGCGAAAGTAGACGAAACGGGGCAAATAGTAGCGTTAAACTACATAAATGAGCTCTGAAATGCGTGTAAAATAGGGTGTAAAACATCATATTTAGGGCACGCATCAAACTTCCCTAAACCAAACCTTACTTGTCCCCAAGCAAGAACTAGACTCGATCCTAAAAACCTAATGGAACGAGTTCAATCTCAGAGCGAAATGCAAACTGAACAGCCTAAACCAATTTAATACATTAACTAACAATCAATTAGCAATCCGAATCATGAAAACGAGTTATAAGGTCGTTAAGAACTGCTGAACCGTCAACTGTAGAGACTTATCAAATTGGACTCTCACGGGGTCGCTCAAATCACTCAAATAAGCACAGGGTGAATATATGTGAAAGATAGAAAGAATTCATTTTGTTAGTGACACTCACCTAACTACGACCTACAAGAACATGCCTGCAATATAATATGAAAGTAATCTCTACAACCGTACATATGCATTCCAACCGAACAAATGAACATGACACATGTCGAGATATATATGGGATATGTGAGGTAATGGGCAGGAAAGGCAAAACATTTATGGGAATGTGGGGGTACAGGTGATCAAGCTAGTACCGTAACAAAACCATACGACAATATCCACTTCTTGCTCAAACTTCAATCCACACTGTGCTATAGCAAGCACAAAACTCACATTCTCTGAAATAATTATAATCAATCAACTCCCCATAAGATATAAATGCACATGGGAGCAAAAATCGCCATAAAATAAAACTTTAAATCATGCGAATTGATCCTTCTCTTTTCTTCCTTGGGCAGCGGTCGATCGACCAAGTAGAGCAGTCGATCGACTGCTTGAACAGTACAACACTCTCTTTTTCTTTCTTTTTCGAATCATTTTTCTTTTCTCTTTTTTTTTTCTTTGTTGCTTTCTTTCCTTCTTTCAATTTCCCAACATCATCTCAAAATGAGAATTTGCAACCAAAAATGAAGTAACAATCCCAAAAACTAGAACTACTAGCTTGACAAGGGCAGGCTAAGTGTAGGATGTAGTGAACGGGACAAAAAGGCTATTTTTGGCAGTGTGGAGCTTATGGGTAAAATGAGAAAAGGAAAACCTCTACCACATGTGTCAATAAACCACAAACCGAATGCATACAGGTATTAAGCAGATTAAGTTCATATTTATGCAAATTAATGTAACATGTCTCATAAGGAGTAACTACTCACATCCTAGATAAACTGGTCACAGATGACATCAAGTTATAGGCTCTAAAACTTAGAAAATATAAGTAGTTTGCCAAAAATTCTAAGTCGAGTCTCAAGTCAAGCAAGTAAATTAACGAAAACTCGTAGATTATGCATATATGATTCTACTAATAACATGTCAATTAGGCACGGCTTAGGCAAAAACAGATGCAAATGCGATGTGATCATTGAAATACTACCGTTCCGACTCAACCTATATGCTAAAATAAACGTGCATTTTTTTGAATTTTGTTGAAATTTTTCAGTTTTTCAATTTTTTTTTGAATTTTCTGTGTATATGAGAAAGTAAACAACAATGCAAGACAAAATGTAAACGTGAATGCAAGCAAATGAAATGCAACGCAAAACCCCCAAAATTTGATACCCGTCGTTGTGAGTACCAAAAATAAAATTTATAATCCAACTACAACTATAGACAGTGGTAGCAGGGTCGAACCACAGGGAGGCGAATGTAATTAATGATTGTCTAATTTTAGTCCTAAGGTAACAGTGAGTGGGGGTTTGCTTTGATTTGGTCTATAGCTAAGGCAATAAAAGTAAAAGTAAACTAAAGAAATGTATTAAATCAAATATAAAGAAGGGTACTAGGATGGTCGGTTCACTATAGTTTTGACAAAGATACTAAGTAGGTCTAAATCAAACACATAAGGCGGGAAAACAAGAGGTCCTCTCTGTCCACTCTTAACAAGTAGCATCTTTCGATCTCGCTACGGGTCCCTAATATCACTAATACTGACTCTCGTCCTGAAAAGTGACTAAAAATCTAAACGATACCTATCTTTCGATCTCAGCATAGTTTAGTCATTTTAATTTGTAGTCTAATAACCTTCCCTATCTTTCGATCTAATGGGTCAGTCAATTACTAAGCATTCAACTAGTCGCATGCATTCGATTTGTCGAATTTAGCAGTAAAGACAATTAAAACGAAACAAAACCTCACGAGGCCAGTCGATCGACCAGGTTGGATGGTCGATCGACCATGGCGCGATTCAAGTTACCTAATTCAATGCCGCCTACACTATAATTCCCTTACATCCTAGCACGATGAAATTAGCTACTCATACTAGGAATGATAACAACAATAAAATTGACTACTAAATCTACTGAATTCATGCTCGAAACGATTAAAAATATAAGCAATAAAACTGAATAAGAACAGAGGGAATACCGAATGAAATTGCCGAGAAAGGATCCAGAACCGAATGCAAAAAGTAAATTGTATTGAAGATCAGATAAACGTAAAACTCTAAATTACTGATGATAGAACTAATAAAATCTGAATGTTTTCTGCCTAATATCAAGTTACGTTATATAGGAATATAACGCAACTCTTTATTCCAAAACCTAATGTACAACGGGCTTCCTTTTCCTCGATCTTTTAATTCACGTCTGAATTATGGCTTGGTCGATCGACCATGCTGTGGACAGCGGGCCGCCCACGGGGGCGCTTGGTGAGAAACGGGGAACAAGCGTTTGCATTTTGTATGGAGTCGCCACCAATTTTTATGGGAAATTGGAACCGTTCGAATACCTCGTGTCATGTCAAGACACAAAGTAGTGACATGAACACTAAGCAATCGTTACCCTTAGCATTCTATGTCTAGAATGACTCTCGTGGATGCCAATGAACACGGGTGCTCACGGAGATCTGGAGTAAGGGGTGAGGGTACGTATTAGGAAGCTCTTTTGATCGAACACCTAATCCCGCCCGCCTCGATAGCGGCCTCTACTAATGATTAGGGAAGTTATTCGTACTTGATATATCGTCGGCTATATGCATGCAATGCAACATCCATTAGATTAATCCTAGCATGTGAAGAATTAGACTAAGTCGGTTGACAATTAATTTAACATACAATTGGGTCAAAGTAGGATTTAGTGTTCAATTACATGTGAAGGCATACAAACAATAAAAGAAATACAATAATTATAAATTACAATAATTACAACGGATTAGGCGATTTATGTCGAAAATACCTTTAAAACGGATAATTTGAGAAGAAAAAGAATAAAAGAATAAAAGAAAGAAATAAATAAATTAACGAACAGGAATTAGCGTGATAATACGGTTAATAGTTGATTAATACGTAACCTAATTAATCTAGGTCAAGGCAGAAAAGGAGTTCGGGGATTTAACTCATCTCGAACAGCGCAAGCAGAATCGCGCCCTCTGGAAGAGGCGCGGCGATTCTTGCGTCTGTTCCAAGGGTGAGTTCTGGCTGTGAAGCCGGAACTGCAAATCGTTAATGTTAATTGTTAATTTTAGGGATTGGTTTGATAATTGACTCGGATGAAAGTGATTTAATGTATTAATTACATGTGAATGATGGTCATAAAAACAGTAAAACATGAATGAGACGGATGCAAACGGATTAATTATGTGAAGGGACGATGTTAATGAATGATTAATTAGTGACATCGGTGAATGGAACAAACTAAACATGATGAATTGATGACAAATTAATGACGAATTAATGGATAAACAGATGAAAACTATATCAATGACGAATTCCAGAAACTCAATATGAACGAATTGAATCCCTAAAATCCGGGTTTGAATATTAATAACGAAAACCCGCAAATATGGATTACTTGGGATTTAAGGTCGGATTTATGATGATTAAAACATATTAATGATGAATAAATTATATACATGTGAATTATTGAACTATCATGTGAGAGAATTAAAGACAAACATACGAAAACAAATAAGAAAGACGGAATAACGAGAGGGCGAAGAAGAAGAAAGAAGCAGGAGGCTGCGGCGGCCTCACGAAGAGGCGCGAGGCTGCGCTCCTTCAAGAGGCGCAGCAGTTGCTGCGTCTTTTCTCGACGTCTGTCTACTGGAAATCCGCAAAAACAGATTTTAACAAAGGGTTTTAGAAATCGATTTTAACGGTATTTTCGACATAAATCTTACAATGGTGATACGATAAATAAAAATACAATAAATAAAGAGAATTATTACACCCTCAGACTTACATGTTGACGGAACGAGATGAACTAAGAATATCGACTAGTGAATGCTCGACGCGAATGCAAGGAAAGAGTGCCCTCGTAAGAGGAAAACGATTGATTAATTTAAGTTGATTGAGTGTAGTTGGTCAAATTGGTCGGTCATGCAACGGAGAGGCTGGTACCCGGAAAGATCCGAGCTTACGTGGTCGGAAGTCCAAGCACGTAGGCGCCAATTAGTAAGAACGAAGTCTAGAATGCAAAGGGAGAAGAGAAGGGCGGACACTCGCGTGAGAAATATGAGGAACGAAAGCTCCTATTTATACTAATCACGTGAAGGAATAGGGTTTTGGAGACTCTTTGGAAGTGAATCTCGGAAAGATATAAAAAAGATACGTAAATCATGCAAAGAAGGGCTGGGAAGAGGCGCGGCGCCATCTGCGTCCCTTGGAAGAGGCGCAAAGACTGCTGCGTCTGTTCCCGAGGAGGTTTCCTCGTGAAGAAAGATTTCGCGTTTGAGTTATGGTAGGACGGAAATAATTCGATTATCTTGTGAATATTACGGGATATTATTTGCCAAAAGATAAAATTTATGAAATATGGAATAGAAATATCCGGAACATTCAGAACATTCAGACTCGGGATTTAAAGCTATCGAAAATGGAGACGGTTTTTGACCCGGACTCGAATGTACTCTAATTATCGCCAAAACGACCGTATCAGGACGTAGATGACAACTAAGAGGTAGACATTAATATTTGAGCAATCACCTGACGATAATCTTACGAACTGTCACAAATCGTTCCGCGAATCAAACATGCGGCCCAATCATCACCGGGTGGTTTGCGGGAGGTGCAGAAACGAGGTGTCTACAGAGCCCCCACTTTGACTGAGGCTTGGACAAGGCGAAAGTCAAAGTATAGCCATCAGGTCAATCGAAGATTACAACCTGACGACTATGGCGACGCGAGGCGGTTCAAGGGGTCTGAACCAAGGACCTATCGTCGGGAACATTTTAGAGTATGTCGACTTCCGGGGAGGGTCGTTTAAAGTCCATTAGACTACGTAAGGAGGCTCGCCAGCCATAAGAAGAGACCATACCTGAGACTTCTTCTCGAGATGCTTCCGGAGTTTGCATAGGAGCTAAGGTTTGAGCTTGGGAGCTAAGGGTAAGACCTAAAAGATATATAAGGATTGGTGCTAGGGTGTGGGACCCTAAAGGAAAGCATTGACGGGAAGGAGGTCAAATATGAGTTCAACCTAGAGGTAATTAAGTTTTGGGTATAGGAATTTCTGGAGAACGACACCCTGTCGGACTCCGCGGGGAAACAAGAAATATTGAAAGCAGCAGGACGTCGGTAGAAACTGCTGGGGAACCCGCTTGCATTGGTCTCAAGCGAACTCTTGCTGGGGAAATATTGACGACTAGGAACATCTTGATCGTCGTGAAAGAAATCTTGAGTGAGCAGTACTGCAAAATACTACTGCGCCGGGGACAGACGACTAGGAACATCTTGATCGTCGTGAAAGAAATCTTGAGTGAGCAGCACTGCAAAATACTACTGCGCCGGATAGAATGAGTTGAGCAATGCTGCAAAATACTGCTGCGTTGGATAAAATGCGGACCGAAGCGAAAGAAAATCGTCGAAACGGACCAAAAAAATATAATAGCGTTGAAGAAGAGGCGCACCAAAGATGGGCCCACTAATAACGAACTCATAACGAATTTTTGAAAATTCGTATGGAGGGAACACCAGGAAGAGGCGCAGCAAGAGCTGCGTCTCTTGGAAGAGGCGCAGCGCCTGCTGCGTCTTTTCCCCAATTTGGCAATTTCCGCGTAAAAACGCGAAATCAGAAGGTTTATTCTTCATTATTTCGAAACTCATTTCCTTCAATTTCTCTCTCAAATCTTCACCATTTCCGTCGAGGTTGGATTCAAAAGCTTGCTTCAAATATGACTAATCGAGGTATGTGTCTTAATCTTGCATTAATCATTTACATTTGTCGAATTTTGAGCCGCGAGAATTAGGGTTTTCGACCCTTTTGATCGAAAATTTGGGGCTTTTCCCCCAAATGAATTTGCTTTGCCAAATTGATGCTAGAAATGGATAGTAGGCAATGTTAGGAACATAACCATGTATTTACTTTGGATTTTCATCGAGTTCTGAGCCCTTGAGCGAATTTTGAGACGGTTTTACAGCTGAACCGTAAATTGCTTCGAAAATAGCCTTAGGATTGTCCATTGGCAACGAAATTTGATATTTGGGATCCTTGGATGATGGGTAAACTTCCTGTCATCTCGAAATTTTGGTTTGCGACAACTTTTTCAGGGCGCCTTTCTAGGGCATAATCGCCGTTATAACGAAATGCTGCCGAATTTTCGACTTGAACCCGGGACTAGGCTTTGACTCGGACTTAATTTGACCCAATTTATCACACGAGTGATTGGGTTGGCGGGAATATGACCAAAGATGGCCAGAAAGGACAGTTTTCAGGGCTCCGGAGGCTCGAAAACTCCTTAACAAAGGCTTGTCGTCATGTGACGCGGCCTAAATTTACTTTAATGTTGCAGGTAGCTTTGTAGACACCTCGTGTGGGCTGCAGAGGGTCACCTGTCCTACAGGACGGTGAAGAGTTTGGTAAATAAGAATTCACTACTCATTACTTATTCTCTTTCATTTTTTTGTCCAAACTTCTTGCAAATTTCATTCAAAACTAAAGATAGCTTTGTTTCAAATCATAATAGGAGGCCGGGAACATCAGGTCGTTCTCGGGTTATACGACGGCGATGGAGCACTACGAGTGGCTGTCGGCGGAGGAGAGGGCCATGATCGAGCGTGGAGCGTTTGGTCCTCTGGTTCAGGTCTGAAGGGATATCGTGAAGAGGAAGTTGCGGGCCAACCTTAGCCTGGTCCGCGCTTTCTTGGATCGATTCTGGGACACGACTTCCACGTTTCACCTGCCTTTCGGTGAGGTGGGAGTTACTCGGGAGGATTACGGCATGATTTCAGTGTCCGTGTGTGGGACCGAGGAGGTGGTGTGGCCGGAGACTGCTATGAGGGCGGATTCGGCCGAGGCGAGGAGGTTGATCGGCTGGAACTTATCGCCGAAGGCTGTTGAAGACCCCGGAGCTGGTGACGATCGATGGGAGGGAGACTGCTCCTCCTCCTTGTACAGCTGAGCAGAGAGCTCGTCTGTGGCTTTGGTGGTTCTTGTCTTCGATTTACCTCGGAGACAAGGGCGAGAGGCTATCGACGAAGCTTCTTCCCTTCCTTTCTGACCTGAGTTCCCTAGGACGTTGGGACTGGGTTACTGCTGGTTTTGCGGTCCTCATCCGCTTCATGAGGGCCATGGTTCGTCCGGAGTTGATGGAGAAGGGGACTTCTCCTGGCGCTGTCGGACCCGGACTACTGTTGGAGGTATGAACCTTCCTTTAGGCCAAAGTAAATTCTTTTCTTTATCGAATCACGAAAGATCGTTTATTGATCATTCTGTTTTATAGGCATGGGTGTACTCCTACTTCCCGAGCTTCGCGCCCAAGAGGACAGAGCCGTTGGAGAAGGCCTATCCCGTGGTGAGGGATTGGGTGATGTGCAGGACGAAGAGCAAGCGCTCTTCTCACAATGTCTATCGGCGGGATGTGAACGCCCTTCAGCTGAGCAGCGTGAGTATCCCACTTGTATGTACATCTCTTGTACTTTGCTTCTATTTGATCATAGGAATGATCTTTGCCTTTATATTGTCGCAGTGGGTGCCCAGACCTTGGGCGGAGTACGCTGGAGCGCCTCCTTTTGTCGCTGAGGTCCTTCGACCTAGGAGCCCGAGTCGGCTGCTGTTGTGGACGTCGATGGGTCCTGTGTGGTATCTGGGCGAGCGTTTGGCTCGTCAGTGCTCTCGGGGCGCGTTGACGGTTCCCATTGACCCTCCGAGGACGATGTTCAGGGAGCCTACTGAGGCTGAGAGGGAGGCGGACCTGGCTGGTGCCAGTGGCGACGACCTTCTTCTGCCTGGCGAGGACTACTCAGCATTCCTTTACGGGAGGTTGGCGTACTGGCCAGTAGTAGTGAGTATCCTTTACTTTTCTTGATTTGATTTCGAGAGTTATGATGAAAGATCATCGATTAATGAGAGCTATTTGTCTTTGCAGGAGGTCGAGGCGGCGGGCGTCGAGCCCCCAGTGTACCCCGAGACTCTTGAGTACACTGATGTGACTGAGAGGACGACGATCTCCGAGTTGCGTGACTTTGACGGATGCTGGCCTAGACGACTGGCAGCATCTGATTCGGAGGGTGAGCCTCCAGCTTATATACCTTTCGTGTAAGAACACATTTGATTGACCTTGTTCACTTTATTGAGAATTTCTTTTGAAATGCAGGTCGCGCCATCCCGGTTTGTGGCACTATGGAGGGTGGCCAACCGGCTACGAGCTACCGCCATCGAGGCACTTGTCGGTGGTCGAGGTCGTCAGGTATGAACCTCGTTCGATTTCTTTTGATTGATTTTGATTTTCAGTTTTGTTTGAGTTGATTGACATGAGCCAATTTGTTGTTTACAGGGCGACCGCGAGCTGGAGCGAGAGTTGGCCCGCGATCTCGGGAGGAGACGGCTCGCTTGTCGAGGAGCTCGAGTTTCGGGACGCCGAGATTCGCTCTTACGGCGAGGGTTGCCGAGTTGGAGGGTGTCCATCAGTAGTTTGGCATAGTTTTGTAGACTTGTACATCTGATTTTGAACGTTTTTGGACTTGTTTGGGGCGCAGGCCCCCAGTTTGCTTGGACTTTGGATTTGGTTTGGGGCGCAAGCCCCCAGTTTGCTTGTACATTTGTATATATGATGGCCTGAGTGTCTTTGCTGCTGGGTTGTGTTGCTTGTACCTGCAGGTTAGTTCTTGAACAGGTTTGGTAGACAACGGTTTACGCGTTATCTTATGTCGCCGAAATTTACATGGAAATCACGCATTTTATACACATATGGTCTTAATTAGCGCAAAAAAGACTCAAAAGGACAAAAAAACGCAAAAATGTAAAAAGCGAAAATTTTGTCGGAAATGACCGGACGGTAGGGAGGGTTACCCCCTAAAAAAAGAAAAAATAGAAACCTGTAAGTGTAGAAGTGAAAATGTTGAAATTTGTTAGAAAAAATGAAAATAAAAGAAAATTATTTCCTAAAAACGAAATTAAAATGAAATTTATTTCCTAAGAATAAATAAATAAATTAAAATAATAATAAAAGAAAAGTTAAATGTGATAAAAATGGCGAATGTGTCGACGTTGCCTCGAAATGCGTGCCCGCGAAGTTAGGAAACATGAAACATGGTAAACTGCTCATATTTACCAAAATAAAATCCCGTAGGAATAGGAAATTATTCGTTATAGGATTAGGAAAGATCCAAACACGGAAATCACAGAAATCTAGTCTGGGGAAGAGGCGCAGCATGAGCTGCGTACCTTTGAATAGGCGCAGCAGCAGCTGCGCCTGTTCCCAAGCTTGTCTCTTCTGGCGGATTTTTGGAAACAGCAATTAGTATAAATAGAAGCGTCGACGAAGCTTTAAATCATATAATTCTTCCGTCTTTTCTCCGTTAATCTCATAAAAACTCCCAAAATAAATTTTCAAGAGAAAATTTGTCATCATGAATACTTTGGAGATCCGTTTGAAGGAATGGACTAATGAATTTTCGAGTGTTGAGAAGCACGATATGGGTGCTCATAACCTTGGGTCTCTATTGAGTTTGAAACTCATTAAGGTGGTAAAACCGTTCTTGGATGCTTGCCTTGACTCATCGGGACCCAAATTGTCATGTTTTCGCGTTCCCGGTGGTGATATTTGTCCTTTTCCGGAGGAAATTGTCGCTATTGGTGGGTGGGATCCCGAGCACTTACCCGCTATTCCTTCCACTTCACAAGGGTATAAGACCAAAATCAGAGACTTGCTCGGATTGACTAGACTCGAGGTGGATCGCTTGGTTACCCCGAAAGGCGTGAGAATGCTGGATTTTGTAGACCGATTCATCAACAGAGCTGACCCCACAGTTTCTTATGTTGCTAGGAGGAGAGCATTTGGCTTCATTTGCTTTGCATGTGTATGTCTTTCATGGACATGTTGATGAAGATTTGCGAGGTGATCCCCGTCTTTTGGGTCTTATCGAGCAAATGGAGCTGCGCAGGAGCCCAGCTTGCTTGTGCTTAGGGGAGATTATCCTGGGTTTGGATAATAGGAAATCCAACCACGACCTTCCATTTTTGGGGAGTCCCGTTATCTTACAGGTAAAAGACACCCTTTTTTTCGTCTTCTTTTTTTTTTTTTTTTTTTTTTTTTTTTTTTTTTTTTTTTTTTTTTTTTTTTTTTTTTTTTTGTGGGTGTCTAATTCCTGCTTTTGGTAGGTTTGGCTTATGGAACGACTCGACCGCTCGAGCCCCGGTTCATGCACTTTCCTATCATTCCGTATGATTGCGATGAGGACGCGGTTGTACATGGTGGACTTCACTCGGTCCGTGACTATTGGAAGAACAAGTCAAGAGTGATGATGGCCCGTTGATTAGGTGGGTCGCACCGTGGTGGCATCTCAAGTCTCATTCTTTGGAGTGTCTTCTTTGGATCCCACTAGGTCCGTGCGCATTCCGGGATTAGAGTTCATGGTATGCATCTTTCCGGAGAGATTGATGAGGCAGTTGGGCTGAAGCGAGACTATCCCGAGGCTCGATACCGTTCGCAGATCGTCGTAGCGCTTACCACCGAGAGTCAAGAGAGTGGGCCATCAAATGGGCCCAAAGGAACATGTGGTTCTTGAGCTTCTCCGCCAATGCTTTGTGGGTGTCAGATTCCTATCTGAGGTGGAGAAAGGCTGCAACTTCGGAAGAACGCGAGAGACTGAGGAAACGCGAGTCTGTTGACTACAAGGTGCGCGAGGGAGAGAAAGAGAAAGAGAAGCATCTGACAGAAGGAGAAGAAGAAGCTGGATTTCAGGTCATTCATCCTTCGAAGAAATCAAAGACTACTCCTGTTGCGGAAATGGTGGTTGGCAAGAATGGAAGAGTCAGGCCTCGAGAAAGACCGTTGGTGATTAGGTCTGAGGTGGTGCAAGAGCGCCCAGCTCGAGGTCGTGACAAGAAGTATGACAAGACTGACAAGGGCAAGGGGAAGATGGAGGAATAGCCCGAGTCCTTACTTATTATTTGATTATTATTATTATTGTTGTAATAAAAGGGAGGGATTTTTAGAATCCTAGCCTATTCTATTTATTATGTAACGTACTATTATTATTAGAAAACGAATGAAATAAAAAAGGTTAAATGGTTAAGAAACCGCTGTGACTTTCTTTTATTATTCTTGTCGAATTTCAAATGCAATGCAAATGTCCTTCTATTTACATTTTAGGTATATTGGGTTGAATCCGGTGAAGGATTGCCTACGTATTCACTTAAAAAAAGCGAAATCAAACCCTTGCGTGTAGTTCGAGTAAATGTAAAAGAATAATTGTTCGAAGCAAGAGCTTGTAATGAACATAGAAAATAAGCATGAGCTTTTGTTCTCAAGGTGCGAATTCAGTTTATTTGGTGATATGAGGATGACAGTCTTGTCAAGATGCAAGAGCATAGTGACACTTAGCTTATTTCAGCTTGGCCAGGGGCCGTTTATTTAGTGCCACAAGAGCGACACATGGGTTTACGCGAGGCGCGTTTTTGTCCTATTCTAGGCATAGTATCGTTTCAGTTGGTCAAGGTTTGTGGGGTTCGAAAACTCATTCCCGTCTAGGTCTGTGATTCTAACCGCACCGCCTGGGAGTATGGATTTGACTAGGTATGGTCCGGCCCAATTAGGTTTGAATTTTCCCCTTGGGTCGACAGGTAAAAGAGCTCTAACCGATTTGAGTACTAAGTCTCCTTCTTTGATGTTTCTTGGCCTAACTCTTTTGTTGAAAGCTCGTTTGATACGTGCTTGATATGTTTGGACATTATGCAAGGCGCGTAGCCTACGTTCATCCAGGAGGATGAGTTCTTCATACCTATCCCTCTTCCAATCGGCTTCAGGGATTTGACTTTCGAGTAAAATGCGTAATGATGGTATTTCCACTGACCGGTTGTACGGCCTCCATGCCATAGGTCAAATAGAAAGGAGTAGCCCCAGTGGGCGTCCTAACTGACGTACGATACCCCCATAAAGCAAAGGGTATCTTGCTTGGCCAATCTCTATAGTTATCAGTTATTTTCTTGAGAATTGTGACAACGTTTTTGTTTGCCGCCTCTACCGCGCCGTTAGTCTGTGGTCTGTAGGGCGAAGAGTGGTGATGCTTAATCTTGTATTTGGCTAGCAATTGCTCGGTTTCACCTTGGAAGTGTGACCCATTATCGCTGATGATCTCATGTGGGCAACCATATCGAAAGATGATGTTGTTTTGTATGAATTTTGCCACATTTTTAGCCGTAAGAGCGGTGTAGGAAGTCGCTTCTACCCACTTGGTGAAATAGTCAATTGCTACTAGAATGAAACGGTGACTTCTGTTCGGGGGTTATCTTTCCGATTATGTCAATTCCCCATGCGGAGAATGGCCAAGGAGATGTCATCGTGTATAGCAACGAAGAAGGGACGTGTTGTACGTTCCCGAAGATTTGGCAATTGTGGCAGTGTCTCACGTATTTGATGCAATCAGATTCCATTGTGCTCCAATAATACCCTAAGCGTGTGATTTTCTTTGCCATCATGGGCCCACTCATGTGAGGACCGCATTCTCCGTCGTGGACTTCTTCCATCACCTTTCGTGCCTGTGAATGACCAAGGCAACGTAGGACTACACCAAGAGGTGTTCTTTTGTATAACTCTCCTTGCATCAGGATGTATTGGGAAGCTAATAGGCGTATAGCACGTTGTCCCCTTTTGTCCATATCTGGTGGATAGGTACCGTTAAGCTTGAAATTCAGGATCGCTTGGAACCAGGGTTCCTGTGCGATTTCTTCTTCATCGGTGATTTGATGGACATAAGCCGGTTCTGATCGTCGTTCAATACACAAAGGCATTTCTACCATGTGGTCTGGCATATTTATCAAAGATGCGAGTTTCGCAAGAGCGTCTGCAAATTGATTTTCCTCCCGAGGTAGGTGTAGGTAGGTTACGTGGTCGAAGAATTGAGCCACTTGGTCTATCCTGGCTTGATAGGGTGCGAGGCTCTCGCTTCGGATTTTCCAGGATCCTGTAACTTGATTGATGATCAGTGATGAATCCCCATGTACCCGGAGGTTTTTGATGCCTAAGCTTATCTTTCGCTTGAAGTCCAATGAGACAAGCCTCATACTGCATAGCGTTGTTTGTCACCTCGAAGTCGAGTTTGACAGCGATTGGTGTATGCTCACCTTCAGGAGAAATGAGCAATACTCCTATTCCGAATCCTCTTAAGTTTGATGCTCCATCAAAGTATAGGTCCCACGAGTCTACGTCTGTTTGGAGTATATCCTCGTCGGGAAATGACCAAGTGTCTATGGTTTGCGCGTCGTTGATAGGATTTTCTGCGAAGAATTCGGCGACGGCGCGACCTTTTATGACTTTCGGTGGCACATATTTAAGGTCAAATTTCGAGAGCATCGTAGTCCACCTTGCAAGACGTCCGTTGAGGACGGGTTTCTCGAAGAGGTATTTGATTGGATCCATTTTGGAATATATCTTGACCGAGTAGTTAAGCATGTAGTGACGTAGCTTCTTCGTTGCCCACACAAGAGCGAGGCATGTCTTTTCGAGTTGCAGTACTTGCACTCATATTCCAAGAACTTCTTACTTAGATAGTAAATAGCTCTTTCTTCACTTCCTACGGTTTGAGCCAAAGATAGCACCCATGGCAGTTTCGATTCTTGTGAGATATAAACCAAGAGGTTGATCTCGTTGTGGCGGCATGAGCACCGGTGGTTTAGCCAATATCTCCTTGATTCGGTCAAACGCCTTTTGACAATCATCATCCCACATGGTGTGGTCTGTTTTCTTGAGTTTCTTGAAGATAGGCTCGCAAATCATGGTAAGTTTCGATATGAATCGACTTATATATTGTACCTTTCCCAGAATCCTCGACTTCTTTTTTCGTTTGAGGTTGTGGCATTTCGATCGAGCTTTGATTTTTGAGGATCTATTACTATACGCGTTGGCTAACGACATATCCTAGGAGTTTTCCGGATGTTACCCCAAATGTGCATTTCTGAGGATTGAGTCTCATGTTGTACTTTCGTAGCCTTGCGAAGAACTTGCGAAGGTTCGCAATGTGTCCTTCTCTTTCCTTGGATTTGACGATCATATCATCTACATATACCTCAACTTCTTTGTGCATCATGTCATGTAGGAGTGTAGTTGCGGTGCGTTGGTATGTAGCTCCGGCGTTGATCAATCCGAATGGCATTCTTGTATAGCAATAGGTTCCCATTGGGTGACGAAAGCGGTCTTGTGCATATCTTCCATGGCCATCTTGATTTGGTTATAGCCCGCATACCCGTCCATGAAGGATAGTAATGCGTGGTGCAGATTGTCCACCAATATGTCAATGTGAGGTAGAGGGAAGTCATCTTTCGGACTCGCTTTGTTTAAGTCCCCCGAAGTCAACACAAACACGGATTCTCCCATCCTTTTAGGGTACGGGTACTATGTTAGCTACCCGCCTGTGAGTACTCGGAAACTTTGATGAACCCGGCTTTGAATTGCTTATCAACTTCTTCCTTAATCTTTAGAGCCCATTCTGTTCTCATTCGTCGAAGCTTCTGTTTCACGGGTTTGAAACCCGGCTTAATCGGAATCCTATGTTCGGCGATATCCCCTGTCGATCCCGGCATGTCTTTGTAGGACCAAGCGAAAACGTCTTTGAATTCATTTAGGAGGTCTATGAAATCGGCCCTTTCGGTAGAGCTCAAGGTAGTCCCTATCCTAAGTTCTTTGGGTTCTAATTCGGTTCCTACGTTGATGGGTTCGGTATCCTCTATTACTGGTCCCCCTTCCCCTTCCCGTAATATTTCTTTGGCTACGTAGGGAGGTATTTCGGTCAAGTCCGGGTCTTGGTCATCCTCAGTATCATCATAAAGTAATTGCACTCGAAAGAACACAGAGAGTAAGCAGAACCCGATTTATTCATATTAAGATTTGAGTAAAGTTGAAACAAAGAAGCCAACCGATCCATGGTCGGTGGCGGTAAAGGAACGATAATTGGGGCATTCCCGAACTACCGTGACTACTCGATGCTAGGCTAGGAGAAACGAAGGGAGTGGGGATGACAACAGGAGTAGACTCTCTAATGACTTCTCTAGACTCCGACTCGACTCCGATTCGACTCCGACTCGAATTCGTGCGTCTTCGGTTCTCCTTTGAACATCTCTCCTTCTCCAGAGTGAGTTTGAAGAGTCTTCCTTGGTTGTTGGTCCATTTAATAGATTTTCTCCATCCTTTCGCCGCTTTGTGTCGATTTCGTGATCAATGCGGTGGGGTTGAAGCGATCGTCCTGAAGTATCATAGTAATGATCTCATCCTGCGCGGCCATAATGAATCGGTCCTCTCCAAATAATAGGCTAACGGCTTGTTCGTCGAAGCAAGGTGCTTGACGGGTTTTGACGGTAGGAACCGTTTCGGGAGGAATGAAGTAGCAATCGTGAAAGATCTCGATTCCGGCTAACTTCCTCTCAAGATAATGCCAAGGTTCGGGAAATCCGTGAAAGAGTTCTGAACTTCCATCTTGAACGAAGTATCCATTTAAGGTGGGGAGATATGGCCTCATTTGGACTCCTACGTACTTGCGATTTTGGACTTGAGCGAGCATTTCGAGAACTTCTTCAGTTGTGGGTTTGTATCCTAGCCCAAGTGGTATCCTTGTCGAGTTGCCTTTCTTGTATGGTGCAAAGGTGTTCTTCCGAACTGGGTTTAAAGGCATTCCAGGGAAATATCCCTGATTCTTGAGTATGTGGTTGACCACCAAGTTGGAGTAGGGATTATAGTACAAGGGTGCCAACTCACTTTCTATAACGTTCACACTTTGGAAGCCCCCAAGTTCGTATATGGGATCCGCAAGGACTTGATTATTTGATTGCTTCTCAATTATTGCCTTGATAGGTGACGAAGTGATCGTCACAACTTTGCCATTGAGTGGGATCTTGATCTTTTGGTGAAGGGTGGATGTTACCGCTTTGGAAGCGTGAATCCAAGGCCTTCCCAGAAGTATGTTGAATGAAGCTTCGATGTCCACTATTTGGAAGTTGACTTTTCGCTCGATTGGTCCCGTGGCTATGGTTAGGCTAGCAAGTCCAACCACTTTTCGTCGTGTACCGTCATATGCACGTACACCTTGATTGGTGGGAGTCCAATCCGACTCTTTCAGGCCTAGTTTATATGCCGTTTTGAGGGGTATGACGTTGACCGCGGAGCCATCATCTACCAAAGTCATTGGCACATTCTTCTTTAGACAAATGACGGTGATGTATAGAGCAAGGTTGTGACTAGCGCCAAAAGGTGGCAAGTCTTCATCTGAGAAAGTGATAGGATTACTTAGCTTCGGTGATTCTTGGAAGACCAAGTTGACTACATCTTCGGGAGTAGAGTTATGCGCTACATTCAATTTGGCCAAAGCTTGCAGTAAAGCTTGGCGATGCGGAAATGAGCTTGCCACTAGTTGCCAGACTGAAAGATCAGCCTTGGTTTTCTGTAATTGCTTGAGCAAATGATCAGTGGGGTCGTCTTCGTTGTCATTTGGTGTGATGACATTGGTTGGACCGTTTTGAGTGGTGCTTTGATATGGGCGACCCGAACGAGTTAGGTGATCCACATCTTGGTCTTCACCATTTTGGACTATTTCCTTGACCAAGGAGTTTTCAATGAGATATTCGTCTTCATCGTCATCGGCCCAAACTCCATTGATTGCAGCTAGTTCCTTCATCCTCATGATGTCACTTTCTAGTTGTATGATTTGATCGACTAGCTTATCGACCACGGCGACTACTTCTTGCATAGTGGCATTTTGAGAGAAGGTCAATGGTACACGTTCTTTAGGCGTTGCATTGGGATCGCGTAAGGTTGTTACCATGTTTTCTAGCTCCCACACTTGTCTATCTACACTCCTTGCCCATGCGATGAAGTCGGAAATGGTAGGGGAGATGGTAGAGTAGAGTCTTTCTTTCTCAATTGCATGAATTTCATTTTCGGTGGGAGAAATGAGATGTGAGCAATCTAAGGTAGATTCGTCACTTGTAATCACTAGAACTCCAAGAGGATTCTGAGTGTTGTTGGGCTTACCTCTTGGCGGAATTGGAAGTCGACCATCTTCGATCATATCTTGAAGCACGTGTTTCAACTTGTAGCATTTTTTCGTGTCATGCCCCTTGCCCCTATGGTATTCACAGTAGGAATTTTCATCCCAGAATTTGGACTTCCTTTCAGGTTCGGGAGTAGGCCCAATGGGTTGGAGTTTACCTTGCTTCATTAGTCTTTTTAGAGCGTTGGAGTACGTATCCCCAAGGTTTGTGAACTTCCTTGGTGGGCTAGTTTTCTTGGATGGCTCGAGAAGGTTAACTTCGTCGGTCTTGCTAGTAGAGCCGTATGAACGACTCGTGGACCCTTGATATCCTCGACCTACCGTTTTGGACAAGAGTCCTTTACGGATGTCGTCTTCAATTCGTGTCCCTAGTACAGTTAAGTCCTTGAAGGTCTTGATGTTTTGATATCTCAAATGGTTGGCATATATGGGCTTGAGATTGTCCACAAACTTTTCCACAAGAGTAGCCTCATCCGGGCGTTCAACTAGTTGGGTACTAGTCTTCCTCCACCTACTTAGAAAGTCGGTGAATCCTTCTTTGTCATTTTGGGTAAGAACCTCTAGAGTGCGCATGTTGACTTGGATCTCGGCATTATCCGCGTATTGTTTCGAGAACTCGATTGCGGCGTCCTCCCAAGTAGCGACCTTTTTGTGATCTAAAGTGTAGAACCATTGCTTTGGGATGGTGTCAAAAGATGAAGGAAAGATCCTTAAGAACATCTCGGGTTTGATGCCTTTGATAGACATGTAGTCCTTGAAGGCGCGGATGTGGTTCAAAGGGTTCTCATGTCCTTTAAACTTAGGGATATCCGTCATGCTAAAGTTAGTGGGCAATTTGGAATTGACGGCTTCATACTTACGATTGTTCTCCCTGTAAATGTCATCCCCCTTAAGGTACATCAATTGCTCCTCTAGGTATTGGAGTCTTTTCTCAGCTGCGGTTGTTCCTAGGACAGGATTCTCATCTTTAGACTCGTCATCGGAAAATTGTAGCACTCCACCTTTAGGGGGAGGTAGCTTTCCCTCTACATCAAAGATACGGCCTTCGATAAGCTCAAGGCGGACATAGGTTTGTTCTTGAGTGATTTGCATTTGGGTTATCGCGGCCAGGATTCGATCATTACTTTCTTGAATTTGCTGGAGGTTCGTTTCATTACTTGACCCGGGCATCTTGGAAACTGGATAAGAGATCGGCGACGAATCAAAACACGATCGACCATTCTATCACACTTGCTAAAAGAGGAAAAGCTTTGACTCGTGAAGTGGGTGTGTGCCACTTGTGTTGAGTGAGTTTTGAAGAAAGACAAGGTCTTTGAAAATGTGTTCCTAGTCAACTGTAGTGTAGTTGTAGGAGTGGACTCGAAGTGAGGTTTTGAAATGGGCTTGTGGCCCGAATTTTGACTTGACAAACGGACAGAGTTTTGACCGGATTTTGCGCTAATTAAAGGCCTACTTTTTTTTCGAAATTTTGCTTAAAAAATAAGGATTTTGATTTTTTGAAAATTCGTCATGGTTTTGTTTAGAAGTGGTGATCACGTAAGATTTACACATTTATACAAGAATTATAACGGGATGCTGAGTGCATTTAAAAGGGTTTTGGTTTAAAGGGTGGGTTGCCATACCGAACCATCAAACCCGAAGTCTGTGGAGAGGCTCGTGCCAAACAAGAGTAAGGCCGATTCCTAGTCCATTTCCTCAAGTAGTGAAGGCCCTTGATACAAACAAGAGTAAGCATCATGGTATGGATGACGTCAATCGCTATCCATCCTTAGGCCCAAATAAGAATTAGGACCGTTTAGACGGGACGATTGGTCGAATGGGTTGGGTTGGGTCTAGGAAGGCCGAATAAACGGTCTAGGAAGACCGAGTCATGAAAATCGACAATTGTCTTGTACAAACTTATTCCCTAACCTTGATCAAGTTTCACCCTTGCTACACGTAAGTGTATTATCCCCAGCGGAGTCGCCAAACTGTGGACAACGGGCCGCCCACGGGGGCTCTTGGTGAGAAACGGGGAACAAGCGTTTGCATTTTGTATGGAGTCGCCACCAATTTTTATGGGAAATTGGAACCGTTCGAATACCTCGTGTCATGTCAAGACACAAAGTAGTGACATGAACACTAAGCAATCGTTACCCTTAGCATTCTATGTCTAGAATGACTCTCGTGGATGCCAATGAACACGGGTGCTCACGGAAATCTGGAGTAAGGGGTGAGGGTACGTATTAGGAAGCTCTTTTGATCGAACACCTAATCCCGCCCGCCTCGATAGCGGCCTCTACTAATGATTAGGGAAGTTAATCGTACTTGATATATCGTCGGCTATATGCATGCAATGCAACATCCATTAGATTAATCCTAGCATGTGAAGAATTAGACTAAGTCGGTTGACAATTAATTTAACATACAATTGGGTCAAAGTAGGATTTAGTGTTCAATTACATGTGAAGGCATACAAACAATAAAAGAAATACAATAATTATAAATTACAATAATTACAACGGATTAGGCGATTTATGTCGAAAATACCTTTAAAACGGATAATTTGAGAAGAAAAAGAATAAAAGAATAAAAGAAAGAAATAAATAAATTAACGAACAGGAATTAGCGTGATAATACGGTTAATAGTTGATTAATACGTAACCTAATTAATCTAGGTCAAGGCAGAAAAGGAGTTCAGGGACAGAACTCATCCTGGAACAGGCGCAGCAGGAACTGCGCCCTCTGGAAGAGGCGCAGCAGTTGCTGCGTCTGTTCCAAGGGTGAGTTCGGGTGTAGCCGAAATCGCAAATCGTTAATGTTAATTGTTAATTTTAGGGATTGGTTTGATAATTGACTCGGATGAAAGTGATTTAATGTATTAATTACATGTGAATGATGGTCATAAAAACAGTAAAACATGAATGAGACGGATGCAAACGGATTAATTATGTGAAGGGACGATGTTAATGAATGATTAATTAGTGACATCGGTGAATGGAACAAACTAAACATGATGAATTGATGACAAATTAATGACGAATTAATGGATAAACAGATGAAAACTATATCAATGACGAATTCCAGAAACTCAATATGAACGAATTGAATCCCTAAAATCCGGGTTTGAATATTAATAACGAAAACCCGCAAATATGGATTACTTGGGATTTAAGGTCGGATTTATGATGATTAAAACATATTAATGATGAATAAATTATATACATGTGAATTATTGAACTATCATGTGAGAGAATTAAAGACAAACATACGAAAACAAATAAGAAAGACGGAATAACAGAGGACGAAGAAGAAGAAAAGAAGCGAGAAGCTGCAGCAGCCTCACGAAGAGGCGCAGCAGGAACTGCGCTCCTTCGAAGAGGCGCAGCAGTTGCTGCGTCTTTTCTCGACGTCTGTCTACTGGAAATCCGCAAAAACAGATTTTAACAAAGGGTTTTAGAAATCGATTTTAACGGTATTTTCGACATAAATCTTACAATGGTGATATGATAAATAAAAATACAATAAATAAAGAGAATTATTACACCCTCAGACTTACATGTTGATGGAACGAGATGAACTAAGAATATCGACTAGTGAATGCTCGACGCGAATGCAAGGAAAGAGTGCCCTCGTAAGAGGAAAACGATTGATTAATTTAAGTTGATTGAGTGTAGTTGGTCAAATTGGTCGGTCATGCAACGGAGAGGCTGGTACCCGGAAAGATCCGAGCTTACGTGGTCGGAAGTCCAAGCACGTAGGCGCCAATTAGTAAGAACGAAGTCTAGAATGCAAAGGGAGAAGAGAAGGGCGGACACTCGCGTGAGAAATATGAGGAACGAAAGCTCCTATTTATACTAATCACGTGAAGAAATAGGGTTTCGGAGACTCTTTGGAAGTGAATCTCGGAAAGATATAAAATGATACGTAAATCATGCAAAGAAGGGCACGGGAAGAGGCGCGCAGCCCACATGCGTCCCTTGGAAGAGGCGCAGACTGCTTGCGTCTGTTCCCGTGAGGTTTCCTCCTCTTTGAAGAAAGATTTCCGCGTTTGAGTTATGGTAGGACGGAAATAATTCGATTATCTTGTGAATATTACGGGATATTATTTGCCAAAAGATAAAATTTATGAAATATGGAATAGAAATATCCGGAACATTCCAGAACATTCTGACTCGGGATTTAACAGCTATCAGAAAATGGAGACGGTTTTTGACCCGGACTCCGAATGTACTCTAATTACTGCCAAAACGACCGTATCAGGACGTAGATGACAACTAAGAGGTAGACATTAATATTTGAGCAATCACCTGACGATAATCTTACGAACTGTCACAAATCGTTCCGCGAATCAAACATGCGGCCCAATCATCACCGGGTGGTTTGCGGGAGGTGCAGAAACGAGGTGTCTACACATGCAAGGCAGTCGATCGACTGGACTGCAGTGTACAGTAGCTCCTGTAAGTCGTGGGATGGTCGATCGACTAAGGGTAGCGGTCGATCGACCGAAGTAGCTGATACTTGACTTCTAAGTTCTCGTGGATTTGTCTTTCGGGCCTCGGAATGCGCACCAAGCTCGTTCCTTGAGTAAATACTTCACGTCAAATGCAGTGCAAGATACTCGGGGACGGATTTAGCTCAATATCTACTCATTTCCGCATAAATCTGGAATATTACATAAAAATGCGAAAGTAGACGAAACGGGGCAAATAGTAGCGTTAAACTACATAAATGAGCTCTGAAATGCGTGTAAAATAGGGTGTAAAACATCATATTTAGGGCACGCATCAAACTTCCCTAAACCAAACCTTACTTGTCCCCAAGCAAGAACTAGACTCGATCCTAAAAACCTAATGGAACGAGTTCAATCTCAGAGCGAAATGCAAACTGAACAGCCTAAACCAATTTAATACATTAACTAACAATCAATTAGCAATCCGAATCATGAAAACGAGTTATAAGGTCGTTAAGAACTGCTGAACCGTCAACTGTAGAGACTTATCAAATTGGACTCTCACGGGTCGCTCAAATCACTCAAATAAGCACAGGGTGAATATATGTGAAAGATAGAAAGAATTCTTTTTGTTAGTGACACTCACCTAACTACGACCTACAAGAACATGCCTGCAATATAATATGAAAGTAATCTCTACAACCGTACATATGCATTCCAACCGAACAAATGAACATGACACATGCCGAGATATATATGGGATATGTTAGGTAATGGGCAGGAAAGGCAAAACATTTATGGGAATGTGGGGGTACAGGTGATCAAGCTAGTACCGTAACAAAACCATACGACAATATCCACTTCTTGCTCAAACTTCAATCCACACGGTGCTATAGCAAGCACAAAACTCACAATCTCCGAAATAATTATAATCAATCAACTCCCCATAAGATATAAATGCACATGGGAGCAAAAATCGCCATAAAATAAAACTTTAAATCATGCGAATTGATCCTTCTCTTTTCTTCCTTGGGCAGCGGTCGATCGACCAAGTAGAGCAGTCGATCGACTGCTTGAACAGTACAACACTCTCTTTTTCTTTCTTTTTCGAATCATTTTTCTTTTCTCTTTTTTTTTTCTTTGTTGCTTTCTTTCCTTCTTTCAATTTCCCAACATCATCTCAAAATGAGCATTTGCAACCAAAAATGAAGTAACAATCCCAAAAACTAGAACTACTAGCTTGACAAGGGCAGGCTAAGTGTAGGATGTAGTTAACGGGACAAAAAGGCTATTTTTGGCAGTGTGGAGCTTATGGGTAAAATGAGAAAAGGAAAACCTCTACCACATGTGTCAACAAACCACAAACCGAATGCATACAGGTATTAAGCAGATTAAGATCATATTTATGCAAATTAATGTAACATGTCTCATAAGGAGTAACTACTCACATCCTAGATAAACTGGTCACAGATGACATCAGTTATAGGCTCTAAAACTTAGAAAATATAAGTAGTTTTCCAAAAATTCTAAGTCAAATCTCAAGTCCAGCAAGTAAATTAACGAAAACTCGTAGATTATGCATATAAGATTCTACTAATAACATGTCAATTAGGCACGGCTTAGGCAAAAACAGATGCAAATGCGATGTGATCATTGAAATACTACCGTTCCGACTCAACCTATATACTAAAATAAACGTGCATTTTTTTGAATTTTGTTGAAATTTTTCAGTTTTTCAATTTTTTTTGAATTTTCTGTGTATATGAGAAAGTAAACAACAATGCAAGACAAAATGTAAACGTGAATGCAAGCAAATGAAATGCAACGCAAAACCCTTCCCCAAACCAAATCGCACAATGTCCCCATTGTGCAAAATCATGTAATGAAGAAAAGAAAAACAGGAATTTGCATGAAAATTAAGTAAATAAGACATGAAGTGGAACTCGGGAACTCACAAGACTTTAAGCGCAGCAAAAGGAAACCTCCCCAAACCAGCGTGAGCTAGGAGGTTTCAGTAGCTAGCAGTGCTACCAAAAAGTACCTGAAAAGACAAAAGAACCACGCATAAGCCCGAGAAAGCAATAATGAAGCGATATTATGTTCAAAATTAAGAAAATGGAAGAAATCAGAAATATGTCGGAAAATAAAGTGGAGTAGAAAACTCCCTCAATTCCGCAAATCGACCAAACACAGCAGGGGAGAGGTCGTGAGAAGGTACAGCAGCGTCCTCGGTCGATCGACCATATTATCCAGTCGATCGACCAAGGTGAACAGGAACAGTAGCTCCTGGAAACTGCAGACCAGTCGATCGACCATAGAAGGGAGTCGATCGACTGGAAAAACCGCTGTAACTTCAGATTTCTTCGAATTAGCTTAATAACTCGAGCTAATAAGATCTAAAACCTGCAAATGCATAATAATACGCGCCCAAAATTGCGCAAAACCCAAAGCAATAGTCTAAAGTGTTTAAAAATCCCAAACAAACTTAAAAAAGCGAAGTCTCACGCACTCAAAAGCACTAAAAAGGTTCAAAAGCAATAAATTGTAAATGTTTTGAAGAAGTCTCAATCAACTAATATTTGATCAAGAACGGCCACGGAATGGCCCACTTGACCGGCTTCTGGCTACAAATGTAGCCTCAACAGTGCTCATCTTCTCAGCGGCACTCTTCTCAATTCCAACATCCGTCAAGCTCAACGGACCAACATGTCGGATATCTTCCCACTCAATGACCTCCTCTGACTCGTCGGAATCCAAATCGAACTCCGTTGCTTTGACTGGCTCATCCTCGGGCTCCTCATCAGTGCCATAGCTAAGGCATCCTAGACCACCTCTTTAAACGATCGGCTCCTTCACAGCTGGAGCAACATGCGGCTCTTCCTTCCCCAAACCAGCTCCTGCAATATCTAAAACAGAAGAATCGTCCTCCACTTTGCTCCCAATCTGGGGCGGAGGTGTCACAACAGGAGTAGGAATAGAGACAGGCATATCAGGAAGTATAAAATAAGATTTCTTTTCAAAAACCGTATTGTAAGTGACAGGCCACATGAGGTCTTTCTTCCTAGCCGTTTGGGCAAAGACAATGGAATGCTTGCCTACCTTAAAGGTCAAAGTACCCGAACCAACATCAATAACTGCACCAGCAGTGTGCAGGAATGGTCTACCTAGTATGATAGGTATGTGGGTATCATCGGGCATATCGAGCACAACGAAGTCAACAGGGAAGAAAACCTTCCCTATTTGAACGGGGATGTCCTCTAAGACTCCTATTGGCTGGACCGCAGAGCGATCAGCCATCTGTACTGTCATGTTGGTCACTGCAAACCTAGTCAATTTGAGCTTCCTAGCAAGACTCAAGGGCATTACACTAATACTGGCTCCTAGGTCACATAAGGCTTTCTCAATAGGAAAGGTGCCAATATTACATGGGACTGAAAAACTACCCGTGTCTTCTAGTTTAAGGGGTGCAGTATGGGTCAAATAAGAACATGACTCCTCAGTGAGTGCGACAGTGTGCACAGTTTCAAGTGACTTCTTTTTTATTTAAAAGTTGTTTCATGAATTTCATATAAGCAGGCACTTGATTTACTAACTCGAGAAAAGGAACTTGTACATTTAAGCTACGGATAAGATTTTCAAATTTATTAAATGATACATGTTCCTTCGTTGGCACTAATCTCTCCGGATAGGAGGCTGAAAGTAGGAACTTAGCCCTCTCCTCTAAATCTCCCATGCCGGCATCGGTGGACTTAGGCTGGAAGTCCACCACCTTCTCTTTGTTGTAGCTTGACCCTTTTTCAGACCGTCTCAAAAATGAACCATTAATCGTCATCGGGTCGTACTTCGGAACCGGAACAGACCCATCAGCATTCGGGTCTTGACTCAACACTTTCGGAGTTGTCGTACCCCGAAACAAGTGATCCCTCAAGTTGTTAGGCATTGGAGGACGAAAAGAATCACCTTCAGCAGCAATCTCAGTCGATCGACCAGGTTGGTCAGTCGATCGACTGACTTCAACAGGACCAGAAGCTACTGTTTGTCGCGGACTGGTCGATCGACTGGGTATGTCAGTCGATCGACTGACATACCTGCTGATCGTCTTTTTCTTGTTTTTGTTCGTCACTACCTTCTTCTTGCTTGGTTCTGAGTCATCCTTTTCGGTGACGTCCTCAACCATAATGGGACCATCAAGGGTAGACCCACTCCGCAAGGTAATGGCATTAAGGGTCTCCTTTTGATCAGTTTGAGTCAGTAAATGTCCCGGAGCTCGAGTTGTATTCTTGCTAGCCAATTGGGCAATTTGGCTTTCCAACATCTTTATCCCGGCCTCTCTAGCCTGGGATTCCTTCAGCAACAAATTCTTCAACTCATTGAAATCAGAACCTTGGGCTTGTTGCTGCTGCTGTGGGACATACGACGACTTTTGGAACTGTTGTTGCTTATGAGGGGGCACATAGTTCTGCTGCTGCTGCTGCTGCTGTGGAGGTTGAGTCGGATTCAAGACATTTTGGCTACTCCACCTCAAGTTTGGGTGGACATATTCGGCTCGTAGTATGTGTTTGTCTGCCTATAATGTTGAAAGGCAGCACAAGACTCAAAGGGACTAGGACAATTGTCTGAAACATGTCCCTCAGCTCCACATCTTTTATAGACGAAAGGACCGTCTGAAATAGAATTTACATGGTAAATCCCCCCTTTTGAAGCTCCTCCCAACTCGTACTTGTCAAATCTCGCCGTGAGAGCTTCTAATGCAGCTACCGAAGGAGATTCAGCAGCTCTCCTTTGATTTCCCCTGGAATTTCCATACTCAGCTTTGTGGGTGGCCAAGTCATCAATGATCTTCCACCCTTTAGTCTCCCCTGTGTTCTCCTGGAATCTGCCATTTTCTGTCGCGTCCAGGATAGCCCTTTGATCGTCATAGAGCCCGTTATAGAACTGATTGCATAGACTCCACTTTTCGAACCCATGGTGCGGAATGGTTCGCACCAGCTTCTTGAAATGGACCCATACCTCATGAAAGTTCTCATCAGGCCCCTGTTTAAAGCTCGTGATTTTAGCTCTAATAGCATTCGTCTTCGAGGCAGAAAAGTACTTCTTGTAGAATGCCAAGGCCAAATAATTCTAGTCGGTGATCCCATTAGCAGCTCGGTCCAGGTCTCTGTACCACTCCCTTGCAGCATCGCGGAGTGAGAATATAAACATAGTCTCCTTTATCTGGTCCTGGGTCACACCGGTCGGCGGGGGTATAGAGCAGCAATAATCGATAAATATCTCCATATGCTTGGCTGCATCTTCATTTGCAGCACCCCCGAATTGGTTTCTCTCAACCAAGTTGAAATAAGAAGGCTTCGGTTCGAATTTCCTATCAGCTCCCGATAATTCGAACCCCTTATATAGATTTGCGGTATCGGCTCGAGTGATCAAGCTATACTCGCTTCTTGACCCACATTGGAAATTCTGGAGATGTATTTGTCTCGGTGAAGAAGTGGAAATGGGTGATGAAGGTGGATCCTCCTCGTATAGCTCGTTCTCGTAGTAACTAGACAGAGTACTCAGCTCTTCCTCTGTCGGCAATATCCTAGATGATCATCTCAACTCACGCAAGGTTTTCTCAATCTCAGGATTGAAAGGTACTAATTCACCACCCTGTGACCTGCGCATAAGATGAAACTACAAAAAGAATATGAGAATAGTTTAAGGAACGAATGTCCCTTAAACTAAGAAACAGACTAAAATAAAACAACTAAAAATTAGAACAATTGCCTCCCCGGCAATGGCGCCAAAATTTGATACCCGTCGTTGTGAGTACCAAAAATAAAATTTATAATCCAACTACATTTATAGACAGTGGTAGCAGGGTCGAACCACAGGGAGGCGAATGTAATTAATAATGGTCTAATTTTAGTCCTAAGGTAACAGTGAGTGGGGGTTTGCTTTTATTTGGACTATAGCTAAGGCAATAAAAGTAAAAGTAAACTAAAGAAATGTATTAAATCAAATATAAAGAAGGGTACTAGGATAGTCGGTTCACTATAGTTTCGGCGGCAGCATACTAAGTAGGTCTAAATCAAACACATGAGGCGGGAAAACAAGAGGTCCTCTCGGTCCACTCTTAACAAGTAGCATCTTTCGATCTCGCTATGGGTCCCTAATATCACTAATACTGACTCTCGTCCTGAAAAGTGACTAAAAATCTAAACGATACCTATCTTTCGATCTCAGCATAGTTTAGTCATTTTAATTGGTAGTCTAATAACCTTCCCTATCTTTCGATCTAATGGGTTAGTCAATTACTAAGCATTCAACTAGTCGCATGCATTTGATTTGTCGAATTTAGCAGTAAAGACAATTAAAACGAAACAAAACCTCACGAGGTCAGTTGATTGACCAGGTTGGACGGTCGATCGACCATGGCGCGATTCAGGTTACCTAATCCTAATGCCGCCTACACTATAATTCCCCTACATCCTAGCACGATGAAATTAGCTACTCATACTAGGAATGATAACAACAATAAAATTGACTACTAAATCTACTGAATTCATGCTCGAAACGATTAAACAAATAAATAACATAAAACGATAATATTGGCTTTGGAAACTAACTAGCAATTTCTATACTATGAACGAAATATATAAGTAATAAAACTGAATAAGAACAGAGGGAATACCGAATGAAATTGCAGAGAAAGAATCCAGAACCGAATGCAAAAAGTAAATTGTATTGAAGATCAGATAAACGTAAAACCCAAAGTTACTGATGATAGAACTAATAAAATCTGAATGTTTTCTGCCTAATATCAAGTTACGTTATATAGGAATATAACGCAACTCTTTATTCCAAAACCTAATGTACAATGGGCTTCCTTTTCCTCGATCTTTTAATTCACGTCTGAATTATGGCTTGGTCGATCGACCATGCAAGGTAGTCGATCGACTGGACTGCAGTGTACAGTAGCTCCTGTAAGTCGTGGGTTGGTCGATTGACTAAGGGTAGCGGTCGATCGACTGAAGTAGCTGATACTTGACTTCTAAGTTCTCGTGGATTTGTCTTTCGGGCCTCGGAATGCGCACCAAGCTCGTTCCTTGAGTAAATACTTCACGTCAAATGCAGTGCAAGATACTCGGGGACGGATTTAGCTCAATATCTACTCATTTCCGCATAAATCTGCAATATTACATAAAAATGCGAAAGTAGACCAAACGGGGCAAATAGTAGCCTTAAACTACATAAATGAGCTCTGAAATGCGTGTAAAATAGGGTGTAAAACATCATATTTAGGGCACGCATCATGTATAGTGAGATTGAGTTATGCCGCGATGTGTAGGTAGTGGCCGAGTTTGGGAATTTGTATCATCAAGAGGTGAAACTAGCGTGTGATTTCCTTGGGCAATTAATGGTATGAAATGAATTTTGGTTTCTAGAGGCGGAAAAAAAAAAGTAAACGCTGATAGTGTGAACTGATTGGTAGCAAGCATAAGTGAGTAACATGATGGGAGAGGGTCTATGGTAAGGAAAGAGTGAGAAGGTAACGACATGAATTAGTGGATTTTGAGTTTTGAAGCAATGAGAAGGTAACCGGAGCAATAAAGAGTTGGGTATTAAGAATAAGGAGTTTTTTCAATTGATTTTGTCGAGTGTAAAAGGAAAATAATGAGGGGAATAAACTAAGAGAATGTTGACCGGAGTTATGCGATATGGAAGTAAGGAATCGTCAAAATGTAGGATATTATCATGAGGGTGTGAGTTAATGGTTATTTAGGAATTTCAAGACGACATGTTAGTCATGAGTTTCAAGGAATTAAGGGAGTAAGAAGTTGGTAGAGTATCTGCACGATATGAGATTTTGGTGGAGAGTTAGGTGACGATACAATTAACGATAGAACTGGAAAGAATGTTGAGGTAAATTTTGTTGATGAATTTGATGCTCGTTATTTGGGATGCTAACCGAAGATAGGAAAGGAACTGTTATATTTAGAGGTGAGTGTAAGAGATTTGTTATACGAACAGTGGTGGTGTCACTAGTGGTTAAGGGTGATGATTAATAGAAAAGGTAACCATTTTAAAGAGGTTGATTTTGTAGAGGCCGAATTAGTATGTATGGTTGTGATGGAGTATAAGATGTGGTTAAAGGAGACGATTGCTAGTAGTTCGGTATTAATGATATGAGGACTTTTGTCAGGAGGTGATAGTTATGCAAATGGGAGAATATGCTATGAAGGGCATGCGAGTTAAGCTCGGGCGAGAGATAACCTTTATCAAGTGGTAACTTACGTGATCAGGATTGACTAGTTAGATATGATTACGGGTCTATGAGGTGCGTAAATGTTTGTGTGAGGTTCTGTAACAGCCCCATATCCAGAGGAGCCTTAACTAGGCCTTCCTTAGCATATAAGGGCATTACCATCTCGGTTGCCCGAGGTCAGTAATAATCAAATGTCGATAAAAGAACGATTATGTTATATTACAAGTGATTTAAAACCAACAAACATTATAAAAGTTACAACTCAAGGCTACTCGCTATTACTATCAAATCTCGTGAAGACTCATCCCTGCCCAGACTCCAGCTATCCACGATATCAACACCTGCTAAGACAGACTGCTCACCATAATGGATCACGGTAGACACATAAAACAACAAGACAACCACACAAGGTCAGTACTGAGATAAGACATGACAAAACCAACGACATCTAGCAATACAACACAACACAATCAGTCACACACACAATCACACCCACTCCAATCAATCTCCGTCACCGACTGTCCACTGGACCAGCCCTGCCAGTGGGGGACCGCAGCCGTTCCCACCTAAGCCCCGCTCATCATACCGAGCGATAACCCTGTCCCATTAATGTGCACATCCCCTCCCGTGGCGGGTTCCACAGAGGGCGAAACTAGGGCGTGAAGCCACTCCCGCAAGTGACTTCACTCAGCCGAGAACGCATCTCGAGAACCAATCCATGCCAACATACGACATATCCAGCAATCAAGCAATGCCTATAACCACAACACAATCATCTATTACTATCAAGCAAACCCTAAATGCAAAGACAAGGATACGGATGATGATGACGACATACCTACAAGGAGAAACCCGGCAAAAGACCGCTACCCGACTTAAGCTATGCTCTCCTAAGGCACAAGGACCTTCAAAAGGCTTCCATAGAGGTTTTATGGTGAAGGGAAGGGAAAGTGGCGACTAAAGGATAGAAGGAATGAGGCGTAAATGATTTGCGGATTTAACAAAACGCGATTAAAAACCCTCGCTGAAAACCAGGTACTCGATCGAGTGTCCCACATACTCGATCGAGTGACCCCATACTCGATCGAGTAACCACGATACTCGATCGAGTAGCCTCTACTCTATCGAGTACCACTCACAACTCACACCCCAAGGTAACTTGGCACGCACTTCTAAGGATTATTCTCGCTCCCAAGGTCAGTCAACTCTGGTCAAAGGGTCCCTAAAAGGGCGGTTATTACAGTCTTCCCCCTTAAAAAGAACTTCGTCCCCGAAGTTCAACTCACCTACCTTAACGCACAAGACACGGGAAACAACGACATCACCACTCTTTCGACACAAGTCACAACTCCCCTGAAATGTCATTCCCCCACGTCATCATCATCATTATCTAACGCTCTATATATATATATATATATATATATATATATATATATATATATATATATATATATATATATATATATATATATATATATATATATATATATATATATATATATATATATATCGACTCTTGCCGACTATCATATAAAACACCAACCTCGCACTGCAAACCAACACCAACAACGATCACCCATCATATTACGGGATTACTCTCTTTACTAGTAACAACCATCAACACGAAACATATCTCATATCAACATGCTTACGACACATGGAACCACAACTACCTCTTTATGACCGTTTTTTAAAACATACTATCAATTTTCTCTTCGACGCATGAATTATTCAACGAACTAAAGTGACTACTTACAACTTCATACAAGCAATGTGACCAAAGTAATAGAAAATTTTATAAATAAACAACAAAGCATTATAAACGAACAACAACATAATTTCAAAATCAGCCTTTTTATTTTGCGACATTACTTTTCCCCTCTAAAAAGGAACTTCGTCCCCGAAGTTCACCACCAATTATAACACCTGTTACTTATTACTTGCATCGTAACATAAATTAAAACCATATTATTTATTATGGACATTACTCACTAATCATATACTCATTAAATTAGAAAACATACACAACCCACCCGAATAACTAGCCGCCGTCGAGAAAGCATGGTTATATCATATGTACAAGTGTATGAAAATATGTAACTCGGATGAATAGATAGTAAATATGGCGGATGTAATATTAAAGCAACAAGAAACAATCGCCACTTCACTACTTGTTACAAATATGCATATAAAACCCAAGCGCGACTTCTAACATACGACATTAACGGTTCAAAGGTGTTACTAAGCATCACTAACCATGTTAAACATCAAACATACAATTATGTAACCATTAAACAATTTTTAATTTTCGAAAAGTTCAGAATAACGGTGCTACTCGATCGAGTATGTAGGGGTACTCGATCGAGTGCCCGCTACTCGGTCGAGTGTCTTGGCTACTCGATCGAGTAGCCCTGAGATCAGAATGCCTCATTTCAGTCACACCCGTAGCTACTCGACCGAGTATGAGGTACTCTGTCGAGTACCTACAGGTCAAATTCATGGAAAATCTGTCATAACCCGCATATATATATATATATATATATATATATATATATATATATATATATATATATATATATATATATATATACATAATCGTTACATAACTTGAGTCGGGATGACTTCCCGACTCACAAAACCCTGCAATCAAACCAAGCTAATAAATCCGGCCTTATGGCCAACCATACAATTCCAAGATAAAAGTTCTAACAACCAACAACTACTAATATCCAACATCAACGATCATAACAAGGATAAAGAAATAGGAGTGTCACTCCTGCTGCTGCTGCTCCTCCTCCTCCTCCATCATCTCATCACCACCACCATCGCCTCCTGATGTGCCCGCTCCAGATGACCCAATACCCGCATCAACCCCCGCTCCAGCTCCAGGACTCACGTACCATGGGGTCAAGCCGCCAAAGGCAAAGGACTGAGGCGTCCCCCAAGCTGACTGATCCACCCCGTAAGAGTGGAAAACCCCACTATAGTCCCCAACTCCACTCCACCATACCGGATGCGGTCCCTCTGTCCCAATCCCCTGAGTGTACGTCATCTCGTGCATATTCCTGAGTGTCAACGTAGATGACACTCTCTCTGCCAAGTAACTCGATCGCGTCTCCGGGGTGTCAAGGTAGGGGTAGCACTGAAAAGGGTGCTGCTGTGGTGGTGCAACCGGCCGTGGTCTAGTCTCAGCGGCCCTCTCTCTCACTCTACGGGGTCCTCTCCCCAACCTGGGCCTCTCCTCCACTACCATCGCGTTCTCCCCCTTCTTCGGCTCGAGCATCACCTGGAGAATCGTGTCATCAATGAGGTACGTCCTCAACTGTCGAGGTACATCATCACCCTCCTCCTCCTCCTCCTCATTGGAGTCCACAGCTATGACCACCGGGTCTAACGGCTCTGTCGGTGGGAGGTGCTCAGGAGCCGGAATCTTTATCCAGCTCATGCCCCACACCCTCCAAGCAAGGCTGCCATCAGCTAAAGTTCTCAACCACTTCAGGTCGAGGTAGTAGTCACGGTCCATGATGGGCACCAGTGTAGCCAGGGGCACATACTCCAAAGAAGCCTCAAAGGTGGTTAGCTTTTCAGCTAACTTAGTGGCGATAGCGCCACAGCTCAAGTACCGGGAAGTGGCAGTAGCCATCAAAGCAAGACTAGCGTAGACGATGGCAGGAGCATTAAAGACCACCCTCTTGGTCCGCTCGGGGTTGAGGTAAGACATCAGAAGCAACACCTCATGATTATTCAGTTTACTAATATCCAGTCTATCATAAAGGAGGTTCGAAAGAGAACGAAGAAAGATCCTCAAGGTAACATGCTGAACATCATTAATCAACATGTTGCTTGAGGTGGGAGCCAGCTTTCTGGTAAGACAAGGCATTAGGCGGCAGACACCGCACTCAGCAGGAATATCAGTGATAGAATCCTTGGGAGGCTTGGCCAACCTAAGGTGAGAAGCAAAAAGGTCCATGGTAATCAAGAAACTTGTGTTCATCAACCAAAACTCAACGGTCTGGGCAGCTGGGTCATAACTAAAGGAGCTCATAAATTCCAAAGTAAGGAAAGGGTAGGAATGTTTCCTCAGCCGATACAGCCCCGTCAAACCCAAAGTCTCAAATATGTGACGGACATCCGTCTCTATTCCCAAATCCTCTAAAAGTGTAGTATCCACACACCTAGTTGGCCTCATTTTGCGTTTTTGCAACACCACAAAACGCTCCCTTTGTTTAAAGTCCACAAACACAACCGTAGGGTACTCCGGTACTGCGAGTACTACGGGTCCACTACCCTCCCCAGGCTCGGGCTGTGAAGCCCTCCCCCGTTTGCTCTGTCGGGTACCTATGTTCAGTCTCGGCATCTATTTCAGCATGTAACTTAGACCAACTTGCATAGACATGTAAGGCACATAATTCACACAATCGAACTTCAACTACTCAGCTAGGTACACACATTCACCAACAAGTTCCCAATTCAATATATAATTTCAACAATTCAGACAAACTCTGTAGTTATGAAAAGTTTAGCATGATATACATGGTTTACTCAACCAATTCTAACATCCTAACATGATTCAAATGCTATTCTACCTACATGCTTAAAGACATGTGAGGAATTCATACATACTCATAGAAAGGTAATTTAGAACATATCATCATCAACCTTCAATATTAGAAAAAAAACAACTCAATTAGACTTGTCAGACGGTCTCTACAGCTGTAACGATTTTGACATATTCACTATCAATTAACATTACCACTATCATATTGAAGTTTATCCCTTACCTAAACATTCATATTCCATACCAAATTTTCAAATATAGAAGACGAATTTCAATTTGGGGAACTTTTAAGACGGAGTTTTAAGGTAACTTTTAGAGTGAAAATCACCAAAATTCATCCTTCAACATGATATGTACCATATATAGTGTTCAATTTCATCATATAACATGTAAAACAACCTAAAATAAATTTTGATTTTGGTAACCCTAGAAAATTTCGGCCCCAATTTGGCAATTTCTAGCCTATTTCTACAGCAATTAATCACCAACATTCATGAAAGGGAAGCATGTGAATCATAAGACAACAATTAAAAGCAATAATTTGCCCATATGAATTGAAAATTTCAGATATACGATCAACCCAACAAATTTTAAGGCATAAAAACATGTAAATAGGGAAGAAATCATACCTTGATTAAGTATGAAAATAAAAGATTGCAAACAAATAAGAAGAAACAACCCAAATAATCACCACCAACACGAGATGAGGAAAGCTTTTGAGAGGAATTTAGGCTTAGGGTTCTAAATAAGAAGGAAGAATGAGAGGGATAAGGAAGAATAGGGGTTTTAAGAAACCCGTAAGTGGCTCTGTACTGTAGCCTACTCGATCGAGTGCCTAGGGTACTCGATCGAGTGCCCTCTACTCGATCGAGTAGGTGCTATTTCGTCGAGTATCTGCAGAAAATTTCCACATCCCGACGTCCTAGCTTCCTAACTAGATCGAGTGAGGTCTACTCGGTCTAGTAAGCACTCGCACTCGGTCAAGTAAGGTTGAGTACTAGATCCGAAATACGAGATAAATTGAAGATTCCTGCAAAAACAATATCGATGTCGATTCCAAACTAAGTTCGGAATTCGCCACTAGTCATCACACTTACTCATTTATTAACATTACTACTCAATTGTGTCATACTATTTCAACAAATAAGGTTTATGTCTCTTACGCTACAACAAATTACCCAACTCGGTTTGCCTGCTACCGAGTTATTCATAGGCATAATCACGTCATCATACCATACTTAAACTCATCTTACCACATTACTACCAAACTCATGTTCACATCAACATGAAACATATAATTAACGATAAATCATTCTTTCATATGTGATATAAATGCACACTCTACATAGTAAATTAAGGTTTATCCTCTTCCAATTTCAATATAAGTAAAATTATTCTACACCAATCGATCATTACACAACGGAACATTTCAGTCATCAAGCATTGTATACATGCATCATTAGTTACTAATCCTCGTATTATATCTCAATACTTCCTTAATTATCGTTATTATAGCTACGGTAGGAATTATAAACTCATATAGGATCACCGTTATTAATGACTTGAAGCAAATACCAACACGATTACTATTCCTACCACAACATACACATCCACACTTTTCACGCATTTCTATTAAATAAACTCCTGTCACATTTCTCATAATCATCGTACAAGCTCACTTATTATGCCAAAACTTCACTATGCACCATCCAAACGCAACTATCACGTCCCTATTAACTCCAACAAAGACTCAACCACAGGTAGTTCTAACACAATCAACATACACATTTCATACGTACACACAGACTCCACGTTCCCATGCCAAGTGACTGGCTTAAGTACAATGGGGCCAAGATTTTGAAATGAGGGCGCCTACTCACCCAAAATCTAGCATCAGTGGGGCTCCCATTATACATTCACCAGGTTCATTTTATTAGACTCGCTACGTTCATTATTTTCATTGGTTACAGGTTCCAAAATCGTCGCTCTGATACCACTTTGTAATACCCCCATATCAAGAGGAGCCTTAACTAGGCCTTCCTTAGCATATAAGGGCATTACCATCACGGTTGCCCGAGGTCAGTAATAATCAAATGTCGATAAAAGAACGATTATGTTATATTACAAGTAATTTAAAACCAACAAACATTATAAAAGTTACAACTCAAGGCTACTCGCTATTACTATCAAATCTCGTGAAGACTCATCCCTGCCCGGACTCCAGCTATCCACAATATCGACACCTGCTAAGACAGACTGCTCACCATAAGGGATCACGACAGACACATAAAACAACAAGACAACCACACAAGGTCAGTACTGAGATAAGACATGACAAAACCAATGACATCTAGCAATACAACACAACACAACACAATCAGTCACACACACAATCACACCCACTCCAATCAATCTCCGTCACCGACTGTCCACTTGACCAGCCCTGCCAGGGGGGGACCGCAGCCGTTCCCACCTAAGCCCCGCTCATCATACCGAGCGATAACCCTATCCCATTAATATGCACATCCCCTCCCGTGGCGGGTTCCACGGAGGGCGAAACTAGGGCGTGAAGCCACTCCCGCAAGTGACTCCACTCAGCCGAGAACGCATCTCGAGAACCAGAGACAAACAATCACAACCATTAACCAACAATCAAAACCAGCAACCGTCACAGTACGAATACGATAATATTCAACAATCACAATACAACCACAACAACCGACACACTAGACCATCTACAGAAACTGAGTAGGCGAACCTACCTTTAAGCAACCGCAACCAATCCATGCCAACATACGACATATCAGCAATCAAGCAATGCCTATAACCACAACACAATCATCTATTACTATCAAGCAAACCCTAACTGCAAAGACAAGGATACGGATGATGATGACGACATACCTACAAGGAGAAACCCGGCAAAAGACCGCTACCCGACTCAAGCTATGCTCTCCGAAGGCACAAGGACCTTCAAAAGGCTTCCATGGAGGTTTTATGGTGAAGGGAAGGGAAAGAGGCGACTAAAGGATAGAAGGAATGAGGCGGAAATGATTTGCGAATTTAACAAAATGCGATTAAAAACCCTCGCTGAAAACCCGGTACTCGATCGAGTGTCCCACATACTCGATCGAGTGACCCCATACTCGATCGAGTAACCACGATACTCGATCGAGTAGCCTCTACTCTATCGAGTACCACTCACAACTCACACCCCAAGGTAACTTGGCACGCACTTCTAAGGATTATTCTCGCTCCCAAGGTCAGTCAACTCTGGTCAAAGGGTCCCTAAAAGGGCAGGTATTACAGGCTCTGACCTCACGAGTAGTGGTATGGTGTGATAGTTATAAAGTCGTTATCTGAGTGTTCCGCGTCATATGTTGTGTATGGTAACCTAATAGGATGATATTCACAAGTGATAGTTTTATACTTGTATGTGTATTTATAATACATGTAAGTGATAGTGTAAGGTTCCGACCTCATGAGTAATAGTATGGATAATATTCATAAGGTTATTATCTGTTTATTCCGTGTAATATGTTGCGTTGTAATCTAGTAAAGCGGTTTTAAAGAAGTTTTCTCGTCAAGGAAAGTATACTGAGTCAATGTTTATGGGAGTGTATAAGCTGCAATGACTATCGATGTGGTTGTTGTGCCTCGGGTGGTGATCCGGTTACGGTACTTCGTGTTGTGATGTGGGTATTTTCGCGCTGCAGTGCGGCTGTTAGTGGCGGTGTTGTGATGCTGTCATTGGTTGTGGTGGAGTAGATGGGATACTTATAAGACGAGTTTTCGAAAGTGTATACCAGTTATATAGATTGTTGTTTTGGTACTGGTGTTTCCTTTGAGTTTCGGTTTGGACATATAGACTGTTGTTTATTTTATTAATGTTTCTTACCAGTTTCGGCTTCGGAGTGAGGGTAGAGTATGATATGAAAGGGAGTTGGGTATGTTCCCGTTGTTGCCATGGTATAGTAATATTCTGTTAATGGGACACAGTGGTGAGAGGTTGTAGAGTACTTTGATCTTGTTTTAGATGAGGCAATTGTTGACATAGTAATGGCAAGTGATTTGTGGAACATGTGTTGTATTGAACTGGAAACTACAGGTGGTTTATAACCTTTTATTGGGGTAATGAGTATGGAGTGTTGGGACTTAGTATCATGTTAAGTTATGGGTGAGTTTTGTGGTAATAAAAAAAAAAAGAACTTGAGAATCTAATATGAGTATGTGTAACAATTGTGGATCGTAAGTTATTATCGTGGAGATGAGTGCATATATATAGAAGTATGTCATTTTGCGGTAATGTTGAAGAGTTGGTGTGGTGGTTTTACTGAAAATTTTATGGTATTGGTTAGATGGAGTGCAGAATAACTTGAGCTATGAGAATTGTTAGAGAAAGAGAACCCTGGATATAGGAATGGTTATAGGTGTTGAGACTATAGTCAGTTATCGGGTTACCAGCAGTGGTGATGAGGAGTATGGGAAGTATATCAAAGGATCTATCATTAGCGGGTTACCAGGACGTAATATTTATCTTAAGAGAAGTAGGATGCGACAAAGAGAGTTTGATGGTTCTACATGTTGCGGTATAATTGGAAGTTTGAGTGTTGGTGTAGAATAAAGGATGGATTTTTTTGTGGTTGATTTTATTAAAGGTCATGGACGTGTTTGTATTAGTGTGATGTTTAGCAGTGTGAGAATACTTCGATAGTGTTGACAGTTGGATGATGATGTTTATGAGTGTGAGTAAACTTCGAGGACGAAGTTCATTTAAAGGGTGCTAGAATGTAACATTCCGTTTGGTGGTTGATCTTGCTTGGTGGATTGTTTTGATATTGGATTCGCTAGTGGATAATATGTTAGTGAGACGAAGCTGGGTTTGTGGAAGGCATTCGGTAGTGTATGGAGTTAGTATCGAGAGGCTATAATGTAGTTGATACGATATCATGAGACATGTTGTGGAGGTAGGCATAGTTGGCGGAGTTAGTGTTAGGAGTTCATGTTTTATAGGTTGGGTTTGAACTTCGGGGACGAAGTTCATTTTTAATGAGGGAAGACTGTAATACTACGGTTTTATGTGTTGTTGGGTACTATATCGAGTAAGGCTTACTCAGTCGAGTAAGTGAGTTTTGCGTGCGAAACAGTGTTCTATCTGATGGGTACTCGTGAGTAGGAGCCACTCGATCGAGTAGGGGGCACTCGATCGAGTAAGTCACTTACTCGATGGAGTAAGCCGGTTTATACGGGTTATTCGCCGGTTTTGATAACAACATGAGAATGTTATATAAAGTTGTTTTTACCAGTTGTTTTTACTTTTTTCACTTATTCTAAATACTTTACACAATAGAAAAGTTACGTAGCATTCCCTTCTCTCATTGTTGTCAAATCCTAAGGGCTAGAGTCGTCGGATCGTTGAGTTCTTTACGCCGTTGAGACCGTCGCATCATGGGTAAGATTCTAGTATGATTTTTATGTCTTTTTATTGTTTTTAGTTGAAACCCTAATTGGGTATTTTTGGGGGTTTTGGGAGTTTTGTGACTGTTAGATAGTAATTATATGATTGTGTGATTATAGGAGGCGATTTCGTAGAAGAACGGTTTTGATAGCTGATTGTGATGATCTTGGTGATTGCCTTTCTAGGTAGGGTTTCCCTACTCGGTTATTGATTACATTGTATTTGATGGTTGATTGTTGTTGGTTGTTTACTGTTGTTGATCTTTATCGTATTGGAACTGGTGATTGGTAATTGTTGTTGTAAAGTTGGTTGGTTGTATTTTGTCTGTGGTTCGCGAGGCGCGTCCTCAGCTGACTGGAGTCACTTGCGGGAGTGTCTTCACGCTCTTGATCCGCCCGTTGTGGTTCCAGTCAAAAGGGGGATGTGCACATTAAGGAACTTAGGTTTTCTCTCAGAGTTGATGAATGGGGATTAGGTGGGAACGGCTGCGGTCCCCCACTGGCGGTGTGGAATATCTGTTGCGATGGATATTCTGGCAGGGCTACACACTTTAGTGTGTAGTTAGGTGTTTGGAGATGTGACGGAGTTGGGTGATTGTATGTATTGTTATCTTGCTTATCTTGTATGGTGTAATCAGTAACTGACCCCGTTAATTGTTTTAAAAAATGTGGTGATCCATTCGGGGATGGTGAGCAGTTATTGAGCAGGTGTGGGATGGATTGCGCGAAGGATAGCTGGGATGGAGTCATCACATGTCCCTAGAGTCTTCCGTTGTGTCATTGAACTTATATTTCTTCTTAGATGGTTTTGATATTTTGGAACAGATGTATTTCACTTTACAGTTTTGGGATTTTGGTTGTAATCGCTTGAACTTATTTATCTAAAGTATGTTCTTTATGGTCAATTTGATATACATTGGCTCGGGTACCCGAGATGGTAGCATTTCCATGCATTAGGTAGTCTTGGTAAGGCACCGTGGTGTATGAGGGTGTTACAGTTTGTTGACTCGGGAAGTCGAGGTCTAGAATTTTAAGAAAGAAAAGAGTGGGCGGACGCTCACGTGCCTTCAAATGGTGGCATTTGAGGGGTATTTATAGAGGATTGTGTGGTTGTGTGCGTTTTGAGCGACGTGGCCACATGGGCTACTTGAAGAGGCGCGAGCATGTCCGCGGGTCTTCGAGCATTCTTGTCACTATCACGCATTTGGATTTGTGGTTTGTTCTATCCTAGGCTTTAGATGTCATGATTGATGTACTTAACCATCAAGTATACCGTGTATACTTAGCATGGAAGGTATGTGATGTTTGTTTTTTTTGTGTTTTTGACTCTGTTTGACACGTTATTGGAGTCGGGATTTAAATTTCGAGTCGGTTTTTGGTCCGGTGTCGGTTTTGACTCTAGTTAGTGTAATCGCGACCCTGTCGTCGTGCATAAAACACTCCAGGTACTTTTGAAATGGTTTGAAATATTTTGAAAATGTTTTGTTTTCGAAATCGTTTTGAGTTTTCCGACGCATAGTTATACAAACTGTCGATCAAACGTAGCGATTCCTAAGCATGTTGTAGTCCGATAATCATCGGGTGTTGGTTGGGGATTCAACAGGTACTGGGTATCTACTATTGGAGTTTTTGTCCTCCACAATAGTGCGTGATAATATTATTAAATCTCATTAAGGAATATGCATGGGATATTCATTGGCAATACTAGTCAGCTGATCAACATATATCTCCAGAACGGTTGGCCAACTAGGGTTTGACGTTATCGTCGTGAGGGCGGTGTTGGTTTGATCCCTTTCGGTCACACCTAAAGGAACAAGCCCCAATACGAAAGCTAATTAATTGTATGAGATACAGTTTAATTAGTCCCTTGATAAATTGACTAAGAGTTAGTCGATTAAATAATTTAGAGAGATATCGAGTTGTGAACCCGAGGCACAAAAATTATTATTTAATTATGCGATAACTGAATAATAAATTATTTAAGACGGGAATTAATGATTAAGCAGTTAATTGTTAAATTAATACTAATTGACTAATGTGATTAATATTAGTACGTAAATATATGTGTAGCTGTACATATATATTTACGGAGTGTTTAAGATGGAAATAATTGGGAAACGTTTTTATCATAAAAAGATGATAAAGACGGAAGATTTATATCGATTTGTGAGACAAATTGTAAAATCGAAATGGACCTATAATGGGTCCATTTACACGGTCCAAGAGGTAGTGGAGGGCATGATGATTGTTCTTATGCATGCTTTTCTCCACTCAACTTTTGTTCTTCCCAATTCTCTTCTTTTGTTCTTACCAAGCCAACATGTATTGGCTCATCAAAAAGAAAAGAAAAACACTCCCCATTTCTCCCCCTCCAACCGTCCTCCCACATACACACCAACATTGGTGTTGTTCATTTTTCTACTCTTGTCTTGCATGTGGAAAAATCATCATTGTTCTTCTCTCTAAAAATCAAAAGAATATTATTAAGAATTAATAATTCAAAACAAAATTACTAAGAGTGTTAGTAATAGATTTGTATATTTTTCAAGGGCCATCTTACATAATATCTAGTTAATATTAGTAAGATTTTGGGGTAAGTTCTTGGGTGCTTAAGAGAGGAGGTGTTCTATCATGGACACTTGAAGATGGAGGATCTTGCCATTGATAAATAGCTAAAGAACATCCAAGATGGGTGATCTTGGTTGTGCCCAAATACTACCATTACTCATTGTAAGGAAAAATTGTTTTTTCTCTTCTTTTATATTTTAAGGTTTAAATATTACATGCATACTACATAGATCCAATGATTTTTAAAATAAAGATTTTGATAACCTAATTAGAGAGGTCTAATTTGGGATTTTGATCAAACATCTACATCACCTATGTAGACACCCGTGTCTGCACCTTCCAGAAAACACACAGTGATGACTGGACCGCATTTTTAGCATATGTCACGATTTTATGACGATTTGCAAATAGTTTAATAAAAGATAACTCATGCACTTGTTTCTACCCCATAGTTGTCATCTAGGTATTATTATGGTCGTTTTGGCAGTGATTGTAGTCAATTTGGAATCCGGAGTCAAAACCGTCCTTTATAATCCTGAAACCGTAAGTCTCGAATCAAAAGCAACATGCTTGTCCAAATGGTAAGGATGTAGTAATATGTTGAGATTATACCTCATTTTGAGTTTCATGTCACTTTCTTAGGCTCAGCTTATGTTTACATTACAAAATGAGCATTTCATTTTAGTTAAATACGATAACCCGATGTTGACGCCCATTTTACGATATGATACCAACTTTTGGGGGGCTTGGATATTCTTTACTAAGATCTATATTTTTCTCTTAGCTTTCCAACGCCACCAAAATCACCTTAATCCGAGTTTTTAGAGAAAGTTATGCCCAAAATACGACAGGCTGTCAAAATGCGCTTTCTTGCGCAGAAAGAAACTATCCGAGAGAGGACGCAACATGTTATTTTTCTGTGGGACGCAACACCTGCTTCGCCTCTTCCAGGGCTTTCTTTTTGTCCAAGTTTATGAAGTTTGTCCGAGGTCGGTTGTTTCCTTTCTTATTCTCGCCAAATCTTTTCCTAAATCATGTTCCTTACTTCCTCATGACTAGTATAAATAGAGGCATATGGTCTTCATATTTTTCACGCGAGTGTCCGCCTCTTCTCTTCTCTCTTTGCATTCTAGACCGTTGCTAATGCTTTTTTACTTCTGTGTGCTTGATCAATCGACCACGTAAGCCAAATTCCTATCGTGGTTCCCGTCTCGTTTTGCAAGACCGACCAATTTGACCACCACACTCTCACATTAATCAATTAAATCCATTGCGGGAGTGGCTTCACGCCCTTGATTTGCCCTCTGTGGAACCCGCCATAGGAGGGGATGTGCACATTAAAGAACTTGGGTTTTCGCTCGGTGTTGATGAGCGGGGATTTGGTGGGTACGGTTGCGGTCCCCCACTGGCGACGAGGATTACTGGTTGCGATTGGAAATCTGGCAGGACTGGTCCTTCGGGCAGTCAGAGGAGTGTTGGTGATTGGAGGAGGTGTTGGGTATGCGTTTGTTGTATCTAGTTCGTGTGTTCCTTCAGTTACTGACCTTGTGTGGTGTTGTTGTGTTCTATTCTTGTGTTGTGTCTGCCGTGATCCATTATGGTGAGCAGTCGGTCGTAGCAGGTTGATACATGGATCTTAGCTAGGAGCTTTGGGAGGGACGAGTCTGCCACGAGTTATGATAGATATAGTATTACGTAGCTAGTAATGGTCACCAGTTGTATCTTTTATTTTGTTTGATAACTTGTAAATAGACATAATAGTTCTTTTATTGACATTTGATAATTAATGTTCCTCAGGTAACCGAGATGGTAACGCCCTTATCTGCTGAGGAAGGTCTTGTTAAGGTTCCTTGGTAGATGGGGGTGTTACATTAGCATTCTATGTCTAGAATGACTCTCGTGATGCCAATGAACACGGATGTTCACAGAGATCTTGAGTAAGGGGTGAGGTTACGTATTAAGAAGCTCGTTTATTTGAAAACCTAATCCCGCTCACCTCGATAGCGGATTCTACTAATGATCATGGAAGTTGTCTATACTTGATATGTTGTCAATTGTTGCATGATATGGAACATCCAGAGATTAATCTTAGCATGTGAGAATTTGGACTATGTGATGTGACCATTATTTGAGCGTATTTAGTCCCCGAATTAGCCTTGTTCCCATGCTTTTTAGTGCATATTTAGGTCATTTATTGTCTTTAGTCCTTTGTTTTACATATTCTTTGAGGTTTTGTCCCCTTGGTAGGAAAGGAGTGCAAACCTTGCATTTTCAAGGCAAAATAGAGCTAAATTGATTGAATTCAATGACCAAGCATCAAAGAGAAGACAAGACTAGAAGGCCTTTGTACATATTATAGTAGATGGGCAATGACGAGGAAATATCCTTGCATCTCCGACAAGATCCCCGAGGATTGTTGGAAGAAGGAGGAAGAAAAGAAGAAAAGAAGGAAACTGACGAAGAATCCGAGCAGCTTGACCCTCGGGACGCTCGTCCAAGAAGGCCAGAATCCGAGCGTCCGGCCAATGAATCCGCTCGTCCAACAGCCAGAGAATCCGCTCGCCCCCCTACCTTGGACGCTCGGATTGTGTTACAACAACTTTTCGTTTTCTTCTTGTTCTATTAAGGATGCACATATTTTGGAAAGACCGGCAAAAAGGAGACCGACATCTCTTTTGAGAGGAGCGATTCCTCAAGGACTTAATCGTCATTTAAGCCCTTAGTAAACCCTAATTTATGTACCTAATCCCCACTATAAATACCCCATTAGTCTAATTAGATAATCATGTTCTTCTTATCAATCTCTAGTGTAGTTGATATCATTCTAATCTCTTCTTAATCTTGTAATCAACTTTTAATCAAGTCTTAATACAAATCTCATTTCCTTAATCTCTCTTTTGTTCATCTTTTATTTTGGGTAATTAAAGATTATTTGGGTTATTATTGGGAGATTGACAACCTTCCAATCAATCATCAAGTACTTCTATTATTCTTTGCTTTATTATTGGATAATTAGGGGAAATCAACATGGGGAATGATTCATGCTTAATTTAATATGTTTTCATAGTTTATTTGCTTGCTTGTTGTGATCTCAACTTATCCAAGTGTTATGTTTGATGAAATGCGAGCCTATGAATCCTTGCATTTTTTACCCATCACTTACCTTTTCAATGAGACTTGTAAGACATAAACCAACTCGAGTCTCATTAGACCATGCATATAGTTGAGTAGGGAGGATTAAGTCGACTTGTAGGTGTTTAACAATCTAATCGATTCGGCTCCGGGACCCAAACCTTCCTAGGATTGTAAGATATAAACCAACTCGATACATCACAACAATAATTGCTTCCTTATAATTTGAGAATATGTTTGTATGATCAATTCCCATGAATCCCCTATGACCCCATGACACCCTAGTGCCTTTTATCAATTGTTTACATCCCTTTTTAATCATCTTGCTTGTTTACTTTCATTGCTATTTAGTTTAGTGATCTTCTACTTCAAACCCCAAATTGTGACACCCTTAGACACCGCTATTTACAATTGAAAATCTTACTTCAATACCCGTCCCTTGGGATCCGACCTTTACTTGCCTCTTTACTAATTGTAGAGTTGTTTGTGAAGTTATAAATATTGTTTTGGTCTAGGTGCTCTTAACGACAAGTAACCGAAAACTAAACCTCCAAGTGAGTGCGACCAAAAATGGCGCCGTTGCCGGGGACGGTGTTAACTTGATTTAGATTTTCTTAGATTGTTATTAGTTGTGTCTTTCTTTGCCTTTGGGAAGTAAAACTCCTCAAGGTTTGTTCTAATTGTTTTCAAGTTGTTCGATATTTTGCAAGATGGATCTTATAGATTGTTTTGTAGAGGACCACTTAAGTATACCTTTCTCCAAAGACCCCATGCAAGCATTGGAAGCCTTGGAAGCAAGTGAGGCCAAAAATATGTATTGGGAGTTAGAGGTAGATCTTTTTGAGGCCGCTCTAGCTAACAAATAACTTACTCATGAGAAATCTGAATTAGTACATAACATCCTTGTGGAAGCATATCAACCTATAGAACATGAGCAATCAATCCTAGAGGACATCTTACAAGCCGAAGAGCAAGAAGAATTCGTCATGAAATTCGAGTATGATGAAATTGACGAGCCCGAAGAACAAGTTGAACATGCCACGAGAATGGAGTGTCTAATCGAAATGGAGCAAATTCTCAATGAACCTCAAAGGAGGAAAGTGAGGTACAAATCCCTACTTTAAAACCCCTTCCCCCAAATTTGAAATATGCTTACCTTGATGAATCTAAGACCAAACCCGTGATTGTTAATGATAGACTTGATGAAAACCAATTGGGAAAATTGCTTGATGTGTTGAAGCAACATGAAAAGGCTATAGGTTATAGTCTATATGACCTTAAGGGGATAAGTCCCAACTTTTGTATGCATAGAATTCATCTAGAGGAGGACCATAGACCTACCATCCAATCTCAAAGGAGATTAAACCCCCACATGCAAGAAGTTGTCAAGGGAGAGGTTATGAAATTACTTGATGCAGGAATCATATATCCCATATCGGACTCTTTGTGGGTTAGCCCCATTCAAGTGGTGCCTAAGAAAGGAGGTACCACGGTGGTAACAAACGAAAAGAATGAGCTAATACCCACAAGGAAGATCACCGGTTGGCGTATGTGCATTGACTACCGAAAATTGAATTCTGCAACAAGAAAGGATCATTTCCCCCTACCATTCATTGACCAAATGCTTGAGAGGTTAGCCTCTAACAAGTTCTTTTGTTACCTTGACGGGTATTCAGGATTCTTTCAAATCCCTATACACCCGGATGACCAACACAAGACCACCTTCACATGCCCTTATGGTACTTTTGCATATAGGAGGATGCATTTTGCCTTGTGTAATGCCCCCGCCACTTTTCAAAAGATGCATGATGAGTGTCTTCTCCGATTACCTAGAGACCATAATGGAAGTTTTTATGGATGATTTTAGCGTTTATGGAAAAGACTTTGACTCATGTTTGCATAATCTTTCTCTTGTATTGCAAAAATGTGAAGATGTTAGTCTTGTCTTAAATTGGGAAAAGTGTCACTTCATGGTCAATGAAGGAATTATTTTGGGTCATTTAATCTCGGAAAAGGGCATCGAGGTCGATAAAGCTAAGGTTGAGGTGATAGAGAAACTCCCACCTCCCGTGAATGTTAGAGGGGTGAGAAGTTTTCTCGGTCACGCGGGTTTCTATCGCCGTTTCATAAAAGATTTTTCAAAAATAGCGAAACCCCTCACTCAACTCTTACTTAAAGATGCCCAATTCCATTTCACTGATGAGTGTGTTGAAGCCTTTAATAGAATAAAGGAAGCACTAATCTCGGCACCGATCATTCAACCTCCTAATTGGGAACTACCGTTCGAGATTATGTGTGATGCTAGTAACTACGCCATTGGAGCGGTTCTTGGCCAACAGGTAGGAAGATCTCTACATGCCATCTATTATATAAGAAAGACTCTTGATCCCTCCCAAGTGAACTATGATACCACCGAAAAAGAGCTTCTTGCCATTGTCTATGCTTTGGACAAATTCCGTTCCTACTAACTTGGATCCAAAGTGATTGTCTTTTCAGATCACCGTGCTCTCCGACACGTCTTAATAAAGAAGGAGGCAAAACCAAGGTTGTTGAGATGGATTTTGCTTCTTCAAGACTTCGACTTGGCAATAAGAGACAAGAAAAGAGCCAAAAATGTAGTGGCGGATCACTTGTCAAGGATCCGGTTTCATGATAAACAAGGAGAAACGCCGATCAATGACTCATTTCCCGACGATATCTTGATGGCCATTCAAACACAACTTGAAAGGCACCTCACCCCATGGTTTGCCGATTATGCCAACTATATCGTTGGAAGAGTACTCCCTCCAAATTTGAACTACAATCAAAGGAAGAGGTTCTTATTCGAAGTAAAAAGGTACTTTTGGGATGACCCAAATCTTTACAAAGAGTGTAGTGATGGGCTCTACCGGAGGTGCATCCCTCAATGGGAAGTCCAAAGAATCTTGGAAGGATGCCACTCGTCACCTTACGGTGGGCACCATGGAGCAAGGAGAACCATTGCAAAAATTCTTCAATCGGGCTTCTATTCGCCTGCGATGTTCCAAGACAAAAGAGAATTCATCATTCATTGTGATGCTTGTCAAAGGACATGGAATATCTCTTGGAGGAATAAAATGCCACAAAGGGGCATACTAGAGGTAGAGATCTTCGACGTTTGGGGGATCGACTACCAAGGGCCGTTTGTGACATCCAATGGGAATAAGTATATCCTTGTGGCCGTAGATTACATCTCAAAGTGGGTGGAGGCAATTGCCACCCGAAACGATGATGCAAAGACGGTCACCAAGCTCTTCAAGAAAATAATCTTCCCAAGATTCGGAGTCCCTAGAGCAATCATAAGTGATGGAGGAACGCATTTTCATAAAAAGAAGCTCGCATCCCTTTTGACCAAATATGGTGTTCAACATAGAACCGGCTTAGGATATCATCCTCAAATAAGCGGTCAACTTGAAGTTTCGAATAGAGAGATCAAGCAAATTCTTGAGAAAGTTGTAAACAAGACCCGAAAGGATTGGAGAACAAAGCTTGATGACGCTCTTTGGGCTTATAGGACGGCCTATAAAACTCTTATAGGAGCCTCTCCTTACAAGCTTGTTTATGGAAAAGCATGCCACTTGCTAATCGAATTAGAGTACAAAGCTTTTTGGGCAATCCGAGCCCTCAACCTTGATCTCAAATTAAGTGGTCAAAAGAGAATGATACAAATTCAAGAGTTGGAAGAATTCCGACTACAATCTTATGAGAATGCCAAGATCTACAAGGAAATGACAAGATTGCTTCATGACAAGAGGATCAAGCAAAAAGCCTTGCACAAAGGGGATAAAGTCCTTCTATTCAATTCCTGATATCGACTCTTTCCCGCAAAGTTGAACTCTAGATGGATGGGTCCCTATCTGATCACCGAGGTTGGAAAGTATGGGGATTTTGAAATCAAGGCGGAAGATGGAAGAAAATTCAAGGTTAATGGCCAAAGATTGAAGCCATATTATGAGGGAGCATTTATTGCAGAGGTAGAGGCCACCTACCTCGGGCCTCCTCATCCTTGAAGGAATCATCAAAGGGAGAGTTTGGTGGAGTCCTCCCTAAACCAACACTTGTAAATATAGTAACCCCTCTAACTTGTATTTATAATTTTATTGGATTCCTTTTATCATAAACATAAATTCTTTTCATGAGAGTAAGTGAGGGAGGGTCACTAATGATTTTTGATGAAGGAAGGAGCTAGTTTTCAAGTGTGGGGAAGCTTTTTATCGGAGTAAAGGAAATTGAGGAGAATCCGCTCGTCCAGCAAGGAATCAGAGCGTCTGAGGAGGAAATATGCTCGGCTTATTCAAGACGACCGTCTTACTGACAATCCGCTCGTCTTTTCACTGCATGACTTTGGGATACTTTCCTGTAAGAGAATCCGAGCGTCCCTCAGACAAGACGCTCGTCCTACTTCAGAAAAGACGCTCGTCCTAAGCTTGATCCGCTCGTCTTGGCTGCTTCAAATTTTGGAAAAATCCGATGTAAGAGAATCCGAGCGTCTTCCCAAGAATCCGCTCGTCCCAGAACAAGGAAATCCGAGCGTCCCAGGCCTGAATCCGCTCGTCTCCCTGCGGCCTTCACTCCCGATTTTTACGATTTTAATTCTCCCCACCACACAATTTGTGACACATCACCCTGTGGGATTTATTTGTATGCATCCCTTTAAATTTAAGGATTCTAACGAATAATAAAGTGATGATAACGAGTCATAAAACTAAATTGCATAAACAAAAGCATAAAGGATTAAGAAACAACCTTCGGTCCTAGAAAAATCGGCCTAAGAACAATATCGCAATGATATTCACCTATTAGTTGCACCCAAGACGATATGAGAAATGCCCTTAACTTGTTTGCTAGAATCGATCCACCAAAAATTAACTGATTAATTAGGTTTTTGTGTTTTTTAGATGAGAGGCAAAGAAAATGAGTTAGAATGAATTAGGTTAGAAAAATCACCACTAATCCCTCTTAAACCGTGTATGAGGTAGATTAGGGTAGATTTTTCTTTCTAATTATTCGGCCCATAATCCGAAATTAGGAGAGTTATTTCTCTTATTTTCGGTTATTCCAAAAATGTATAAAATGTGTAAATTGTCATCTAGTGAGGATCGAACCCATGACCTCTTGGTTTGAGTACCCTCACTATTACCACTATGACATATTCATCTTATTGATATTAAATATAACCCATTACATTTAATTACGAATTAACATATTAATTTGTCCAAGCTAACATTACATACATTTAATTATATATAACTTATTATATTCAATTTACGAATTGACAGTTAATTTGTCTCAACTAATATTATTTAATCTACATTAAATAATTGTCTCATCAACACATTGACTAACTGTTTAGTCATATAAGGCATCAATGTGATTATATTTCTATAACCACATCTCTCAAACACATCCTATAGGTGTGACCTTTAGGGACCAGTTGATCACCGCCATCTGTATGATAATAACGTCAAACTTTCTAGCAAGCCAACCGTTCTTAGGTAATCGTTAATCAACTGATTAAAATACGAAGTATACCCTTATGAACCTGTAAGAGATTTACAAATGTTATCACACTAATTTGTGGAGGACACAAGCTCCAACAAACTCCCACTTGTCCTCACAAGTGTATGTGCGATAACCGATTCTCATATCCTGAAATTTCTCCCACTCAATGTAAAACAATTTGCAAAATCCGTATTCGCAAAGGTCGTATTTTACAAGCGATCATCATCAAGAGTGGTTTCCCCGACTAGAGAGTAACTTAACTGGTAAACGAATCATCATTCGAGCATGGCCATGCATTTCAGTTACAACTCCTCGAGTGGCCCTGAGAAATAACTATACCTGATAAGGGTTGGATATTTTTCTCAACTCAAATCCTGCAGATGTAAGCACAGTATGAAATGACCCAAAAAAAATATACTTAGCCTCCATTTACGGCAGACCATGAGAAAGAAACCAAAGTCACCCAAAAACTGCCTTAATCTCAAGAGACAGTCGAGAGTCAAAAGAATCGACTCTAGAAACACAATGGATGTCCTATCCACGACCTGGCACCGAATGTTTTTAAACATTTAGGACTCCATTATGTTGTCACAAAAATTTGTCCTACGAGGTATCGTTATAATCTCGTATTTGTGATCGATCAGTCAACAGTTTGACTTATGGCTCGTTGAACCCACCATCAATCGACTGCACAATATAATAGCCGGAGTTATCAGCTCACATGGGCGATTATGGACCAAACAAAATATAATGTAATTCAGTTCACTTTGTGGCGTTCAAAGTTGTCAGTACAATCCACATGAAAAACAAAATATTATAATAATACGATGAAGTTATAAATAGTATATGAAAAAGATAACGTATCGAATCCATAATCAAGTACTACAACTCAGGAACACGTTTAATTCCCATGGAAATAACGTGCCCTACATGCTTATCATAATTCAACGGTTTAGTGAGAGGATCCGCGATGTTATCATCCGTCGCAATCTTGTCTATCACTATCTCCTCTTGCTCCACGTAATCAGGATCAGGTGAGCTTTCCGATGTACATGTCTAGATTTGTTGCTAGACTTTGGCTCCTTAGCCTGGAAGATGGCACCTCTATTGTCACAATAGATGGTGACCGGGTCATTCAAACTAGGAACTACCGTAAGTCCTTGTAAGAATTGACGCATCCATATAGCTTCCTTTGCTGCCTCCGAAGCGGCATAGTACTCGGATTCAGTAGTAGAATCTGCTACAACACTCTGTTTGGAACTCTTCCAGCTGACCGCAACACCATTAAGAGTGAAGACGAACCCGGATTGAGATTTTGAGTCATCTCGATCCGTTGGGAAGCTAGCATCTGCGTAACCGATTGCGCATAGCTTAGTATCGCCTCCATAAGTCAATACCCAATCCTTAGTCCTCCGTAGGTACTTGAGGATGTTTTTAACAGCTATCCAGTGTGTTTCACCTGGAGTCTTTTGGTACCGACTCGTCATACTCAATGCATATGCCACGTCTGGACGTGTGCATATCATGGCATACATGATCGATCCTATTGCAGATGCATAAGGAACACAACTCATGCGCTCAATCCCTTCAGGCGTCGTGGGTGATTGAGACTTGCTCAATCGCGCATCCCGATCGTCATTGGAAGGTTCCCTTTCTTGGAGTTGGTCATGCTGAACTTCTCAAGAATCTTATCTAAATAAGACTCCTGACTAAGTGATAACGTCCATCGTGATCTATCTCGGTAGATACGGATTCCTAAAATGAGTTGTGCCTCACCCAGATCTTTCATCTGGAAATGGTTCTTCAACCATTCTTTAACCGAAGATAGGAGAGGAATGTCATTCCCAATCAAGAGTATGTCATCGACATACAATATCAAGAATACAATCTTGCTCCCACTCGACTTGATATATAAGCATGGTTCCTCGACCGATCGAGTGAAACCATACTCTTTTATCACCTGGTCGAAACGATGATTCCAACTTCGAGAAGCTTGCTTAAGTCCATAAATGGAACGCTTAAGCTTGCATACTTTCTTAGGATGTTCAGGATCTATGAAACCTTCGGGTTGCACCATGTACAACTCTTCCTCCAGATAACCGTTTAAGAAGTCGGTTTTCACATCCATTTGCCAAATTTCATAATCATGAAAAGCGGCAATCGCTAAGATTATCCGAATGGAACGTAGCATGACTACAGGTGAAAAAATCTCATCATAATGCAATCCGTGCACTTGAGTGAAACCTTTTACCACTAGTCGTGCCTTATAGGTATCTGGTTGCGCATCTACAGAATGCTTTATTTTGTAAAGCCATTTGCACTGTAGAGGTTTTACATTATTAGGTAAATCAACTAGATCCCATATGTTATTCTCATACATGGAGTCCATCTCGGATTGCATGGCTTCGAGCCATAGCTCTGAGTCGGAACATGCCATAGCACCTTTATAGGTAGCGGGTTCATTACTCTCTAGGAGTAAAACGTCACCTTCCTCGACCATACCAATGTATCTGTTCGGAGGATTAGAGACTCTACCCGACCTCCTAGGTTCCTCAGGAATATTAACCATATCATCAGTTGGAGGAACAACTTCCTCCATCTGTTCCTCGGTTGTTGGTTCTGGAATCTCTGACAGCTCGAAGGTTCTATTACTCGTCTTGTTCTCGAGAAATTCTTTCTCTAAGAACGTCGCACTAGCCGCAACAAAAACTCGATGTTCGGTAGGCAAATAGAAGTAATGACCAAATGTTCCTTTTAGATAACCTATAAAGTATGTCTTGACAGATCGCGGGCCGAGCTTATCCTCGTGTCTCCACTTGACATAAGCCTCACAGCCCCAAACCCGAATAAAGGACAAGTTAGGGACCTTTCCCTTCCACATTTCATATGGAGTCTTGTCGACAACTTTAGTCGGACTTCGGTTAAGTATAAGAGCAGCTGACAAAAGAGCAAAACCCCATAATGAATCAGGCACTACCGTGTGACTCATCATGGATCGAACCATATCAAGTAAGGTTCGATTTCTCCGTTCGGACACACCATTCAATTGAGGTGTTCCAGGTGGAGTTAACTGCAAAACGATTCCACAGTCTTTCAGGTGTTGATCAAACTCATTTGAAAGATATTCGTCACCCCGATCTGAACGGAGTGCTTTAACCTTTCTACCCAGTTGGTTCTGTACCCTGTTCTGGTATTCCTTGAATTTCTCAAAGGACTCACTTTTATGCTTCATTAAGTAGACATATCCGTATCTACTTAAATCGTCCGTGAAAGTGATAAAATATCTATAGCCATCTCTAGCGATAATTGACATAGGTCCACAAACATCAGTATGTATGAGTCCTAATAGGTCACTAACGCGCATTCCAACACCTTTGAAGGAAATTCGAGTCATCTTGTAGACACCTCGTTTCTGCACCTCCCGCAAACCACCCGGTGATGATTGGGCCGCATGTTTGATTCGCGGAACGATTAGTGGCAGTTCGTAAGATTATCGTCAAGTGATTGCTCAAATATTAATGTCAACCTCTTAGTTGTCATCTACGTGCCGATACGGTCGTTTTGGCAGTAATTAGAGTACATTCGGAGTCCGGGTCAAAAACCGTCTCCACTTTCTGATAGCTGTTAAATCCCGAGTCAGAATGTTCTTGAATGTTCCGGATATTTCTATTCCATATTTCTCAAATTTTATCTTTTGGCAAATAATATCCCGTAATATTTATCTAAAATATTTAAAGATAAATCGAATTATTTCCGTCCTACCATAACTTAAACACGGAAATCTTTCTTAAGCAGGAGGAAACCTCCTGGGAATAGACGCACAGTCTTTGCGCCTCTTCCAAGAGACGCGAGTGGGCTGCTGCGCCTCTTCCCGAGCCCTTCTTTGCATGATTTACGTATCTTTTTTATATCTTTCCGAGATTCACTTCCAAAGAGTCTCAGAAACCCTATTCCTTCACGTGATTAGTATAAATAGGAGCTTTCGTTCCTCATATTTCTCACGCGAGTGTCCGCCCTTCTCTTCTCCCTTTGCATTCTAGACTTTGTTCTTACTAATTGGCGCCTACGTGCTTGGACTTCCGACCACGTAAGCTCGGATCTTCCGGGTACCAGCCTCTCCGTTGCATGACCGACCAATTTGACCACTACACTCAATCAATCTAATTAATTAACTTGTTAAATCGTTTTCCTCTTACGAGGGCACTTTCTTTGCATTCGCGTCGAGCATCACTAATCGATCTTCTTAGTTCTTCTCGTTCCGTCAACATGTAAGTCTGAGGGTGTAATCTCCCTTTTATTTATTGTATTTTATTATTGTATCATCAATTGTAAGGTTTATGTCGAAAACACCATTAAAATCGATTTCTAAAACCGTCTTTAAAACCTGTTTTGCGAAATTCCAGTAGACAGACGTCGAGAAAAGACGCAGCAACTGCTGCGCCTCTTCGAAGGAGCGCAGCGCCTGCTGCGCCTCTTCGTGAGGCTGCCGCAGTTCCTGCTTCTTTTCTTCTTCCTCCGTCCTCTGTAATTCGTATCAAATTTATTTCCTTTGTTTGTTCGTCTGTTAATTCTTCATCATGATAGTTTGATAATTCACATGCACATATTATCCATCATCATTAACATGTTTTAATTCATCATAAAACCGACTTAAATCCCTAATAATCAATATTTGCGGGTTTTTCGTCATTAAATTCAATTCGGGTTTTAGAAATTCAATTCGTTCATATTGAGTTTCTGGGATTCATTGTTGATATATTTTCATCTTTTTAGTCATTAATTCATCGTCAATTCATCATGTTTAGTTAATAATCCGTTCAGTTAGTTTAATAAATCATTCATTAACATCGACCCTTCACATAATTAATCCGTCTTATTTCCGTCTTAACCATGTTTTACTGTTTTATGACCTCAATCATATGTAAATAATCTGCTAATAACTTTCATCCGAGTCTAAAATCGTAATCAATCCATTAATTTACCAATTAACATTAATCGTTTTGCGATTCCGGCTTCATGACGAGTTCACCCTTGGAGCAGACGCAAGAATCGCGCGCCTCTTCCAAAGCGCTGTTCAGGATGAGTTCGCCTCGAACTCCTTTTTCGCCTTGACGTAGTTTAATTAGTAAGCTTATTAATCAACTAATAATCGTATTATCACCTTCTGACTTGTTCGTATTTCTTCGTTTTATTCTTTTATTCTTTTTTATCAAATCATCCGTTTTAGCGGTATTTTCGACATAAATCGCCTGTTCCATTGTAATTAATGTAATTTTCTTTATTGTAATTTTATTATTATTATTTCGTGTCATTTGTATGCTTCACATGTAAATGAGCATTAAATCTCAACTTCGACCCAATTGTATGCTAAATTAATTGTCAACCGACTTAGTTAAATTCTCACATGCTAGGATTAATCTATGGATGTTGCATTGCATGCATATAGCCGACGGTATATCAAGTACGAATAACTTCCCTAATCATTAGTAGAGGCCGCTATCGAGGCGGGCGGGATTAGGCGTTCGATCAAAAGAGCTTCCTAATACGTACCCTCACCCCTTACTCCAGATCTCCGTGAGCACCCGTGTTCATTGGCATCCACGAGAGTCATTCTAGACATAGAATGCTAAGGGTAACGATTGCTTAGTGTTCATGTCACTACTTTGTGTCTTGACAAGACACGAGGTATTCGAACGGTTCCAATTTCCCATAAAAATTGGTGGCGACTCCATACAAAATGCAAACGCTTGTTTTTCGACCTTCACCAAGCGCCCCCGTGGGCGGCCCGCTGTCCACAGTTTGGCGACTCCGCTGGGGAAATACACTTACGTGTAGCTAAGGGTGAAACTTGAACAAGGTTAGGGAATAAGTTTGTACAAGACAATTGTCGGTTTTCATAACTCGGTCTTCCTAGACCGTTTAAATCGGCCTTCCTAGGCCCAACCCAACCCATTCGACCAATCGTCCCGTCTAAACGGTCCTAATTCTTATTTGGGCCTAAGGATGGATAGCGATTGACGTCATCCATACCATGATGCTTACTCTTGTTTGTATCAAGGGCCTTCACTACTTGAGGAAATGGACTAGGAATCGGCCTTACTCTTGTTTGGCACGAGCCTCTCCACAGACTTCGGGTTTGATGGTTCGGTATGGCAACCCACCCTTTAAACCAAAACCCTTCTAAAAGCACTCAGCATCCCGTTATAATGCTTGTATAAATGTGTAAACCTTACATGATCACCATTTCAAAACAAATCTTGACAAATTTTCAAAAAATCAAAACCCAATTTCAAAACAAGAATTTCGAAATAGGGCCTTTAATTAGTACAAAATCCGGTCAAAACTCTGTCCGTTTGTCGTGTCAAAATTCGGGCCACAAGCCCATTTCAAACCTCACTTCGAGTCCACTCCTACAACTACACTACAGTTGACTAGGACACACATTTTCAAAGACCTTGTCTTTCTTCAAAACTCACTCAACACAAGTGGCACACACCCACTTCACGAGTCAAAACTTTTCCTCTTTTAGCAAGTGTGATAGAATGGTCGATCGTGTTTTGATTCGTCGCCGATCTCTTATCCAGTTTCCAAGATGCCCGGATCAAGTGATGATACGAACCTCCAGCAAATTCAAGAGAGTAATGATCGAATCCTAGCCGCGATAGCCCAAATGCAAATTACCCAAAACCAAACCTATGACCGCCTTGAGCTCATCGAAGGCCGTATCTTTGATGTAGAGGGAAGGTTGCCTCCCCTCAAAAGTGAAGTACTACGTTTTTCCGATGACGAGTCTAGAGACGAGAATCCTATCATAGGGACGATTGCGGTGAGAAAAGACTCCAATACCTAGAGGAACAATTGATGTACCTTAAGGGGGATGACATTTATAGGGAAAACAATCGCAAGTATGAAGCCGTCAATTCCAAGTTGCCAACTAACTTTAGCATGACGGATATCCCTAAGTTCAAGGGGCACGAGAACCCTTTAAACCACATCCGAGCTTTCAAGGATTACATGTCAATCAAAGGCATCAAACCCGAGATGTTCTTAAGGATCTTTCCTTCATCTCTCGACACCATCCTGAAGCAATGGTTCTACACCTTGGATAACAAGAAAGTCGCTACTTGGGAAGATGCCGCAATCGAGTTCTCTAAACAATATGCGGATAATGCTGAAATCCAAGTCAATATGCGTACTCTAGAGGTTCTTACCCAAAATGACAAAGAAGGATTCACCGACTTCCTAAGTAGGTGGAGGAAGACTAGTACTCAATTAGTAGAACGCCCAGATGAGGCTACTCTTGTGGAAAAGTTTGTGGACAATCTCAAGCCCATATATGCCAACCATTTGAGATATCAAAACATCAAGACTTTTAAAGACTTAACCGTACTAGGGACACGAATTGAAGATGACATCCGCAAAGGACTCTTGTCCAAAACGGTAGGTCGAGGATATCAAGGGTCCACAAGTCGTTCATACGGCTCTACTAGCAAGACCGACGAAGTTAACCTTCTCGAGCCTTCCAAGAAAACTAGCCCACCAAGGAAGTTCACAAACCTTGGGGATACATACTCCAATGCTCTAAAAAGGCTAATGAAGCAAGGCAAACTCCAACCCATTGGACCTACTCCCGAACCCGAAAGGAAGTCCAAGTTTTGGGATGAAAATTCCTACTGTGAATACCATAGGGGGAAAGGGCACGACACAGAAAAATGCTACAAATTGAAACATGTGCTACAAGATATGATTGAAGATGGTCGACTTCCAATCCCACCAGGAGGTAAGCCCAACAACACTGAGAATCCTCTTGGAGTTCTAGTGATTACAAGTGACGAATCTACCTTAGATTGCTCACACCTCATCTCTCCCACCGAAAACGACATTCATGCAATTGAGAAAGAAAAGCTCTACTCCACTATCTCCCCCACAATCTCCGACTTCACCACATGGGCAAGGAGTGTAGATAGGCAAGTGTGGGAACTAGAAAACATGGTAATGATCTTGCGCAATCCCAATGCAACACCTAAAGAGCGCGTACCATTGATCTTCTCTCAAAATGCCACTATGCAAGAAGTAGTCGCCGTGGTCGATAAACTAGTCAATCAAATCATACGACTAGAAAGTGATATTATGAGAATGAGGGAACTAGCCGCAGTTAATGGGGTTTGGGCCGATGATGATGAAGACGAGTATCTCATCGAAAACTCCTTAGTTAAGGAAATAGTCCAAAATGGGGAAGACCAAGATGTGGATCACCTAACTCGCTCGGGTCGTCCATACCAAAGCACTACTCAAAACGGTCCAACCAACGTCATCACACCAAATGACAACGAAGATGACCCCACTGATCATTTGCTCAAGCAATTACAAAGAACCAAGGCTGATCTTTCAGTTTGGCAACTAGTGGCAAGCTCCTTTCCACACCGCCAAGCTTTACTGCAAGCTTTGGCCAAATTAAATGTAGCACATAACTCTACTCCTGAAGATGTAGTCAACTTGGTCTTCCAAGAATCACCCAAGCTAAGTAATCCTATTACTTTCTCGGACGAAGACTTGCCACCTTTCGGCGCCAGTCACAACCTTGCTCTATACATCTTTGTCATCCGTCTAAAGAAAAATGTGCCAATGACCTTGGTAGATGATGGCTCGGTGGTCAACGTCATACCCCTCAAAACGGCATACAAACTAGGCATGAAAGAGTCGGATTTGGACCCCTACAAATCAAGGTGTACGTGCATATGACGGTACACGACGAAAAGTGGTAGGACTTGCTAACCTAACCATAGCAACGGGACCAATCGAACGAAAGGTTAACTTCCAAATAGTGGACATCGAAGCTTCATTCAACATACTTCTAGGAAGGCCTTGGATTCATGCTTCCAAAGCAAGAATAACATCCACCCTTCATCAAAAGATCAAGATCCCACTAAATGGCAAAGTTGTGACAATCACTTCGTCACCCATCAAGGCCATAATCGAGAAGCAATCAAATAATCAAGTCCTTGCGGATCCCATATACGAACTTGGGGGCTTCCAAAGTGTAAATGTCATAGAAAGTGAGTTGGCACCCTTATACTATAATCCCTACTCTAACTTGGTGGTCAACCACATACTCAAAAATCGGGGATACTTCCCTGGAATGCCTTTGAACCCGATTCGGAAGAACACCTTCGCGCCATACAAGAAAGGCAACTCATCGAGAATACCACTTGGACTAGGGTACAAACCCACAACTGAAGAAGTTCTCGAAATGCTTGCCCAAGTCCAAAATCGCAAGTATGTAGGAGTCCAAATGAGGCCATATCTCCCTACCTTGAATGGATACTTCGTTCAAGAAGGAAGTTCGGAACTCTTTCATGGATTTCCCGAACCTTGGCATTACCTCGAGAGGAAGTTAGCCGGAATCGAGATCTTTCACGATTGCTACTTCATCCCTCCGAAGCGGTTCCTACCGTCAAAACCCGTCAAGCACCTTGCTTAGACGAGCAAGGCGTGTGAGCCTCTGTTTGGAGAGGACCGATTTGTTAAGGCGCGCGAGGATGAGATCATTACTACGATACTTCAAGACGATCGCTTCAACCCCACCGCATTGATCACGGAAATCGACACAAAGCGGCGAAAGGATGGAGAAAATCAATCAAATGGACCAACAATCAAGGAAGACTCTTCAAGCTCACCCTTTGGAGAAGGAGAGATGTTCAAAGAAGAACCAGGAAGACGACGAGTTCGAATCGGAATCGAGTCGGAGTCGGAGTCGAGTCGAGTCTAGAGAAGTCATTAGAGAGTCTACTCTGTCGTCATCCCCACTCCCTTCGTTTCTCCTAGCTTGTTTTCAAGTAGCCACAGTAGTTCGGGAAATGCCCCAATTCGTCCCTTTACCTGTGACCATGGATCGGTTGGCTTCTTTGTTTCAACTTTACTCAAATCTTAATATGAATAAATCGGGTTACGCTTACTCTTTGCGTTATCTTGAGTGCATTGTTTATGATGATACCGAGGATGACCAAGACCCGGACTTGACCGAAATACCTCCCTACGTAGCCAAAGAAATACTACGGGAAGGGGAAGGGGGACCTGTAATTGAGGACACCGAACCCATCAATGTAGGAACTGAACTAGAACCCAAAGAACTTAGGATAGGGACTACCTTGAGCTCTACCGAACGGGCCGACCTCATAGACCTCCTAAATGAATTCAAAGACGTTTTCGCTTGGTCCTACAAAGACATGCCCGGGGATCGACGGGGATATCGCCGAACATAGGATTCCGATTAAGCCGGGTTTCAAACTGTGAAAGAAGCTTCGACGAATGAGAACAGAGTGGGCTCTAAAGATTAAGGAAGAAGTTGACAAACAATTCAAAGCCGGGTTCATCAAAGTTTCCGAGTATTCGATTGGGTAGCTAACATAGTACCCGTACCCAAGAAGGATGGGAGAATCCGAGTTTGTGTTGACTTTAGGGACTTGAACAAAGCAAGCCCAAAAGATGACTTCCCTCTACCTCACATCGACATATTAGTGGACAATACTGCAGACCACGCATTACTATCCTTCATGGATGGATATGCGGGTTATAACCAAATCAAAATGGCCATGGAAGACATGCATAAGACCGCGTTCGTCACCCAATGGGGAACCTATTGCTATACGGTAATGCCGTTCGGATTGATCAACGCCGGAGCTACATACCAACGCACCGCGACTACACTCCTACATGACATGATGCATAAAGAAGTCGAGGTATATGTAGATGACATGATCGTCAAATCCAAGGAAAGAGAGGGACATATTGCGAACCTTCGCAAGTTCTTCGCAAGGCTACGGAAGTACAACATGAGACTCAACCCTCAAAAGTGCACATTTGGGGTGACATCTGGCAAACTCCTAGGATACGTCGTTAGCCAACGAGGCATAGAAATAGATCCTTCCAAAATCAAAGCTCTGATCGAAATGCGACAACCTCAAACGAGAAAAGGAAGTCGGGGATTCTGGGAAAAGCGCAATACATAAGTCGATTCATATCGAAACTTACGATGATTTGCGAGCCTATCTTCAAGAAACTCAAGAAAACAGACCACACCATGTGGGACGATGATTGTCAAAAGGCGTTCGACAGAATCAAGGAGATATTGGCTAAACCACCAGTGCTCATGCCACCACAACAAGATCAACCTCTTGGTTTATATCTCACGGTAACCGAAACCGCCATGGGTGCCATGTTAGCTCAAACCGTAGGAAGTGAAGAAAGAGCTATTTACTACCTAAGTAAGAAGTTCTTGGAATACGAGTGCAAATACTCACAACTCGAAAAGACATGCCTCGCTCTTGTGTGGGCAACAAAGAAGCTACGTCACTACATGCTTAGCTACTCCGTCAAGATATTCTCCAAAATGGATCCAGTCAAATACCTCTTCGAGAAACCCGTCCTCAACGGACGCCTGGCAAGATGGACCATGATGCTCTCGGAATTTGACCTCAAATATGTGCCACTGAAAGTAATAAAGGGTCGCGCCGTCGCCGAATTCTTCGCAGAAAATCCCATCAACGACGCACAAACCATAGATACTTGGTCATTTCCCGACGAGGATATACTTCAAACAGATGTAGACTCCTGGGACCTATACTTTGATGGAGCATCAAACCTAAGAGGATTTGGGATAGGAGTGTTGCTCATTTCTCCTGAAGGTGAGCATACACCGATTCTTTGTCAAACTCGACTTCGAGGTGACGAACAACGCCCATGAGTATGAGGCTTGTCTAATTGGACTACAAGCGGAGTAAGCTTAGGCATCAAAAACCTCCGAGTGCACGGGGATTCGTCACTAATCATCAACCAAGTTACGGGATCTGGAAAATCCAAGTGAAAGCCTAGCACCCTATCGGGCTAGGATAGACCAAGTCGCTCAATTCTTTGATCATGTAACCTACTTACACCTACCTCGAGAAGAAAATCAATTTGCGGACGCTCTTGCGAAACTTGCATCTTTGATAAACATGCCGGATTACATGATGGAAATGCCTTTGTGTATCGAACGACGGTCGGAGCTGGCTTATGTCCATCAAATTACCGATGAAGAAGAAATCGCACAGGAACCCTGGTTCCAAGCAATCCTGAATTTCAAGCTCAATGGTACCTATCCACCGAATATGGACAAAAGGGGACAACGCGCTATACGCCTACTAGCTTCCCAATACATCCTAATGCAAGGAGAATTGTACAAAAGAACACCTCTTGGTGTAGTCCTACGTTGCCTTGATCATTCACGGGCACGAAAAGTGATGGAAGAAGTCCACGACGGAGAATGCGGTCCTCACATGAGTGGACCTATGATGGCAAAGAAAATCACACGTCTAGGGTACTATTGGACCACAATGGAATCGGATTGCATCAAATATGTGAGACATTGCCACAACTGTCAAATCTTCGGGAACGTACAACATGTCCCTCCTTCGTTGCTCTATACGATGACATCTCCTTGCCCATTCTCCGCATGGGGAATTGACATAATTGGGAAAATAACCCCAGCCGGAACAGGAGGTCACTGTTTCATCCTAGTAGCAATTGACTACTTCACCAAGTGGGTAGAAGCGGCTTCCTACACCGCTCTTACGGCCAAAAATGTAGCCAAATTCATACAAAATAACATCATCTGCCGATATGGTTGCCCACATGAGATCATTAGCGATAATGGGTCCCACTTCCAAGCCGAAACCGAACAATTGCTAGCCAAGTACAAGATCAAGCATCATCACTCCTCGCCCTATCGACCACAGACTAACGGCGCGGTAGAGGCGGCTAACAAGAATGTCGTCACAATCCTCAAGAAAATGACTGACAATTACAGAGATTGGCCAAGCAAAATACCCTTCGCTTTGTGGGGGTATCGTACATCAGTTAGGACGCCCACTGGGGCTACTCCTTTCTATTTGACCTACGGCATGGAAGCCGTACAACCAGTTGAGCTAGAAATACCATCCTGCGCATCCTACTAGAGAGTCAAATCCGGAGGCCGATTGGAAGAAAGATAGATACGAAGAACTCATCCTCCTGGATGAACGTAGGCTACGTGCCTTACATAATGTCCAAACATATCAAGCACGTATCAAACGAGCTTTCAACAAAAGGGTTAGGCCAAGAAACATCAAAGAAGGAGACTTAGTACTCAAATCGGTTAGAGCTCTTTTACCTGTCGACCCGAGGGGAAAATTCAAACCTAATTGGGCCGGACCATATCTAGTCAAATCCATACTCCCAGGAGGCGCGGTTAGAATCACAGACCTAGATGGGAATGAGTTTTCAAACCCCACAAATCTCGACCAAACCGAAACGATACTATGCCTAGAATAGGATAAAAACGCGCCTCGCGTAAACCTAAGTGTTGCTCTTGTGGCACTAAATAAGCGGCCCCTGGCCCATTTGAATGTCACTATGCTCTTGCATCTTGGCAAACTTGTCATCCTCATATCGTCAAACAAACTAAAATTCGCACCTCCAGAGTAAGCAAAAGCTCATGCTTATTTTCTATGTTCATTACAAGCTCTTGCTTCGAACAATTATTCTTTTACATTTACTCGAACTACGCGCAAGGGTTTGATTTCGCTTTCTCTAAGTGAATACGTAGGCAATCCCTCACGGGATTCAACCCACCATTATATTTAAAATGTAAATAGAAGGACATTTGCATCGCATTTGAAATTCGACAAGAGTAATAAGTAGAAAATACCAACGGTTTCATAACCATTTAACCTTTTTATTCAATTTCTAATAATAATAGTACGACAAATAATAAAAATAGATAGGCTAGGATTCTAAAAATCCCTCCTCTTGTTACAATAATAATAATAATAATCTAATAGTAATAATAAGACTTGGGCTATTCCTCCATCTTTCCCTTGCCCTTGTCGTTCTTGTCATATTTCTTGTCACGACCTCGAGCCGGGCGCTCTTGCACCACTTCAGACCTAATCACCAACGGTCTTTCTCGAGGCCTGACTCTTCCATTCTTGCCAACCACCATCTCTACGACAGGAGTAGTCTTCGATTTCTTGGAAGGATGAATGACTTGAAACCCGGCTTCTTCTTCTCCTTCTGTCAGATGCTTCTCCTTCTCTTTATCTCCCTCGCGCACCTTGTAATCAACGGGCTCACGCTTCCTCAGTTTTTCGCGCTCTTCCGAAGTTGCAGCCTTTCTCCACCTCAGATAAGAGTCCGACGCCCACAAGGCATTGGCGGAGAAGCTCAAGAACCACATGTTTCTTTGGGCCCATTTCATAGCCCACTCTCTTCGGCTCTCTGTAGTAAGCGCCATAGCAGTCTGCGGAACGGTGTCAAGCCTAGGGATCATCTGCTTCAACCCGACTTGCCTCATCAACCTCTCAGGAAAGATGCATACCATAAACTCCAATCCAGGAATGCGCACGGACCTAGTAGGATCCAAAGAAGACACTCCAGTGACAGACTTGAGGTGCCACCACGGAACGACCCCACGATCGGCGGGCCATCATCATTCTTGACTTGTTCTTCCAATAGTCGCAGAGACCGGGTGAAGTCCACCATATACAGCCGTGTCCTCATCGAAATCATACGGGCATGATAGGAAAGTGCATGAACTGGGGGCTCGAGCAATCGGAGCCGTTCCATAAGCCAAACCTACCAAAAAACAGGTATTAGACACCCGCAAACAAAAAAAAAAAAAAAAAAAAAAAAAAAAAAAAAAAAAAAAAAAAAAAAAAAAAAAAAAAAAAAAAAAAAAAAAAAAAAAAAAAAAAAAAAAAAAAAAAAAAAAAAAAAAAAAAAAAAAAAGAAAGGTGTCTTTTACCTGTAGGAAAACGGGACTCCCCAAAAATGGAAGATCGCGGTTGGATTTCCTATTATCCAAGCCCAAGATAATCTCCCTAAGCATAGACAAGTGGGCTCTGCGACTCCATTTGCTCAATAAGACCCAATAGACGGGGATCACCTCGCAGTTCTTCATCAACATGTCCCTGGAAGACATATACATGAAGCAAACAGAAGCCAAATGCTCTCCTCCTAGCAACATAAGAGACAGTAGGGTCGGCCCTGTTGATGAATCGGTCTACAAAAGTCCAACATTCTCACGCCTTTCGGGGTAACTAAGCGATCCACCTCAAGTCTAGTAAGTCCAAGCAAATCTCTAAACTTGCTCTTATACCCTTGAGCAGTAGAAGGGATGGCAGGTAAATGTTCAGGGTCCCACCCGCCAATAGCGACAATTTCCTCAGGAAAAGGACAAATATCACCTCCGGGAACGCAAAAACGTGATAATTTGGGTCCCAATAATCAAGGCAAGCATCCAAGAACGGTTTTACAACCTTAATGAGTTTCAAACTCAACAAAGACCCAAGGTTATAAGCACCCATATCATGCTTCTCGATGTTCGAGAATTCATTGGTCCATTCCTTCAAGCGGATCTCCAAAGTATTCATGATGATAATTTTCTCTTGAAAATTTATTTTGAGAATTTTATGTGAGGCGACGAAGAAGAGAAGGAAGAATTATATGATTTAAAGCTTCGTCGACGCTCCTATTTATACTAAATTGCTGTTTCCAAAAATCCGTCAGAACAGACAAGCCTGGGAACAGGCGCAGCACCAGCTGCGCCTCTTCAAAGGGACGCAGCTCATGCTGCGCCTCTTCCCCGGCCTCACTTCTGTGATTTCCGCGTTTGGATATTTCCTAATTCTATAAACGCGCAATTTCCTATTCTTGCGGGATTTTATTTTGGTAAATCCGAGAAATTTACCATGTTTCAGGTTTCCTAAATTCGCGGGCACGCATTTCGAGGCGACATCGACACCTCCGCCATTTCAGCACACTTTAAATCGTTTTTTTTTAATTTTCTTTTGTTTTCATTTTAATAAAATTCAATATTTATATTTCTCCATTTTCTAACTTATAGATTTCTCTTTTTTTTTTTTTTAGGGGGTAACCCTCCCTACCGTCCGGTCATTTCCGGCAAAATTTTTGCATTTTTGCGTTCCTTTTGAGTCTCATTTTGCGCTAATTAAGGCCTTATGTGAATATAAAATGTATGTGTTGCGTGATTTTCTATGTAAATTTCGGCAGCATGACGGCGTAAACCGTTGTCTACCAAACCTGTTCAAAAGCTAACCTGCAGGTACAAACAACACAACCCAGCAGCAAAAGGCACTCAGGCCGTCGTATATACAACAAAAAAAGCAAATGTACAAGCAAACTGGGGGCTTCGCCCCAAACAGGTCCAAATGTGCAAGTAAACTGGGGGCTTCGCCCCAAACGATTCCAAAAGTCCGAGTAAACTGGGGGCTTGCGCCCCAAACAAGTCCAAAAATGTTCAAAATCAAGTCTACAAAACCACGCAGACTACTGCTGGGCACCCTCCAGCTCGGCAACCCTCGCCATAAGAGCGGCAATCTCGGCGTCCCGAAACTCGAGCTCCCTTGACAAACGAGCCGTCTCCTCCCGAGACTGGGTCAACTCTCGCTCCAGCTCACGACCGGCCTATGGACAACAAGAAATTGGCTCATGTCAATCAATTCAAACAAAACTGAAAAACCAAAGATCAAGGAAAAACAAATGAGGTTCATACCTGACGACCTCGACCGCCGACGAGTGCCTCGATGGCCGTAGCTCGTAGCCGGTTGGCCACCCTCCATAGTGCCACAAACCGAGATGGCGCGACCTGCATTTCAAAAGAATTCTCGAAATCGAACAAGTTCAATCAAATGTGTTCTTACACGAAAACTATGCAAAATAAGAACTCACCCTCCGAATCAGATGCTGCCAGTCATCTAGGCCAGCATCCGTCACAGCTACGTCAAAGTCACGTAACTCGGAGATCGTCGTCCTCCCAGTAGCGTCAGTGTACTCGAGGGTCTCGGGGTACTCTGGGGGCTCGATGCCCGCCGCCTCAACCTCCTGCAAAATGGCTCTCGTTAATCGATGATCTTTCGTCGTGATTCTCGAAAATCAAGATCCAACAAGAAACAAAAGATACTCACCACTACCGGCCAATACGCCAACCTCCCGTAAAGGAACGCCGAATAATCCTCGTCAGGGAGAAGAAGGTCGTCGCCACTAGCACCAGCCGAGTCCGCCTCCCTCTCAGCCTCAGAAGGCTCCCTAAACATCGTCCTAGGAGGATCGACGGGAACCGTCAACGCGCCCAGCACCGACGAGCTAACCGCTCGCCCGGATACCACACACGGGACCCATCGACGTCCACAACGGCCGACTTGAGCTCCTAGGTCGAAGGACCTCTCGACGACGAAGGGAGGCGCTCAGCGTACTCCGCCCAAGGTCCAGGCACCCACACTACGACAATATGAAGGCAAAGGTCATTCCTATGATCAATTAAAAACAAAGTATGAGAAGAATAAGTGCATACAAACAGGATACTCACGCCATTTGCTTTCCAAGAGCGTTCACATCCCGCCGGTAGACATTGTGAGAAGAACGCTTGCTCTTCGTCCGGCACATGACCCAATCCCTCACCACGGGGTAGGCCCTCTCCAACGGCTCCGTCCTCTTGGGCGCGAGGCCCGGAAAGTAAGAGTACACCCACGCCTGCAAAGCATAATAATCAATGACGATCTGTCGGTCGTCGATAAAGAAAGAAATTGACTTTGGTCTAAAGGAAGGTTCATACCTCCAACGGTAGCCGGGTCCGAGCGGCACCAGGAGAAGTCCCCTTCTCCATCAACTCCGGACGAACCATGGCCCTCATAAAGCGGATGAGGACCGCAAAACCAGTGATGACCCCGGTCCCCAACGCCCTAGGGAACTCGGAGTCGAAAGAAAGGGAAGAAGCTTCGTCGTGACCTCTCACCCTTGTCTCCGAGGTAGATCGAAGACAAGAACCACCAAAGCCACGAGACGAGGCCCTCTGGCTCAGGCATGTACATGGAGGAGGAGCCGTCTCCCTCCCATCGATCGTCACCAGCTCCGGGGTCTTCCCCGCAAAGTAGTCTCGAACGTAGGAACTGGGTACCAAACCCGGCACCGCAACAGCCTTCGGCGACAAGTTCCAGCCGATCAACCTCCTCGCCTCGGCCGAATCCGCCCTCATGCCAGTCTCCGGCCACACCATCTCCTCGGTCCGCGGCGGACCAGAAATCATGCCGTAGTCCTCCAAGGTGACTCCCACCTCACCAAAAGGCAGGTGAAACGTGGAAGTCGTATCCCAAAATCGATCCAAGAAAGCGCGGACCAGGCTAAGGTTGGCCCGCAACTTCCTCTTCACGATATCCCTCCAAACACGAACCGAGAGGACCAAACGCTCCACGCTCGATCATGGCCCTCTCCTCCGCCGATGACCGCTCGTAATGCTCCATCATTTGTCGTATACCCCGAAACGACCGGATGTTCCCGAGCCTCCTATTATGATTCGAAATAAAGCTATCTTTAGTTTTGAGTAAATTTGAAAGAAATTTGAACAAAGATAGAAAAGGGTAGGTAATGAGTTAGGGAATTCCTATTTACCAAGCTCTTCACCGTCCTGTAGGACAAGTGACCCTCTGCAGCCCACACAAGGTGCCTACTCTCCCAGGTCTCAGCCCACGCGGGAGCTCCTCTCAGCTGACGACCCCCTCGTCCGAGGTGGGCCCGTCTCGGAATCTCCTCCTCATCGGCCTCCTCCTCGGGAACCTCGTCTGCGGCGACCATCACCGCGGCGGTGAAGGCACGCTCCAAAGCCTCCTCAACAAAGCGGCGTCTACATCCATGGGATCCCTCCCGAAGTAGAAGCATCGTCACCGCAACGTTAAAGCAAATCCAGGCCGCATCATATGACGACAAGCCTTTGTTAAGAAATTTTCGAGCCTTCAAGGCCCGGGAATTCCCCATTTCTGGCCATCCTTGGCCATGTTCTTACCAACCCAATCACTCATGTGACAAATTGGGTCAAGTCAAGTCCGAGTCAAAGCCTAGTTCCGGGTTCGAGTCGAAAATTCGGCAGCATTTCGCTATAATGGCGGTTATGCCCTAGAAAAGTGTCCTGAAAAAGTTGTCACAAACCAAACTTCCAAGATGGTAGAAAGTTTACCCATCATCCAAGGGTCCCAAATATCAAATTTCATCACAAATGGGCAATCCTAAGGCCATTTTCGAAGCAATTTACGATCTAGTCCGTGAAAACCGTCTCAATTTACGCTCAAGGGCTCAAAACTTGATGAAAATTCGAAGTAAATACATGGTTATGTTCCTAGCATCACCTATTATCCATTTCTAGTATCAATTTGGCACGACAAATCCATTTGGGGGAAAAGCCCCAAATTTTCGATCAAAAGGGTCGAAAACCCTAATGTTCGCGGCTCAAAATTCAACAAATGTGAAAGATTAATGCAAGATTAAAGCACATACCTCGATTAGTCATATTTTAAGCAAGCTTTTGAATCCAACCTCGACGAGAATGGAGTGATTTATGTTTCGAATAAAATGAACATAAACCTTCTGACTTTCGCGTTTTTACGCAGAATTGCCAAATTGGGGAACAGACGCAGCAGGTGCTGCGCCTCTTCCAAGAGACGCAGCTCTTGCTGCGCCTCTTCCTTTTGTTCCCTCCATGCGGATTTTCAAAAATCCGTTATGAGTTCGTTATTCGTGGGCCCATCTTTGGTGCGCCTCTTCCTCGATGACGTTTTATCATTTTGGTCCGTTTTGACGATTTTCTTTCGTTCCGGCCCACGTTTTATCGGTAGCGACAATATTTCGCGAAGATCGTCCAAATTCATTTTATCCGCGCAGCAGATTTTGTGATATTGTTCGAATTTTTATCCAAAGACAGTAGTATTTTGCGATCTTTGCTCACTCAAGACTTTCTTTCTACGACGATCAAGATGTTCCTGGTCGTCTGTCCCCAGCGCAGTAGTATTTTGCAGTACTGCTCACTCAAGGTTTCCCCTACGACGATCAAGATGTTCCTAGTCGTCGGTATGTTCCCCAACCAGAGTTCGCTTGAGACCAACGCAAGCAGATTCAACCTCCAAATTTCGCCAGAGTTCGCTTGAGACCGACGCAAGCGGATCCCCAGCAGTTTCTACCGACGTCCTGCTGTTTTCAATATCTCTTGTTCCCCGCGAAGTTCGATTAAATCTCAGGTATGATCTCTTCCTATGGCTGGCGAGCTTCCTTACGTAGTCTAATGGACTTTAAACGACCCTCCCCAGTAGTCGACACACTCTAAAATGTTCCCGACGACAGGTCCTTGGCTCAGACCCCTTGAGCCACCTCGCGTCGCCATAGTCGTCAGGATGTAATCTTCGATTGACCTGATGGCTATACTTTGACTTTCGCCTTGTCCAAGCCTCGGTCAAAGTGGGGCTGAGACACCTCGTTTCTGCACCTCCCGCAAACCACCCGGTGATGATTGGGCCGCATGTTTGATTCGCGGAACGATTAGTGGCAGTTCGTAAGATTATCGTCAAGTGATTGCTCAAATATTAATGTCAACCTCTTAGTTGTCATCTACGTGCCGATACGGTCGTTTTGGCAGTAATTAGAGTACATTCGGAGTCCGGGTCAAAAACCGTCTCCACTTTCGATATTTGTTAAATCCCGAGTCGAATGTTGGAATGTTAGGATATTTCTATTCCATATTTCTCAAATTTTATCTTTTGGCAAATAATATCCCGTAATATTCATCTAAAATATTTAAAGATAAATCGAATTATTTCCGTCCTACCATAACTTAAACACGGAAATCTTTCTTAAGCAGGAGGAAACCTCCTAGGAATAGACGCAGCAGGTGCTGCGCCTCTTCCAAGAGACGCGATGGTATTTCTGCTGCGCTCTTCCCGTGCCCTTCTTTGCATGATTTACGTATCTTTTTTATATCTTTCCGAGATTCACTTCCAAAGAGTCTCCGAAACCCTATTCCTTCACGTGATTAGTATAAATAGGAGCTTTCGTTCCTCATATTTCTCACGCGAGTGTCCGCCCTTCTCTTCTCCCTTTGCATTCTAGACTTTGTTCTTACTAATTGGCGCCTACGTGCTTGGACTTCCGACCACGTAAGCTCGGATCTTTCCGGGTACCAGCCTCTCCGTTGCATGACCGACCAATTTGACCACTACACTCAATCAATCTAATTAATTAATCTGTTTTAATCGTTTTCCTCTTACGAGGGCACTTTCTTTGCATTCGCGTCGAGCATCACTAATCGATCTTCTTAGTTCTTCTCGTTCCGTCAACATGTAAGTCTGAGGGTGTAATCTCCCTTTTATTTATTGTATTTTATTATTGTATCATCAATTGTAAGGTTTATGTCGAAAACACCATTAAAATCGATTTCTAAAACCGTCTTTAAAACTGTTTTGCGAAATTCCAGTGAGACAGGACGTCGAAAAGACGCAAAGCAAGCTGCTGCGCCTCTTCGAAGGAGCGCAGCGCCTGCTGCGCCTCTTCGTGAGGCTACCGCAGTTCCTGCTTCTTTTCTTCTTCCTCCGTCCTCTGTAATTCGTATCAAATTTATTTCCTTTGTTTGTTCGTCTGTTAATTCTTCATCATGATAGTTTGATAATTCACATGCACATATTATCCATCATCATTAACATGTTTTAATTCATCATAAAACCGACTTAAATCCCTAATAATCAATATTTGCGGGTTTTTCGTCATTAAATTCAATTCGGGTTTTAGAAATTCAATTCGTTCATATTGAGTTTCTGGGATTCATTGTTGATATATTTTCATCTGTTTAGTCATTAATTCATCGTCAATTCATCATGTTTAGTTAATAATCCGTTCAGTTAGTTTAATAAATCATTCATTAACATCGACCCTTCACATAATTAATCCGTCTTATTTAGTCTTAACCATGTTTTCTTGTTTTATGACCTCAATCATATGTAAATAATGCTAATAACTTTCATCCGAGTCTAAAATCGTAATCAATCCATTAATTTACCAATTAACATTAATCGTTTTGCGATTCCGGCTTCACAGACGAGTTCACCCTTGGAGCAGACGCAAAGAATCGCGCGCCTCTTCCAAAGGCGCGATTCTCTGCGCTGTTCGAGATGAGTTACGCCTCGAACTCCTTTTACGCCTTGACGTAGTTTAATTAGTAAGCTTATTAATCAACTAATAATCGTATTATCACCTTCTGACTTGTTCGTATTTCTTCGTTTTATTCTTTTATTCTTTTTTATCAAATCATCCGTTTTAGCGGTATTTTCGACATAAATCGCCTGTTCCATTGTAATTAATGTAATTTTCTTTATTGTAATTTTATTATTATTATTTCGTGTCATTTGTATGCTTCACATGTAAATGAGCATTAAATCTCAACTTCGACCCAATTGTATGCTAAATTAATTGTCAACCGACTTAGTTAAATTCTCACATGCTAGGATTAATCTATGGATGTTGCATTGCATGCATATAGCCGACGGTATATCAAGTACGAATAACTTCCCTAATCATTAGTAGAGGCCGCTATCGAGGCGGGCGGGATTAGGTGTTCGATCAAAAGAGCTTCCTAATACGTACCCTCACCCCTTACTCCAGATCTCCGTGAGCACCCGTGTTCATTGGCATCCACGAGAGTCATTCTAGACATAGAATGCTAAGGGTAACGATTGCTAAGTGTTCATGTCACTACTTTGTGTCTTGACATGACACGAGGTATTCGAACGGTTCCAATTTCCCATAAAAATTGGTGGCGACTCCATACAAAATGCAAACGCTTGTTTTTCGACCTTCACCAAGCGCCCCCGTGGGCGGCCCGCTGTCCACACATCTTGCCAATGAGACATGATTCACACGTGCCATATTTAGAAAAATCGAATGCGGGAATAGTCCTATTATCGACGAGTTTCTTCACGCGTTTCTCTTTTATGTGTCCCATTCGACAATGCCATATATAGGTTTGATCTTTGTCACCAACCTTTAACTACTTATTATTCATGTGTAATACTTCCGTGGTTTGATCTAAGATGTAAATTCCATTCATGGAAACTGCTTTGCCATAAATCATTTCATTGAAAGAGAAAATAAAGCTATTATCCTTTATTGAAAATGCAAAACCGTCTTTAGCAAGTACGGAAACAGAAATAATGTTCTTAGACAAACTGGGTACATAGTAACAATTATTTAAAAATAACTCAAAACCACTAGGGAGTTGGATTACATATGTTCCCTTCGAGACAGCAGCAACTCGTGCTCCATTCCCGACTCGCAGGTCCATATCACCTTTTTCGAGAGGTATGATGTTCTTTAGGCCCTACATATGATTACACAGATGAGAACCACAACCAGTATCAAGTACCCAAATTCCGAAACTTGCATAGTTAATCTCAATCATATGAATATAACATGACATACCAACAGGAACGACGCGGCCTGCTTTGATGTCCTCACGGTACACGGGACAGTTCCTCCTCCAATGTCCAGTCTTGTGACAATGGTGGCACTCAATGTCACCGCCCTTGCTCTTTGCCTTGCCCTGTGAGCCACTAGTCTCACCAGGCGCACTCTTACCGTTTCTTGGCTTTTTAAACTTTGGCTTACCTACAGCTAGGTCGCCATGAGCCTTGCCCTTACCTTTACCCTTGTTGGAAATCGTGAGAACATCCTGCTTCATGCTCCCACTCAATTTCATATCCTTCTCGGTCTGTACGAGAAGGGAGTGTAGCTCATGAGGACTCTTTTTCAAGTCATTCATGTAGTAGTTCGCCCGGAAAAGGGCAAAACCATCATGAAGAGAATGAAGCATTCGGTCAATGACAATGCTCTCACTGATTTAGCAATCAAGTGCCTCCAGCTTCTCGACATTCTCAATCATGTGAAGAATGTGTGGGCTAACCGGTTGGCCCTTCTGGAGTTTCGCATCAAAGAAGCGACAGGTATGCTCATAAGTAACGATTCTCGGTGCTTTTGAGAACTCGTTAGTGAGCGTGGTGAAAATCTTGTTCGCACCTTGGGCAATGAAGCGTCTCTGCAAATTGGTTTCCATTGCAAAGATGAGTACGTTCTTTACCGTACCCGCTTCCATAACGAAGTCACTATAAGCGAGTGACTCGTTCACTCCTGCATTGGGGCCTGGGTTTACCGGTATTGGCTCAGTTAAGTACCTGAGCTTACCGTCAGCAATGGCAGCATTCCGTAGTGCTGCCTCCTAGTCCGCAAAGTTGGACCCGTCGTTTTTCAGACGTGTGAACTGATTCATTTGGTCCATGAATATTTTCAGCCAGGACTCGCGTCCAAGTGTGGCACTAGGTATTTGGATTGCGTTATTTCCAGACATTTTGTTGTAATAGTAAAATAAGCGTGTTCTACACTGCGAAAAGAAGAATAAATAATAAGCATGTGCATCGATTTTAATTTAAGTCTAATGATCTAATGTCATAACGCGAAGACTCAAAACATTTATACAATTGACCTTCCTCAAGAATTATATAAATGATCCCAAGACTCAATTATATGTAAATTGATAAGCTAACCTTTTAGCTAATTCTACCGTTAGAATTCTTGGTCGATAAATTTCTGTAAATTCTATCTTTAGTCCATCATAATCACGAGAACCTCTTCGGACTATAATGTTGAGATAAACTAAGTCAACACAAACTACTTACCCAACGTAGAAGGGGTCATATTATGCCTACCGACGAAGAAGGGATTCATAGTTGTTTGCCCTTATAAAGACTAGTCTCAATTTCCATTTTAGAGGAAGATCCCATCAACTTCGTTTTAATTCATTTTAAGTGAACTAATATCTAGCATGCATGAATGAATAAACAAAGGTGATGGCTTAAAAGCATGTGACATCTGTATGTCTATGAAAACTAACATACAACCTATATGTGTCAATTTTCATGCATTTTAGTAGTAGGTGGTTTGGTTTTAGGCGGAATATGATGCATAAACTATCATGTGAATGAAAAGCAATATGAATGAAAACGTAAAACAATAAAAGTCCTAGTGTGGCCTATCCTATCAAAATGAACATTAAATACAAGTTTGGAATCCATCCTTAGACCCGAGAAGCTTGTCTTGATGTTCCATCTTGATCCATGTAGCGGGAGTGAGCTCCAATCTCCATCTTTAGTCTTCTTTTGAAAAATACAATAAATAAAATTTACATAATAAACTTATTTATTACATTCTAATTTCAAAACCCAAAACTAAAGAAAAATAAAGGAGATTTGAGATCTCATAATTACATAAAAAACTATGTTTCCCTTCATTACGAAAACATAATTTGACTAAGGCCACACTAAGTATTACAAATTACAACCGATTGCAAAAAAATACGTAAATAAATTCATTCAACGATTCATTCAACAAAAAAAATGCATCAACTAAAAATAAATTAAACATACATGACACAATACCTTAATTATGTTGATTAATTTATCCAAACCACCTATTTAAAACAAATTAAGTGACAATTCCTCAATTAATCACATTAATTTCAATCTTAATTCAATTTAAACTTGTAATATAAATTTAATCCATCAAATTTTAAACTGCTTTAAAATAATATGGTATCTTTAAATTGTGAACCGTTTCACAATAACTAATTGGCCAAAGGAAACAAAAAAAAAACAAAATCCTTCATATTTTTTTTTATATGTCTCGGCTAAACCAAAAAAAAAAACAAAACAAGCCCCCCTTTTTTTTTCTTTTTCGGAAATAACAGCAAAAACAATAAAAAACAGTCCGTTTCTTATATTGTACACGGTTTTATCTGTAAAAACCGAAACAAGACAATTTTTTTTTTTTTTTTTTAAAAAAAACTTCTGTGAACAGTAGCAGGAAAAAAATTTCTAACTTTTCTCGGATGCTTTTCAAATCGGCATAAACAAAAACAGCCGCAAAAAAAAAGCTTTAATCGGTTTTTCAGGAAAAATCGAAAGAAAAAAAAAACAGAATTTTTTTTTTTCATAATACTGTTTATCCGTGAACAGTAACGGACACGAAAAAAAATTCCACGGCTCAAAAAAAAAAAATCCAACCGATTATATTTTTTTCTCGCAAACCCTAATTATTGTTTACAAACAATTTTATGAAAATCATCAAAATTAAAATTCGTGGCCTAAGCTCTGATACCACTTGTGGGATTTATCTGTATGCATCCCTTTAAATTTAAGGATTATAACGAATAATAAAGTGATGATTACGAGTCATAAAACTAAATTGCATAAACAAAAGCATAAAGGATTAAGAAACAACCTTCGGTCCTAGCAAAATCGGCCTAAGAACAATATCGAAATGATATTCACCTATTAGTTGCACCCAAGACGATATGAGAAATGCCCTTAACTTGTTTGCTAGAATCGATCCACCAAAAATTAACTGATTAATTAGGTTTTTGTGTTTTTTAGATGAGAGGCAAAGAAAATGAGTTAGAATGAATTAGGTTAGAAAAATCACCACTAATCCCTCTTAAACCGTGTATGAGGTAGATTAGGGTAGATTTTTCTTTCTAATTATTCGGCCCATAATCCGAAATTAGGAGAGTTATTTCTCTTATTTTCGGTTATTCCAAAAATGTATAAAATGTGTAAATTGTCATCTAGTGAGGATCGAACCCATGACCTCTTGGTTTGAGTACCCTCACTATTACCAATATGACACATTCATCTTGTTCATATTAAATATAACCCATTACATTTAATTACGAATTAACATATTAATTCGTCCAAGCTAACATTACATACATTTAATTATATATAACTTATTATATTCAATTTACGAATTGACAGTTAATTCGTCTCAACTAATATTATTTAATCTTCATTAAATAATTGTCTCATCAACACATTTACTAACTGTTTAGTCATATAAGGCATCAATGTGATTATATTTCTATAACCACATCTCTCAAACACATCCTATAGGTGTGACATTTAGGGACCAGTTGATCACCGCCATCTGTATGATAATAACGTCAAACTTTCTAGCAAGCCAACCGTTATTAGGTAATCGTTAATCAACTGATTAAAATACGAAGTATACCCTTGTGAACCTGTAAGAGATTTACAAATGTTATCACACTAATTTGTGGAGGACACAAGCTCCAACACACCCTTCCTTCCACTTGTATTATAAAAACCCACCTTCTTATGACTCCAAAGCATATCCCAACCACTCTTTCATTCCACAAAAACAAAAGCCCCAATTTCTAGGGTTTCAAAAGCAAGATTCAATCCAAAAAGAGCATCTCCATACTTCAACAAATCAAAAAGTCCAACTCCACAATCAAAGAATGGGACCAACGGGATCTTCATTTAGGGATAGAAGAAGACCAAGAGTGAGAGGAAGTTCTTCTACTTCTCACATCAACACTCTAATAAGGGATCATGAAGAAATTGTGGATCTTACCAAGCTTGATGACTTCTCTAATGTTGAATTCGTAAATGATGTGCAAAGGCTCGTTTTTCACCGACTTCTTGGTAAGAACATTCTCCCTGCAAAGTTTTTATGCCATAGAACTTTAAGGAAGCTTGGGATTTACCATCAAATGGAAGCCCTTTTTGAGGTGTTTGGGCTCTCTACCCTATTTCGCATGCACGAGCAAACCTACCGATCCCTTGTTCTTGAATTTTTAAGCTTCTTGAAAATCACAACCTTGAATAGAACGATTTGCATAGAATTTAGGTTGGAAAGTGTTTCGAGAATGATGACTCTAGTGGAATTCGCTAATGTGCTTGGCCTTGATGTCTCGCCTACCCGGACATCAAAACCGAAGAAATATAGTGTTGCACCCCTATGGAGAGCCATGACCGGCCAAGATTTCATGTACATTAAGGAGTGCCTAGCTTTCCACATTCAAAACCCTATTTTGAGACTCACCTACCGGTTCCTTTCCGGCACCCTCCTTGCACGCCGGGACCCGGCAATTGTGAACGAACTCGATCTTGTGTTCATGGAGTCTTATCTCGATATCCAAGGAAGGGGTTGATACCATTTTAATGCGCCTCTTGTACTACTTGAGAAGCGGGCTAAGTTTAGAAACGGAGATGATGATGGGATGAAACACATCGTTAATGGAGGACTCATTACAAAGATTGCAAAGCATTTCAATCCAAAATTTAATGAGAACAATGAGTACACTCCTCTTTCCGGGAATACAAGGATAAATGAAGAACTCCTTATTGTGCATCATCATTGGATAACCCTTGAGGGGGTTGATAAAAGGATCAAGTGGATAACAAAGGGGAGTGATCCAATCTATTTACCAATGACCGGTCTACCAAGAATCTTACCAAGAAGGGGACCTCTATCACCGATCCCGTCCTACATCATCCCCGCAAACCCAACCCAAGCAAGGCAAGAACCACCACCACCAAATCCCCAACAACAACAAGAGCAACAACAACAAGATAAGAAAATCAAGATACCTTCCTACCCTTTCCCATACAAACCATACAACCACCCTAACCTCTTTATCCTCCCCCGTGATGACTTTGGAACGGGAATTCTCCAAGACTTTCATTTCCGACAATACGAAGCTACCGTGGATAACTATTATGCACTTTACCCTCAATTCCACGATATGATTCAACAAGGGAATATTAGTGAGGAGGGAGTGTTTCCTTCTTGGGCACAAATGGATGTACTCTTCCCAAATTCGGAAAAAGCAAATGAAGGGGCAAATGGGCAACATGATGAAGGGAGCGACAAATCTTGGGGTGGGGATACGGTGGAGCTTAATAGCGAAGAAGATGAGTTCATGGACCCTAATACAAGTGATGCATCCAAGGAAATCTGGGATAGTGACCTAGAGGGAGATGATGGCGATCTCTAGAAGGTCTCTTCATAGCTAGATGGAGCGGGCATGAGGCACCCATCTCAAGCTTAAGTGAAGTTTCCTTATCCCCTCTCTTTATTTTCAATTTTCAATTTTCATGAAAGAATTTAATGTTTTGATAACTTGTCCAATATTTGTCTTTGGTTGGTGAGTCCTAGCAACACGGTGGACTAACACCTTGGCTCCATTAAGGTGTTCTTTTTATTGTTCCCACATGAAAAATCCAAAATGACAATTTATTGTTTCATGCATTGCATTTCGTGTGCATGAACTACCCCAAAATTTAAGACATTAGAAATAATGTCTATTTTGGTTTGGGGAAGTACATGCATACGCATCGGGAGGTAATCTAAACTACGCTCTCCGTCATAACAAAAACCCATGCATCATGTAGTGTAGCTTAGTATAGCTTGCATTTAGTTTAGAAATCATGCATCATACTTGAATAATTTCCTATCATATTGGCCATTGAGGACAATGCCCATACTAGTGTGGGGATGGGAAATTCTAACTTGACTTTTATTCAAAAATCCAAATAAATCAAAAAAATTTCGAAAAATCCAAAAAAATTGAAAAAATTGAAAAAATTGAAAAACCAAAAACAAGTTCATTTCCTTTGTAGTGTAGTCTTGTATATATTATGTTTGTCTATCCTTGTTCACATTGATCGACTACGCCACATCCGAGACATGAGGATATTGAAGACCGCATGGTATGATCTTTCCAATCTCCTTTTTCCTCTTTATGTTAATGACTATGTGGCTTTATTTTGATTGATGCGGTATAAACAATGTGAATTTAGGACTTGCATTTAGATTATTTGGCATACTAGTTGGTAGAATCATATGCATTAGGATGTATATATGATAGTTGCATCATGGCATGTAGTTTGCATGTTAGAAAAATTTTGTGAAACCGTCTACTTGGGAAGCTTGATAAGTGTATATAGGCCCTAGTAGATGTTTTTTCTTCTTAAGACTTTGCTTGTTAGAATACTTGTAAAACACCCTAGGATGTGTCATGTTAGTATCCTTTGACCCATGGATTAAGGCCTAGTCAAGAGTACCTTGTGGTGTGATAACTCCTTGGCTACCGTTTATTCCAAGGTGACCCTTGAAACCATGCAACCATCATTCATCCATGTTCTACCATATTTTGTCATCAAAGAGAATGGGCACAAAAAGAAATTGTTCAAAAATTTGAGTTCAAGAAATGAAATGAAAAGTCAAAAAGTTTGCAAAATGCATCAAATGAAAAGAGGAGCAAAAATAGACTCCTAATGCTTCAAATATAAGCACCCTCGCTACAAATGGGGTAGCTTTGAAAATGTTCAAAAGAAAATTGCAAAAAGTTGAAAAGTTGAAAAGTATTGAAATGCCAAAAATCAAAAGAAATGGCAAAAGAAAGTGTTCTCAAATGTTATATGCCACAAGAAATTGGGGGGAAAAACAACAACAAAAGCAAACTCCCAAGTGAAACTCAAATACTATCGATCCCTTTATCCATCGTATCCATTTTTGTGCATGGTAGAGAGGGGACGACCCTTCTTCTTGTCTAGGCAAGAAGGGGAATTCCGCGATCCTGCAGTGTTTCTAACACCATAGGGAGTCTATTCTTGACAAAAGCATTTAACCATTGAGGACAAAGGTACCCTAGCTTGACACAACTTGGAGTTGATTTATTGGTATCCGTCTAGGCTTAGTCGTTTGAAGAAATTGCATCTATGAAGGAGTGTGTACCCTTGAATTGCTTCCCTTGTAGATAATTTCCGCCGCTTAGATGAGGAAAGTGGCTATTCTTTTGTAGATGAATCCATTACTTGATTTTGTGTGCTTAATGTTTGGATGTGTCGCCATTTTTGGCAAGACCCACCTTGCCTTGCAAGAAGGCATCCTACCTCATGGTTGTCTTGTTGTGAGTTGAAGGGGCGGAGTGACACCCGCTAATTGTCTCATATCGACTATGTTATTAGGTTAGTTTAAATAACGGTCCTATTCTTTGTCACCTCTTTACTCGGGACGAGCAAAGGTTCGGTTTGGGGATATTAGATGTGACCATTATTTGAGCGTATTTAGTCCCCGAATTAGCCTTGTTCCCATGCTTTTTAGTGCATATTTAGGTCATTTATCGTCTTTAGTCCTTTGTTTTGCATATTCTTTGAGGTTTTGTCCCCTTGGTAGGAAAGGAGTGCAAACCTTGCATTTTCAAGGCAAAATAGAGCTAAATTGATTGAATTCAATGACAAGCATCAAAGAGAAGACAAGACTAGAAGGCCTTTGTACATATTATAGTAGATGGGCAATGATGAGGAAAGATCCTTGCATATCCGACAAGATCCCCGAGGATTGTTGGAAGAAGAAGGAAGAAAAGAAGAAAACAAGGAAACTGACGAAGAATCCGAGCGGCTTGACCCTCGGGACGCTCGTCCAAGAAGGCCAGAATCCGAGCGTCCGGTCAATGAATCCGCTCGTCCAACAGCCAGAGAATCCGCTCGTCCCGCTGCCTTGGACGCACGGATTGTGTTACAGCAACTTTTCGTTTTCTTCTTATTCTATGAAGGATGCGCATATTTTGGAAAGACCGGCAAAAAAGCGACCGGCATCTCTTTTGAGAGGAGTGATTCCTCAAGGACTTAATCGTCATTTAAGCCCTTAGTAAACCCTAATTTATGTACCTAATCCCCATTATAAATACCCCATTAGTCTAATTAGATAATCATGTTCTTCTTATCAATCTCTAGTGTAGTTGATATCATTCTAATCTCTTCTTAATCTTGTAATCAACTTTTAATCAAGTCTTAATACAAATCTCATTTCCTTAATCTCTCTTTTGTTCATCTTTTATTTTGGGTAATTGAAGATTATTTGGGTTATTATTGGGAGATTGACAACCTTCCAATCAATCATCAAGTACTTCTATTATTCTTTGCTTTATTATTGGAATCATTAGTAGGTATAATTCTCTTAATCCCTTTTTAATTATTGTTAATTATCTTCATTTATTCATCATGTCTTGCTTTGTTAATGTGATTGACAACTTTGTTAACATGCTAAAATTGATAATGAGTGAGTAGTTTCTCTTAACTAGGGTTAATGGGTAATTAGGGGAAATCAACATGGGGAATGATTCATGCTTAATTTAATATGTTTTCATAGTTTATTTGCTTGCTTGTTGTGATCTCAACTTATGCACATCTTATGTTTGATTAAATACGAGCCTATGAATCCTTGCATTTTTTACCCATCACTTACCTTTTCAATGAGACTTGTAAGACATAAACCAACTCGAGTCTCATTAGACCATGCATATAGTTGAGTAGGGAGGATTAAGTCGACTTGTAGGTGTTGTACAATCTAATCGATTCGGCTCCGGGACCCAAACCTTCCTAGGATTGTAAGATATAAACCAACTCGATGTTGGAATATGTGTCCTTCGACAATAATGCGATCACAACTGTTGATCATGATGATCACATGTTTAAGTCTCATTTTAAAGAATATAATTGGGAAGTAATATTTTACAGTCAACTGGTCCACACATATCGGTAATGATTGGCTGACTAGAGTTAGACATTACTGTCGTGCGACGGTGGTGATCTGTTGATCCCCTTAGGTCATACCTAAAGGGTAACACACTTAGTTGATCATTTAAATGATCGTATGACGATACGGGTCAATTAAATTACTTAAAATTGACGGACGATTATGGAAGTAAAATTTATGTATCTCATTATAATCTGATTAAATAAGATACGGTCTAAGTAATCGAATTGTTTCATTACTTAGATGAAATTATTGTTTAAAGAAACAATTGCATTTGAATGAATAAATTATTATAAATACAAGTTATTGTGATTTATAATTGGTAAAATATTTTGGTACAAGTAATTATGAATTACTAAGTCGTTTTTTGTACATGACGTATTTTTGTTAATACGTTGATTTTTAATATGTTAAAAATACATAACAATTTTATGTGACATGTGACATATGACAAATTGACATTTTGACAAAGATAAAATGGAGTCCATTTTATCTATATGTACCGAAATTAAGGGGAGTATTAGGATGATATTGTGTTGATTATGTTAGTGGTAAACATAATCATTTCCCTAATAAACTAGTCATGCAACCTAGTGGTCATTGTGAAGACAAACTCATGCATGCATTGGCTCCCTTCTCTTCCCCTCTTACCCGGTTTTTCATGAGGCAAAGCCAAGGGTTTTTGCCTTATAATTTATCATATACACTAGAATAATTTTTAGTGTATTAGCTCATTCATTCATTCATCTAAAAATAAGAAATTTTAGAAAGATAAACACCTTCCTCTTCCTTCTCTCTTGACCGAATTATAGAGAGACCAAAATATTATTTTGGGTCAATTTTACACTAAATTAATATTATTCTAGTAATCATAATATTAATTTGATTAAGAGTTTACCTTGAGTATTTTACTTTGGGAGGGATTCTACACTTGAATCCTAGTTCATCCTTTAAGGAAAGCTCAAGAACAAGAGAGTAGGAGAACTCTCTTGTGCCCATATAAACCGAAATACCAATGTAAGATGAAGATTTCTTCTTTAATTGATTATTGTTTGCATGCATAAGATCACCATTTAATTTAATGACTAAATTAACAAAAAAAACATATATGAATATGTTAGTAAAGAGATCTAGATTTCTAACAAGCGGTATCAAAGCCTTGGTTGTTTGCATGCAAATCGGTTAAAAGTTTTTCCGAGTTATACGATTAACATATAAAACTTGTTAAATTTGTGTTATTATGATATATCACGAAAAAATATCATGCATGTTAAAGTTTCTGGTCCTAAAATATTTTTAGGATATTTTGGTTAATTTATAGATTTTTATTGTTCATATTATATAATAATGGCATTAAAATTTTGATTTTATGAATAAAATGTCATTTTCGGACTAAAATTAGCTAAACTTCGAATTTTCAAGTGATTTTTGGATATGTTATCACATATCTTATTTTAAGATGACCTGTAAATTTTCATAATTTTTGGACTTTTTATGCTCGAAATATGGATTTTTCATATTTAAAATCGGATTTAGATGGAAAATAGGTTAATATGAGAGAAATTTTGAATCTGGTCATAGAAATTTAGTATGTTGTCACATGTAATTTTACAAGATGTCTATAAAATAATAGGCTATATTGAAGTCTTTATGCATGATCTATGATTTTTTGAAGAAAAATAGCATAAATAGTGACTTAATTAGTGAAATATTAATAAAACATACTCCATGACTAAGGAAAAATGTCTTTTTTTGCTTTTTATTATCCATTTCAGATCTAAAATTGAAAAGTTGATAAATATAATTTTTCTCATGTTTTATGACTATATTTGTTTAAAACCGATAAACCGCAACATTGTTTTTCCGGATATATTACGAAATTTTAACCTAAGTTTTTGAACATTATGAGTGTCATGGTATTTTTCCAGAATGTTCACGAGTTTAAATTTCAAATTTTGAATTTATTTGATTTTTGTGATTTATTTGAAGTTTATAGCATTTTTATTGTAATTTTACGTCCATTAATGAACAATTTTAGAAATATGAGTTAATTATGGTCAAATAGTTAGTGAAGACTAATTTTGAGTCCTAACAGGTTAGGGTAATTAACTTATGCATAAATATGAATTTATGTAATTTTTGTGATTATTAAACGTTGAATCACGCAAATCCGTAAAAACCGTGTAATATACGATATTGGCTACTTAAAGGCGATTTAGCATAAAATTGGGCATGTTCATACATATTATAATGCTGCATTTTCTTTATGATTGTCATAATTTTATTTTATGTAATTTTTGAATTATGTAATTTTACTTAGTATGGCCTTAGTTTTTAATTGATATTACCCGAAATGTATGGGAATATCGATTCGGTTGTAATTTATTGTGATCTCGTATCACCGTTTTGTAATTTAATAGATTTATTTTATTTTAATTTCAAATGTATAATAGGAAATAATGTAATTTATTATGTAATTTATTTATTACGGAGTTCCATAAAGACGGATTTCTTCAAGAAGGCGATACATAAAGACGGTGTTACCTCGAAATGCGTGCCATAACCGAAGTTCAAGGGACCAATGGAGTTGCTTTCCGAAAATGTAATAGTTAATTAGATTTTCTATTTTAGGAAGGCCATACTAGGATTTATTTTATGCTTTGCATTTTATTTATATGTCGCATGCATAGCTAAATCGCCATAACTAAAACATGCATTATCATTTAATCGAGTTTATCGACCGTGTCAATTATAATTATCGTAGTGCACCACTTTAGTTCACTTAAAACGTGATAGATAATAAATTGACATGACCTCTTGCTAAAAATAAACAATTGAGACATAACCTTACCAAAAAATTAGAAACCCATGAAGTACCAGTTTCGCAAGGGAGTTGAGCCGGCTTTACCGTAAGACAGACCTTGTTACGTTGGCGAAGTGGGGTGATAAATGTCTACCCACCGAATTTATAAAGATGAGGGTTGTTTTCGGCTTTACCGATGCCCAAGTTGATGTAAGTTTGGATCATGGACACATTTATTCGAAATTTGGGTTGAACTCAACGAAAGTATTCTCAACGGTTGCCGGATGTGTTTCGGGCTAAAGATAATTTTAAATGTAAATTTATCGACCAAGAGTTCTAAAAGTAGAATCGATTAAAAGGTTAATCCACCGAGTTATATTGATAAGGGTTGTTTTTCGGCTTTACCGATGCCTAAATTAATATGAATTTGGGTCTTGGAATCATTTATCAAGTTGGGTAGAGGTCACTAGATAAATGCAATAAAACTTGTTTAAATTAAACTTTTACGAGTATTATTATTATTGATAAAACGACATTTGTTTTACTCCTTCTATTTTGTTTTGTAGACCACTTTCTTTTTCTCATAACAAATGGCTACACCAAACCCAAACGCTACGCCTCTCGCTAATTCATCATGGCTCCGATCCTTTATGGATCGATGTAAACTTGAAAAGAATGGGTCAAATTTCTCCGATTGAGATGCCAAACTCAAACTAGCCGCCCAAGGTGACGACAAGCTTCGTTACCTAACCGAGGCCTCTCCACACGAACCTAATACTAGGTCGACCGCCGCCACAAGGGAAGCATATGAGGCTTAACATAAGGAGTCCGCCGCAATGAAAAATGTGTTGATCTTTGCGATGGAGGCGGATCTCCAAAGGAGAGCCTTTAAGATGGGCACCGCTAATGAGATTTACTCCAAGCTTGTGACAATGTTTTCACAAACTCCGCGGATCGTCCAATATGAGGCGGCCGCGACATTCTTTGATCTCGACTTCAAAGAGGGCCAAAAGGTTAGCCCTCATGTGCTCAAACTTATGGAGCTAGTCGAGACCTTGAAGATTCAAAAGGTTGAAATCCCCAAAGAACTTGTTGTAGATAGGATTCTACACTCCTTATCCAAGGTCAAAGCATATGTTCAATTCCGGGTGAATTTTAACATGCAAGACAAGGACGTGTCTCTTGAAGAATTGCACAAGTTACTTGTGCAAGCCGAAAGGGACATGGGGTTAAATGTGAACCCACCCAAGAATGTGCTTAACATTAGTACCAAAAGCAAGGGTAAGTTCAAGAAGAATGGGAGGAAGGGTAAGAAACAAGCTCCCACTTTCACCAAAGCTAAGACTTATGAAGCTAGAACTTCAAAAATCAAGAAGGGTCCTCTTGATAAATGCCATTATTGTAATGGTGTTGGACATTGGAAAAGAAATTTTCCAAGTACCTTGGTGATATTAAGGCTGGAAAGATTACTCCAGTAGGTAAATGACTATCCTTTCTTTTATGTTTCTAATTCAACTATGGTATTGTGATACAAAGTTGTGATAATGTATCTCCCTTTTATTGTAAATAGGGCCTCCACCAAGCAAAGACAAGGGAAAAGAAAAGCAAGCTTGAGAAACCATCAAGAAGCTAGGAATAGCTTTCATGAAGCTTCGCTTTTTATTGTCTTATTTTAATTATGTTTTGGATTTTAGAACCTTTTAAGTTTCCGTGTTCGACATGGAAAGGTATTTTGGATAATTGGTTGTATTTTGGATAATGGAGGCTTGGTTTGCAACCCAAGTCACCCGTTTTATCATTTTATCCTTGTTCTAAAACTCGTATTTACATGCTTGCTCTTAGAAACATTTGATTATTCACTTAAAGTGATCTAATAGACAACTATAATGATATGATTCATTATATGTCCACATGCTTAAGGCTTGTGTATGATCATTTATAAAGTGATATTGAGTTAATGAACTCTCTTAAAGGAATGTCAATCACCAAGTACACTTACAAAATCTAAAACTATTAGTCAAACCTATGCGATAGTCCTCCTTATACTTCAAATCATTATTTGTGTCCCATGAGCTATCTTTGAATCTCTAGTGTATTTATTCTAAAGATAGAGTGGGAGAAAAAAAAAATGAGGACTTGTGTAAATGAGATCTCCTAGTACTTGTGTAAATGAGATCTACGCAAGGAAGAATGATTTGAATGAAGGTATATCTATTTATATAGTATACCCAATAGATGAGATCTATGGTCTCGAATAAAACTACATGACAAAAGAGACCAAGTGAAGTAATCAAAGGAATATTTTCTCAAGATAACTACACGAGGAGACCAAAAGGAAGTTTTGGAAGAAAAATGACTAATGTAAAGTCTTAACAAGAGTTTTGACTAGTTTATGATAAACTTTGACCAATAGTTTCAACCTTGATATTTACTTAAGAGCCTAAAATGAATCAAAGTAACATCCTAGAAAATAAACGAGATTTATGACTAGAGGTTACAAGAATTGATATACCGATATCCTTAATAGCTAAGCTAAGTATTAACCACGCAAATGTCATTACTTAACCTCATTATGAAAATGAAATGGTTAAACCTCCTCCCAAAAGGGTATTTCGAAGGACGTGTTTTAGATATTATTTATATTTGAATAATGACATTGCTAAACATCATTATGATATGAATAAGTTAGAGATTAAAATCTCTTTCCATAAGGTTAAGATGAGACCACTTCAAAATAGATATTTTGAAAGGATATGATGGGAACATATATGGTTTTATCTTAATAACTTGGCAATGCAATATATATTCCAATTCTTGAGATGTTTCGATTGAGTAGTCAAATTCGAAACATGTGGAATTGAGTGGGAGTTGGAAATTATCATGTGAAGACATGGGATTTAGTGGGAGCAATCATCTTGTAAAAGTTTATAACTCATCACTCATTGAAGAATGACGAGCTAATACCTTCCTTCACAAAGGAGTATTTGAGTTTTCAATTCTGGATGAAAATGGACTATGATGAATCCAATCACATCATGAGATGTTGGATAAGTATTGAGACATACACATCAAATCAACGAGAAACGTAGGTTATACATGTAAATGAAAACGGAATTACCATTAGCAGTCATGGTCGTTCCTTGAACCTAAGAATGATTGATCTCATGATTATTAGTTACTAATGTTTCTGCCATTAGAATAATCATGCGCATGTTCAAAATGAATCATATGCATAAGAACATGATGATTCATTGGTAAGCCATAGAAGAAACGTCATGAATTCTCGAGGATAATCCGATGAGCGTTTTTAGTGTTGGACGAAAGACTCTGTTATGTGTCAAGAGGTTACACATATTAAAGGAATCCAAACACGCGTAAGGATTTATGAAAATCCTAAACTTTTCAAGCTAAAAGGAGAAATAAGAAGTTTGGAAAGATACTTAGTTGAATAAGAAGTTGCTCAAAACTAATCTTTCCTAATATGCTAGGACTTGTGAGAAGTGCTAGACTAATCATATTGACAAATTGTTGCAAGACTCTACAAAACATATACCTAGTGCATTGTGTGTGGATGGAGTACTTGATCAGTACAAGTTATATCATTCATCACAAATTCGTTTGTTATGTGATAATCGACAAGGAAGTTCTTTCAAGATAAAGAACCGAAACCAAGGTTGGGAACCTTGATGTATACTTGGTAAGGTTCATGCTATGAGAGATAACATGAATGTAAAGGAAAATATGATTAAGAAGTTTGAACACATGGACACATGACATGTTAAACTTCTATTGCAATCAACAAGTGTTTACACACTTACGATATGCATCACAAGGTTGTAATATAGTATTGACTACCCGAGTGTGATGTCGAAATTTGTCGTTTGAGTTATTATTAACTCACCTTATACTTTATTACATCCAAACGGGTTGTAGAGACAATTGAACCCCGTTAAAGTGAACACGGATTAGCATTGTATTTGCCCATAATTACTTACATGAGGTGACGTCTCGAAGTGACTAGAGTGTGATGCGATTGATGGCAAGTTCAAGTGCCATAGAGTCATGTGAGATGACTAGTCGATCACATAGGCAGACTGTTAGGAACATTTTGTCGGGCCTTATGACCACTTATAGAGTTCTGGCAAATTTATATAGCCTGGTTGTGGCGAGAGCTACTATAGTATTCTGATGAGTCGATTCTTTTGACTAAAGACTATTCGCCTAAGATGGCACAGTTTCAGATTAACTTTGATTTGTGTTACTACGACCTTCGTAAATGGGGTCAAATGGGCATATTTTGGGTTATGATGGTTGTGGCTAGTCGAAGGGAATGAGTGCGATAGGAATTGTCCACCCCTAGTCAGGGTTATAACAATATCTCAGGGCCACTCGAGGAGTAATGAACTGGAAATGCGTGGCAACGCTCGGAATGTATCCATGGTGGATAAATCCGGTCAATCAGTTATTCTCCAGATCGAGGAAACCACTCTCGATATGATCACTTGCAAGTACGACCTGAAAGACACCTTGCATTGAGTGGGAGATAGTAATAGGACAAGAGAATTGGTGACGCACACTTGTCGAGGACAAGTGGGAGATTGTTGGAATATGTGTCCTCCGACAATAATGCGATCACAACTGTTGATCATGATGATCACATGTTTAAGTCTCATTTTAAAGAATACAATTGGGAAGTAATATTTTACAGTCAACTGGTCCACACATATCGGTAATGATTGGTGACTAGAGTTTGACATTCGTCGTGCGACGGTGGTGATCGTTGATCCCTTAGGTCATACCTAAAGGGTAACACACTTAATTGATCATTTAATTGATCGTATGACGATACGGGTCAATTAAATTACTTAAAATTGACGGACGATTTTGGAAGTAAAATTTACGTATCTCATTATAATCTGATTAAATAAGATACGGTCTAAGTAATCGAATTATTTCATTACTTAGATGAAATTATTGTTTAAAGAAACAATTGCATTTGAATGAATAAATTATTATAAATACAAGTTATTGTGATTTATAATTGGTAAAATATTTTGGTACAAGTAATTATGAATTACTAAGTCGTTTTTGTATATGACGTATTTTTGTTAATACGTTGATTTTTAATATGTTAAAAATATATAACAATTTTATGTGACATGTGACATGTGACATGTGACATATGACAAATTGACATTTTGACAAAGATAAAATGGAGTCCATTTTATCCATATGTACCGAAATTAAGGGGAGTATTATGTTGATATTGTGTTGATTATGTTAGTGGTAAACATAATCATTTCCCTAATAAACTAGTCATGCCTCTTCCTTCTCTCTTGACCGAATTATAGAGAGACCAAAATATTATTTATTTTGGGTCAATTTTACACTAAATTAATATTATTCTAGTAACCATAATATTAATTTGATTAAGAGTTTACCTTGGGTATTTTACTTTGGGAGGGATTATTCTACACTTGAATCCTAGTTCATCCTTTAAGGAAAGCTCAAGAACAAGAGAGTAGGAGAACTCTCTTGTGCCCATATAAACCGAAATACCAAGTGTTAGAGATCTAGATTTCTAACACTCGATCCATCACAACAATAATTGCTTGCTTATAATTTGAGAATATGTTTGTATGATCAATTCCCATGAATCCCCTATGACCCCATGACACCCTAGTGCCTTTTATCAATTGTTTACATCCCTTTTTAATCATCTTGCTTGTTTACTTTCATTGCTATTTAGTTTAGTGATCTTTTACTTCAAACCCCAAATTGTGACACCCTTAGACACCGCTATTTACAATTGAAAATCTTACTTCAATACCCGTCCCTTGGGATCCGACCTTTACTTGCCTCTTTACTAATTGTAGAGTTGTTTGTGAAGTTATAAATATTGTTTTGGTCTAGGTGCTCTTAACGACAAGTAACCGAAAACTAAACCTCCAAGTGAGTGCGACCACTATGTCGGTTGACAAACAATTTAGCATCCAATTGGGTCGAAGTTGGAGTTTAGATTCATTTACATGTGAATTGACAAGTAAGTAAATCATACAAGATAAATGAATTGCAATAAATGAATTACAAGAAATAAATTACAATTGAATTACAATGGATAATTGAATTTACGTCACAAGTATGCTTAAAAAAAAGGTTTTAAAGGAAAATAAAAGGATGAAAGAATTAGAAGATTGTAAAATACGTCGAATTAGTAGTGATAATAAGGATAATAATCAATTAAAACCAAATTAGAAGGCCTACGTCAAAACAAGACGAGTTCAAAGGCAGAAACCACCTCAGAACAGGTGCAGCATATGCTGCGTCTCTTAGAAGAGGCGCATCAGTTCATGCGACTGTTCTTGAGTTGGGTTTTGACTATGAAAGTCAGACTCATTAATTGTTGTAGTTCGTTAGTTGATTAAGGTTGATTGTGGATATACAACTCAAGTAGAAGTGATTTAATCGTATTATATGCATATGAGATTGTCGTAAAAACGAATTAAAAAAAATTATTACAAGTTATGGTTATTAGGCGATGTCGGAAACGGGTTTATATAGAAACTTCAAATTAGAAATGGGAATTAAAAGATAAAAAATGAAGAATGAACAGAATTAATAACATGTATCAAAGACGAATTCGAGGGACTTGATTTGAACAAATCGAGCCTCTTGAATCCGGGTTCGAATTTAATGATAAAAACCCGCAAATATCGAATTATAAGGGATTTAAGTCGAAATTATCGACAAGTATTTTATAAAACAAATTTGTAAATAAAAAGAATGAAAACCTTAAAGGAATAAGGGAGAAAACGGAAGAAAACCTCCGAACCAAACAATGAAGAAGCACGACGAAGAAGAAGAAGAAGACCAACAGCGGCTAAGCAGCCTCTAGAAGAGGCGCGGACAGTGTTGCAACTGTTCCAGGAGGCGCAACAGCTGTTGCGTTTATTCTCGACGGTGCCTCTCTGCTGTTCCGTCAAAAGGGTTTTGAAAACGTGATTTTGAAAACGGTTTTAAGCATACTCGTGATATAAAATCATACATTAATCGATATAATATAAAATACAATAAATAAATTGGGTTTTACACCCTTAAACTTACATGTTTGACCAAGCGAGATTAACTAAGTTGTCGTATTAGTGATTGCTCGACTCGATGTAGAATGAAAGTGCCCTCTAAAGAGGATTTAGAAAAAGTTGATTAAAGTGTAGTGGTTAAATTGGTTGGTCATGCAGACGTGACTGGTGCTCATAAGGATCTGAGCTTACGTGGTCGCTTGATGAAGCACGTAGGCGTCGGAAAGCAAGAGCGCGGTCTTAGAATGCAAAGGGAGAAGAGAAGGGCAGACACTCGCGTGAGAAATATGTGACTATTTATACTAATCACGTGGAGGAATTATGGAAAGGGTAGAATTAGGAAAGGAAACCAGAGAAAATCTGGAAACTGGAGAAAAAGCAGCCCAGGAAAAGGCGCAGCAGGAACTGCGACCTTTCCAAGAGGCGCAGTACCAGCTGCGTTCTCTCTTGGGCAGTTTCCTCCTCAACAAGAAAGATTGTCGCGGTTGATTTTAGGAATTAGGGAAGATGTAAGCTTCCTTATTCCGCAAGGTTGATATTTCCGTGATAATAGAGGAAATTTAAGAATATTACTCATGAAAATTCCAGAATATTCCGACTCGGGTTTTAGACGGTTTTAGAAAATGGAAGCGGTTTTTGACCCGGACTCCAAATGAACTCTAATTACTGTTAAAACGACCGTATCGGCGCGTAGATGATGACCATAAGGTTGACTTGACTGTTTGAGCTATCAGGTGTCGATGAACTTACGAAATGTCATAAATTGCTCCGCATAATCAAACATGCGACCCAATCATCAGTTCATCACTGGGTGGTTGGCGGGAGGTGCAGAAACGAGGTATCTACAGAGCCCCCACTTTGACTGAGGCTTGGATAAGGTAAAAGTCAAAGTATAGCCCTCAGGTCAATCGAAGATTACAACCTGAAGACTATGGCAATACGAGGCGGCTCAAGGGGTCTGAGCCAAGGACCTGTCGTCAGGAATATTTTAGAGTCTGTCGACTTTCGGGGAGGGTCGTTTCAAGTCCATTAGACTACGTAAGGAGGCTCGCCATCCATAAGAAGAAATCATACATGAGACACCCCTAGGTAAAACGAGACTGGAAGCGCTTCGGCCAAACTCTTTTGTCTAGAGATAACTTGGCAACTGAAGGCATTTGGGTTACAGGGCTTTTGAAGAAACTTCTTAACGCTTTTGAAGGCTAATTCTGAAGGGTAACTGAAGGATAACTTTCTCCGAAGGACGGGGATAATTTATTTGAAGGAGGCGGATCTCTTTGAGAAGTGCTGAAGGATAACTTGATTTGGTCGAAGATTTGACTTGGTCGAAAACTTAATTTGTTTGAAAACTTGATTTGGTTGAAAACTCGATTTGGTTGAAAAGTTGATTTGGTCGAAGAATATATGGGTTGTATAACGGTAATGAACTCTCGCTGGGGAAAAAAATATTGCAACCGCTGGGGTGAATGTAGACTGGATGGGTGAAAAGAGTACACCCGTAGAAAATATACGGAGTAAAAATACCCGTTGCATTAATGGAAACATCCCAAGGCGGGAAAATATAGAGCTTGGGCCCACCCTTAACGAGCTTATAACGACTTGAAAGGAAAGCTGCTGCAAAACCTGCTGGGGAATAGGCGCAGCAAAGAATAGACCTGGGGAAAGGGCGTAGCAAGAGCTGCGTTTTCTCCCGGGTTCATCTGTGCCTGAGTAAAACAGAACTCAGCGCGAGTTCTTTCCATTTAAACACAAAACCACTCTTCTTCTTCTTCCTCTCGACAAACACCAAAACCCAACCAAATTTTACAAAATCTTGATCAAAATCTGCCATTAATCTTGACAAATCCAGGTATGTATCTTTCCCTTTCTTTAATTTGCATTTGTAGCTTGAATATGATAGAAAAATTAGGGTTTGAATACCCAAATTAATCGAAAAAATTTGGGATTCCGTCCCAAATGATGTCCCTTGAAATTGATATTAAAAATGCATAATTGAATATACTAGGAGCATAACCATACATTCATTTTGAATTTTCGTTGAGTTTTAATGAAATGAGACCAAAATAAGACGATCTTGCTAAACCGCTTCAAAGGGCTCGAAAATAGCTTTAAACTTGTCGATTTTTGACGAAACTTGATGTTTTGGAATCCTTGGATGATGGGTAAACTTCCTACCATGTCGAAATTTTGATTTGTGACAAGTCTTCCGGGACACTTTTTGAATGGGCTTAGGCTTATAGTGGTGAAATGCCGCCTAATTTTCGGCTCGTGACCGCAACTAAGGTTAGTTTAGCTACGTAGGAACGTAGTTTTATCACTTTGTCGACTTGCTTGATGGTAGTGAAAGATCATAGATCCATATTAGACTCTCTAATAAAAAATAAATTATCTCATAATTTATCATTTTAGTGATCTATGTAACATGCATGCAAATATAAAAGCATAAAAATGAAAGTTAAGGAAAAACAATTTCCTTACATAGATTTTTATGGTAAAATGGGCATAATCAAGATCTCCTACCTTGATTGTTCTTGAGCTTATAACAAAAGGATGATCCTCCTAACAAATCTTCAAAGAGAAGATCTCCTTCAAGATGCACCCAAGAACTCAACCCAAAAATCTAACAAGTATTTTACTAGAAACTTGTTAAAATTATTCCCTTGATAATATTTTTAATATTACTAACACTCTTAGTAATTAAATTTGATTATTAACTTCTTAGTAAAGATGTATATTAATTTTAGAGCGAGGAAGACAAATTGTTGTTCACATGCAAAAATGTACAAGAGAAGTAGTAAAAAATGAACAACAATTTGTAGAGTATATTGGGAAAGTGGCGGGTGGAGGGGTAGTCTGTAGGAGTAGATTTGTTTCAATTTTTGTCTAAAAACATTATGACATGCACAATGATCATATGACACTTATGGAAGAAAAACAAGTAAAAGTGAAATGATTATGATCATCCACTAACTTCATTTACACGGTCCAATGTCCCATTTACGGGTCCATTTCGGTTCTAATATTTGTCGCACAAATACGTGTAAATTTTATTTAAACATCGTATCATGTTTAAATGCTTCCAATTAATTTTGTCCAAATCACTCCGTAAATATACGTGTACCACTACACATATTATTTACGTACTAATATTAATCACATTAATCAATTAGTACAATTTTAGTGAATTAACAATTAATTAACTAAACCCCGTCTCATAAAACTTATTATTTAATTATCGCGTAATTAAATAATAACTGCCGCTCCTCGAGTTCGCAACTCAAAATCTCTCTAAAATAATCGACTAACCTTTTAGTCTATAAATCAAGGGACTAAATAAATTGTATCTCATACAATTAATTAGTTGTCTATTGTGGTTCGTTCCTTTAGGTGTGACCGAAAGGGGTCAGTTGATCACCGCCGTCTCGCGACAATAACGTCAAACTCTAGTCAGCCAACCGTTATCAATTTACGTTAATCAACTGACGAGGATCAAATAATTAAATATCAGATGATATTCCTTTAATGAGATTTATTATATAAACGCACTATTGTGGAGGACACTAACTCCAACAATCTCCCACTTGTCCGACACAAGGTGTGCGCTACCAATTCTCTTGTCTGTTTTAAATCACCCACTCAATGCAAGGTGTCTTTCAGGTCGCACTTGCACATGAACATATCACGAGTGGTTTTCTCGATCGGGAGTGTGACTACCTGACCGGAAAAATCTCTCACAGATTACTTCCGAGCGTGGCCACGCATTTGTAGTCATTAACTCCTCGAGTGGCCTTGAGATATGGTTACCCAACATGGGTGGACAATTCCTGTATGCCCTATCTATCCTATTGCACAATACAGATCACTATGACCTAGTAAATGCCATTTTGGCCTCCTTTCACGGCACGACCTAGGACAAAAACCAAAGTCACTCGGAAACTGCACTTGCTCAGATAATAGTCTCCAGTCAAAAGAATCAACTCATAGGAACATCTTAGAGATCCCTGCCACGACCAGGCGTCTATAATAGAACTTAAGGACTCTCTAAATGGTCACTGTCTGGCAAAGTGTCACGCACTCTGCCTATGTAATCGACTAGTCATCACGTATGACCTCATGGTGTTGAACAACCATCAATCGACTTACAATCTAGTCACTCCGAGCTGTCACCTCATTAAGTGACTAGGGACAAAATACAATGTTCATCTTGTTCACTTGAATAGTGTTCAACATTGTCTCCACAACTTATTCAGATAAAAAAGGTATTCAATGTTTTCAGTCAAACTGAATAATTGAGTTCTTAAAGAAACTCTAACAATGAATGCGATCATCACTTATGTAAATATCAATACTCTATCCAATATTTACATAACGATCTTTAGCAATTAGGGTATACTCCTCAATTCACATTGAGATGGCATAACCATCATGTCTACCTTATGCCTACGGCTTTAGTTAGAGGATAAGCAACAGTTGCATCACTCTAATTTCCATTGCTATTTTCCTTTGTTCTATGCAATCGTTTCATCACATAGAGCATTTCTAAGTACACGTCAAAACAAGTTTTTAGACTCTGGTTCTAAAGCTAGTCAAACACTCCCACTGTTTTCACAATCTATTGGGATACAATATTCGGCTAACAGAACTACTCTAGTCCCATTAAATTCCGGTTATCAACTATCTCTCTTACAACATTGGTGTTGGGAAATGTGTCCTCAACAATAGTGCGATCACATGATTTAAATATCATTATTAAATCTCATTGCAAGAATACGGAAGGGATGATACATAATATATATAGTCAACTGGTCCACACATATTGGTAATGTTTGGCTGGCTAGAGTTTGACATTACTGTCGTGCGACGGTGGTGATCAGTTAATCCCTTGAGGTCACACCTAAAGGACGATTCCCTTAATTGAAAAGGTTAATTAATTGTATGTATACGTCTGATTAATTAATTCCTTAAAATTGAACAATTCAATTTGTGAGAGAGAATATTGATATCTTATTGTAATGGGATTAAATAAGATTTATTTTAGTAATAAAATGTTTTATTACTAAAATTGTTTATTGTTTGAGAAACAATAAAGATAAGAATGAATGGTTGATTATAATTATAAGATATTGTGAATTATAATTATTTGACCCATTTTATTTATGTGATCAAGTATCACTAGTCAATTTGTTGAGTGTAACTTAATTAAATCATAAAATGATATTTATGTGATAAATATGCATTAAATTAATTAATAACATGTATCATACTACATGTGACATATTGTGTGACAAGTGACAAATTGACAAAATAAAATGGTAGTCCATTTTATGTATATGGACCGAAAATGGAGGGTGTGTTAGTGGGTTTTGGTTGTTTTATTTTATTTGATGAAATAAACATAATGATGCCTACCTACAACTAGTCTTACACTCCTTACACAACTACAATATTGAGAAGAGAAAAAGAAAAGAAATGATGCCAATTTTTTGGCTCTTCCCAACCGTGACACTCCCCTTCCTTTATGGGTTGTTGGTTATTTATTTTTCTCTCTTACACATTCATAAGATGATAATTCATTCACATGAAAACTCTCTCTTTTGTTCATCTTTCTCTAAAAACTTGAGAAACTTTTATTCAAATTGTTCAAAAAGGATTACTAAAATTATCAATGTAATATATGAGTATTAGTAATCAATTTTAAGGTAAACCACAATATAAATATCTAGTACATATTAGTTTGTGGTATTAAGGGATAGTTTTGGGTGCTACTAATTGGAGGGCTTCTAATTTGAAGTCAAGAATGTTCATCCATTAATGGAAAGCTCAAGAACTAACAAGAAGGAGATCTTGTTGGTGCCCAATATGACCGAAATTCATATGGTGAAAAAATATTTTCTTATCTTCTTTTATTTTAGTTTGCATGCATAAGATCTAGAATTTATTTTATGACTAAATAAATTTGAAACATATAAGAATATGTTATATAATAAGATATAGATTTCTAACAATCGGTATCAAGAGCACAAGGTTGTTTGCATGCAAATCGGTTATTGTTTTTCCGAGTTATATGATTAACAAACAAAACTTGTAAATTTGTGATATTATGATATATCACGAAAATAATTTATGCATGTTAAAGTTTCTGATCCTAAAATGTATTTAAGATATTTTGGTTGATTTATGGATTTTATTGTTCATTTTATATAATATTGGCATTAAAATGTGATTTTTATGATAAAAATGTCATTTTTGGACGAAAATTAGCTAAACTTCGAATTTTCCAGTGGTTTTTGTATATGTTTTCACATATATTATTTTTAGATGATCTGGAAAGTTTCATAATTTTATGAGTTCTTATGCTCGAAAAATGGATTTTTCATGATAAAAATCGGATTTAGATGAAAAATAGGTTCATATGAGAAATATTTTGAATCTGGTCATAGAAATTTAGTATGTTGTCACATGCAATTTTACAAGATGTGTGTAAAATAATAGGCTATAATGAAGTCTTCATGCATGATTTATGGATTTTTGATGAAAAATAGCATAAATAGTGACTTAATTAGTGAATAATTGCTAAAACATACTTCATGACTAAGGAAAAACGTCACATGTTGCATTTTATTATATTTTTCAGATCTAAAATTGAAAATTTGATGAATATAATTTTTCTCATGTTTTTATGATTTTTATTGATAAATCCGATAAACCGCAACATTGTTTTTCCCGATAACTTTCGAAATTTCTTTAACCTAAGTTTTTGAACATTATGAGTGTCATGGTATTTTCCAGAATGTTCATGAGTTTAAATTTCAAATTTTGAATTTATTTGAAATTTTGTGATTTATTTGAAGTTTATAGATTTTTATTGTTATTTTAAGTCCTTTTATGAACAATAATAAGAAATATGAGTTAATTATGGTCAAATGGTTGGTGGAGACTAATTTTTGAGTCCTAAGAAGTTAGGGTAATTAACTTGTGTATAAATATGTATTTATGTAATTTTAGTGATTATAAAACGTTGAATCACGCAAATCCGTAAAAACCGTGTAATATACGATATTGGCTCATTAAAGACGATTTAGCATAAAATTGGGCATGTTCATACATATTATAATGCTGCATTTTATTTATGATTGTCATAATTTTATCTTATGTAATTTTTGAATTATGTAATTTTACTTAGTATGGCCTTAGTTTTTAATTGGTATTACCCGAAATGTATGGGAATATCGATTCGGTTGTATTTTTTTTGTGATCTCGTATCACCGGTTTGTAATTTAATAGATTTATTTTAATTTTAATTACAAATGTATAATAGGAAATTATGTAATTTGTTATGTAATTTATTTATTCCGGAGTTCCATAAAGACGGATTTCTTCAAGAAGGCGATACATAAAGACGATGTTACCTCGAGATGCGTGCCTCAACCGAAGTTCAAGGGACCAATGGAGTTGGTTTCCGAATTTGTAATAGTTAATTAGATTTTCTATTTTAGGAAGGCCATACTAGGATTTATTTTATGCTTTGCATTTTATTTATATGTCGCATGCATAGCTAAATCGCCATAACTAAAACATGCATCATCTTTTTATCGAGTTTATCGACCGTGTCAATTACAATTATCGTAGTTCACCGCTTTAGTTCACTTAAAACGTGATAGATAATAAATTGACATGACCTCTCGCTAAAATAAACAATTGAGACTTAGCCTTACCAAATAGTAGAAACCATGAAAACCTATTTCGCGAGGGAGTGCACTCGGCTACCCCGGGGTACAAACCTTGTTACGTAGGGGAAGTGGGTGATAAATGTCTATCCACCGAATTCATGTTGATGAGGGTTTCATCGGCTACCCCGTGCCCAAGTTAATGTGAATTTGGATCATGGACACATTTATTCGAAATTTGGGTTGAACTCAACAAAAGTAATTGATAAGGGTTTCATCGGCTACCCCGTGCCCTTGTCGGATGTGTTTTGGGCTAAAGATAAAGGTTAATGTAATTTTATCGACCGAGAGTTCTAAAAGTAGAATCGATTAAAGAGTTAATCCACCGAGTTATATTGATAAGGGTTTCATCGGCTACCCCGTGCCCAAGTTAATATGAATTTGGATCTCGGAATCATTTATCATAGTTGGGTAGAGGTCACTATGTAAATGCTTTACTTGTTATTTACAAGTATTAATAAAACGATAAATGTTAAGTTTTCCACTATTCCGTTATCATATTATTCTATTTCTTTACCACCATTCATATACGATATCATTTCGTTTTTGATTCAAATCTCCATTAAAACATCGTAACTAAAGACAAAATTTGAATTTTCTTCTAAAACCTCAAATGAAACATTGCTAAGGATCTCTTGTAAAGAGTATAGATTAAAGTTATTCATTATCAAACAGGTTTTTGATTCTTGACTAACACATCTACTTACAATGAATTGTTTCTAATTTTGGTAACTAGATTTGTTGGAAATCAAAATTAACCAAAATAACGCAACCACTTCAATGAAAGTTTTAAGACTAAAACGAACAAATGAAGAGTAATCTTCATGAATTCAATTTTGCTTCTCGAAGCAAAGACTCATTGAAATGAGTGAGAGCATTCTCTTAAACCGTTAAGATGAGGACGAGGTTCAAGAAGTAAAGATAATAATGGAATTGATACAAGGTAATGTTAAAAGTAAAGTTATCGAGAAATGACGATACTAAACCTATCAATCCCGACCAATAAAGTTTCCATTGTCTTAAAATGTTGGACACAAGAAAGGAAACTACCCCAAATTATTGAAGAATCATCAAGTTAGTTGTGGGACATCTAATGGGACCTTCTTCTTTAAATGTTTATTTGATTAAACATAAATTTTGCTAGTACCACTTCGTCAATATTAGAAACCAGTGGTGGTTTTCATCATTGTATGCGATACATAGAATGATTAGAATATGACGACTAGCAACAATGAAGTCGAGAGATAGAGTCATTGTGTACTAAATCTAGTTTTCGGGTTTGGAGTTGTACTTAATTGTGACTATTAAGTACATAAACTCTAAATAAGAATACAAACTTGTTAAGATACAAAAGAGGTTTCACTTTTGTGACCCTATACACCACGATTTGATGTATGGCTAGCCCATTATCAAGGTGATAATATTCTAAACCAAACTAGAATGATATATCATGAAGATGATGCAAGACTCAAATTGGTAACCCAAGATTAAACCTTAAATTCTGGAATGATTAACGCAAAGAGTTATCGAGTACTCTTGAAACCATTAGATCTTATGGTATATGCGTATCTTGTATTCAAAGCAAGATGTCTCGTGCCTTTTGGTTGAAAAGGAAATCGAGGTTGTAAATCATTTACCCAAAATAGGTTGATCATTTTCTTTTACCAACGATTTAAGTTGACTCTAATGTGTTCACTTAATAAGGTAAATAGAAAAAATCTTTGAAGAAGTTTAAAGAGTTCAAGGAATCACGATTTAGTCGTGATGGGATTATCAAAGTGAAGACTTTGATATAAGCCAAATGAAATGTGATATAGTATCACAAGTTAATCTCTCTTAGCACGCATTATGGAATAATGTGTGGTTGGATAAGAAATCAAACACTATTCGATATGGTTTGGACTTCAATCAAGTTACTTTGAGTTACTTGATCCTTTTGGGGATTTTATCATTTTTGTCTAAATTATTTTTCCACTAAATCGAATCATATGAGATATGAAATGGTAGGATACCATGTTTGTAAGTTTTCACAAGAAACAAATACTCATTTTTCCCTTTCAATTATTACGAGAACGACGGGTTTGCGGCTCGTGAAGCTATCTTTCTAAAATACAAGTTTATTTCTAGAAGACAGAGTGGGAGAAATTAATCAAGAGCCACAAAGAAAGCCACAAAGAATGTTATGTCGCAAGAAACTGCTCTTTCTTGGCTACATGAGACGTTTTGTGTAAGTTGTTCCTTTAAAACCTAGGAGGTTAAATTCGTCATTTGTTGAAAATGATGAATTCATGCTACTTTTAAGAAAGTAAAGAGCTTAAAACTTACAAAGAAATTGTTTGATTCAAGTTGATTACTTCTGGAAAGTAATCAACAAATGACTTACATAAGAGTGGTTAAGTCACAACTCAATACAAGGCTTAGAGCCATGAAAATCCGAAATAAAAGGCTTGATTAGTGACAAAGGGTTTTGTACTAATAAAGAGAGATTTCAAAGCAAGATTGGTTGCAAAGGGTTTTGCACTAATTGAAATGCTTAAGTCTATTTGGATCTTCTTAGGGATTGTGTTTTATTATGAGGATATGCACACAGCAAGTGAATCTAAAACCCACTTCTTCAAAAGAAGGAATGTATTCAATACATGTCATAAGTTTTATTGATTCTTACAATCCTAAAATAATGTGAAACTTAAGAGAGGATCTTAAGTAGGACATCAATGAGTTGGAATCAATGATTTGATCATGTTGTAAAACTTTTCTCGATAAGTCGAGAAGTTGTTTTTATACATGAAGTTTAGTGGGAGTTACGGTAATTTTAATTAGTCTTATATGTGGATGACATATTGATCATTGCGAATGATTTAAGACTTTTGGAGTATTATAATACATCTTTAATATCCGGATTTATGAAGATAAATCCACATGATATTGGCGTCAATAAGAAGTCTTACGTTGATAAGATTCATGACTAGTTCAATTAAATTGAACATATTTGATTGATTCCATTTGCTTCTGCTGCCGGATCAATTAAATAAGTAATGATGTATAACACTTCATATACCTTCAGTATGATGAATTGTTTTCAAAATCGAATTTAAGTAATATTTACCAAGTAAGCAATAAAGATTACCCTTAAGTGCTTGCAGAAGCATTAAGGAAGTAAAGCAAAGTGTTTATGATGCAATTTTGTGTAAGGGTGTTACACAAGTGACAATTGACAATTGAGATTGCGCATGGTTTCCGACAAAACCATAATCAAAACACATTAGGATGGTTAAGATACCATTGTGGCAATGTTAATTAAGAAGTAGATTTTCTAGAATCGTTCTAGGAAATAAAGAACAATGAGAGATATTTATAACGGAAATTGAGTACACTTGCGATCATGAGATGTGCAAGAAGGATGAGTCCCCACACTTTCGTGAAAACAAAGTGGGAGCTATTCTTAGGCTAGAGGGCCTATGTCTTGATTGGATCTCGACACGTACTCAGAAAGTTTTGTAATGCAAATGTATACATTACAAAGGAAACCGAGTATGTAGTAAGGTTGAGTAAGGTACAAGAAGTTGATAAAACCTACTAACCAAAGCCTTCTCATAGGCTAAACATGATGAGTCATGTCATTACAATTGAATTGAAATGAACAACTACATACAAGATCAAATTAGATTATAGAACATGAAATAGTAATCAGGCATTGACTATTCATATGTGATAATCGCATTTGTCGTTCGAGTTTTACTTTAAAACTCTCTTATTATACTTTGTTACATCCAAACGGGTTGTAGAGACAACATTGAACCCCGTTAAAGTGAACACGGATTAGCATTGTATTCGCCCATAGTCACTTGTATGAGGTGACGTCTCGAAGTGACTAGAGTGTGATGCGATTGATGGCAAGTTCAAGTGCCATAGAGTCATGTGAGATGACTAGTCGCTCACATAGGCAGACTGTTAGGAACACTTTGTCGGGCAGTGACCGCTTATAGAGTTCTGGCAAATTTATATAGTCTGGTCGTGGCGAGAGCTACTATAGTATTCTAATGAGTCGATTCTTTTGACTAAAGACTATTCGCCTAAGATGGCACAGTTTCAGATTAACTTTGATTTGTGTTACTACGACCTTCGTAAATGGGGTCAAATGGGCATATTTTGGGTTATGATGGCTGTGGCTAGTCGAAGGGAATAAGTGGGATAGGAATTGTCCACCCCCTTGTCAGGTTTAAAACAATATCTCAGGGCCACTCGAGGAGTAATGAACTGGAAATGCGTGGCCACGCTCGGAAGGTATCCATAGTGGATAAATTCCGGTCAATTAGTTATTCTCCAGATCGAGGAAACCACTCTCGATATGATCACTTGCAAGTACGACCCGAAAGACACCTTGCTTTGAGTGGGAGATAGTAATAGGACAAGAGAATTGGTGACGCACACTTGTCGAGGACAAGTGGGAGATTGTTGGGAAATGTGTCCTCAACAATAGTGCGATCACATGATTTAAATATCATTATTAAATCTCATTGCAAGAATACGGAAGGGATGATACATAATATATATAGTCAACTGGTCCACACATATCGGTAATGATTGGCTGGCTAGAGTTTGACATTACTGTCGTGCGACGGTGGTGACCAGTTGATCCCTTGAGGTCACACCTAAAGGACGATTCCCTTAATTGAAAAAGTTAATTAATTGTATACCGATACAGATTAATTAATTCCTTAAAATTGAACAATTCAATTTGTGAGAGAGAATATTGATATCTTATTGTAATGGGATTAAATAAGATTTATTTTAGTAATAAAATGCTTTATTACTAAAATTGTTTATTGTTTGATAAACAATAAAGATAAGAATGTATGGTTGATTATAATTACAAGATATTGTGAATTATAATTATTTGACCCATTTTATTTATGTGATCAAGTATCACTAGTCAATTTGTTGAGTGTAACTTAATTAATTCATAAAATGATATTTATGTGATAAATATGCATTAAATTAATTAATAACATGTATCATACTACATGTGACATATTGTGTGACAAGTGACAAATTGACAAAATAAAATGGTAGTCCATTTTATGTATATGGACCGAAAATGGAGGGTGTGTTAGTGGGTTTTGGTTGTTTTATTTTATTTGATAAAATAAACATAATGATGCCTACCTACAACTAGTCTTACACTCCTTACACACCTACAATATTGAGAAGAGAAAAAGAAAAGAAATGATGCCAATTTTTTGGCTCTTCCCAACCGTGACACTCCCCTTCCTTTATGGGTTGTTGGTTATTTATTTTTCTCTCTTACACATTCATAAGATGATAATTCATTCACATGCAAACTCTCTCTTTTGTTCATCTTTCTCTAAAAACTTGAGAAACTTTGATTCAAATTGTTCAAAAAGGATTACTAAAATTATCAATGTAATATATGAGTATTAGTAATCAATTTTAAGGTAAACCACAATATAAATATCTAGTACATATTAGTTTGTGGTATTAAGGGATAGTTTTGGGTGCTACTAATTGGAGGGCTTCTAATTTGAAGTCAAGAATGTTCATCCATTAATGGAAAGCTCAAGAACTAACAAGAAGGAGATCTTGTTGGTGCCCAATATGACCGAAATTCATATGGTGAGAAAATGTTTTCTTATCTTCTTTTATTTTAGTTTGCATGCATAAGATCTAGAATTTATTTTATGACTAAATAAATTTGAAACATATAAGAATATGTTATATAATGAGATATAGATTTCTAACAATTGGATGTTGTAATGTACTTAGCTTTCGTTCATGATTTGTACGTATAACACTTATACATACACATCCTTCATATGACATCTTTTATGTATGACTCCTCTTACATGTTTGCTTTGTACATGTATATCTTCTTATACACATATGTATAACTTCTTATACATATTATTCTTTATGCACATAGCACTCTTACATGCTAACCATTCTTTAACGAGGCCCATAACATCTTATAAGCATAGGAATGTTTCCGTGTAATCCTTTTACACAAAATTCATAAATTCCTCCAGACAAGAGTAAATCCTCAGTGCTTCTCAAGTACTCAAGGATTCTCTTGATAATCATCTAGTGACACTCACTAGAAAATGATTGGTAATGACTTCTCATATTCTCAACATGATAAGTCCGACAAGAGAAACTTTTAGCATATTTAATAGATCCTGCAGCGGAAGCACAAGAGATCATATTTATTGTTCAACAACTTGAACGAGTCAAGAATCTTATCACATAAGTCTCTTGACTATAATGCTAATATCCATGGAGATCTATCTCATTAGATCCGGATATTTATGATGCGCCATGCTACTCTCAAATATTCACCCGAGAATATTTCAAGTCACTAATATGTCAAACACATATTTAGACTAAGAAACTCACTTTAGCTCCCACTAAACTCCATGTATCATCATGGTACCTCGACACTCGAGTAATACCATTTTGATAGACTACATGATTGAACCTAAAGTTCCAACTCTTTGACGTATATAGATCACAAAAGGGATCTTTCAAGCATGCTAGGCTTCTTAACATTAACAAGATCAACAAAACTTCTCCCTTCATAAGATACATTCAAGGAGAAAGTTTCGTTATCCTTTTGCCTAAACTCATCCTCATGAGAGGCTATATTGCTAAGAACATACAAATTGATAAAGGTATTTGGGTTGTCACAAACTCTCTATAACAAGCCCAAATTTTAAACATCTTATGTAACCTTTATGACAAGATCAAGGTAACCTACCAAAGTATTCACCTTAAATCAAGTCTCTAAAACATCTCGTGTTTCCTTCCTAATCGCATCGTGTGCAAGGAGATCAATTCGAATTGCATGGTGACACGCCATCACATAGAGTTCATACTACAGGAAAGCCTTTGATGAGGGTTTAAGATTTGTCACTTTTGAAAAGTAACGCAATATAATCGCAAAATTATCTCTTTATAACCACTAAGCCACAATAAAGAACGTATTCTTGCATTGTACTCACCACTGAGCCTCAATAACGAACGTCTTCTTGCATTGTACTCCGTTTGTGGGTCTTGGACTTCCGTAAGTTCAAAATTTCTCCCACTCTGTCTTCCAGAAAATGAAAATCTTTCTGGAAAGACATCATTACGAGCCACAAACTCTTTGTTCTCGTTTTGGAGGAGTAAAAACCAAGTGGTTCAATTTTGGATAACCCTCACAAATACATAAATTGGTTCTGAACATAAACATTTATGGTCCCAAATGTATAAAAAGACAAGTTAAGGACTCTCCCTATCCATATCTCATATGGAGTCATTTAGGCTATTATAGTCGGGTTTTAAACTTTTAGTGAGAAAATAGCTTACAAAATTGCGAAAAAACCTCAAACTATATCTCATAAAGTTCGGTTTATATAATTGACTACACCATACACTATGGTGTCCCAAGGAGAAGGTATTATGTGAACTGATTCACAATCTTCTTAGTGATTATCAAGGTCATTACTTGATATTACCCATTTGATCTTCAAAGTCATTACTTTGAAACTTCCGATCAACATCTTAATCTTGACGTGCTTTTGGTTTACTACTTCATTTTGAAAATATTCCACGTTTCAAAAATCACTTTTATGTCTTATTAAATAGATACGAGGTTTTCATATCTACTTAACAATACGGTAAAAAAGAAGTATATATATATATATATATATATATATATATATATATATATATATATATATATATATATATATATATATATATATATATATATATATATATATATATATATATATCCAACTATCGGCCTTAAGCATCCGTATGTATATGGTCAATCACCTCACTATTGTGTTTCTTTTCTGCAAAAGAAAAACATAATACATGCAAACATACCATAAGACTCACAATCAAATGGTTGTTCAATGTGCTTTTCATTTACTCGTTTGAAACGAATTTACTTGAGGTTTGATCAATTGGGTTCACCGGATTAGAGACTTTAAAATCTACAAGATAGTATAATATTTAGTTTTCGTGAAGAATGTAAAATTCCTCTAACTTGAGTGGTCTAAACCAACAACCAAGTTATCATAGGATTAGGTACAACCTTTTGTTTTAAATCACATGAGTGATGCCTTCTATGTATAAACATAGATGATTACATGTTTTTAAAACCAAATTTAGGTACATTTATCCTTATCGAAATCATTGCTACTCTAGCACCACTTCGATACAAAAATGTCCTATGCTAGACGTCTTACGTTTTATCAATTCATGTAAACTTATTTACAAAGAAATGACCCGTACTTGGTATCTCATACCAAGATAGTGGAACTAGCCTATCCATTGAGTATATGTCTCTTTCAACTTTGTTCTATCGCATACATCTAGGGTTGATACTTCTTAACTCCCACTCACTTTCACATTCCTCTTTGCTTCAATCAAGCAAAAATGAATCTCGTGAAGACCTCTCTTCATGTCATTCGTGATATTTTATACACTTAGTAAGAGTGAATTACTATAAAGTGAGTGTAACATGTGGCAAAATCTCAACTTATTGCGAAATTGGACTACCTAACCGTTCACTTGTTATCATATGCCTAAACTCTTTAGCGCATAAACAATCGATTTGGCCTTTCTCGAAGTGAGCCATTTGACGGTATCATATTGGAGTATTATAAGTGTTTTTGAAAACTCTTTTCGCAAACTATTGAATTACACTTGAGTAATTAAAACTAATATGTCATCTTCATGACGAAGGTGTCACTTCCGAAATCAAGACTCTCTTGATAAAATGTGACTTTCTTTTAAACTCGTAATATGAGTTTGTAACATGAAACCCCTTTTTAACATGTATGGACGTTAATTAAGTTATATAATAACCGCAAAAATCATTGTAAGCTTATGTAGGTGAATTGGTAAATCATGTTACCAATCATTAATTCCTTCAAAGAAACCGCTTTCTATGGAAAAATGAAATAAGTATAACAATAAATAGAGAAAGGAGGTTGAAGTGCGCGATGTCATATATTTATGAGAATGAACGAAAAATAGGAAAAATTAACATTCAATGTTTTAATTTTACTTGTGAAACACCTTTAACAAGTTTTAACATTTATATAATGATCTCCCACTAAATTATAAATGATTCCAAGACCCGTCTTTAAACAAAAATAGGCATCGCTTGGGCGAAACATCCCATAATTGTGTAAATTCGGTATGTCACGTTGACTAATTCTACCTCTAGAACTCTTGGTCGACGAATTTCCTTAAATTCATCTACTAGCCCCGGAATACAAGACCGTCTTATACCCCGTTGAGTCCAACCAACTTTGGCGCGTGATAACCGTTTACCACCCTACTTACTCAAGGTAAAAAGAGAACACCCCGCTTGGGCGAGCGTGGCTCTAATGAACAAGAGATTCATAGGTGTTACTAATTGGTAAGGCTAATCTCAATTTTAGTTATGTGAGAGATCTTGTCAATTTAGTCATAAATTCCCTATAAGTGAACTAAGTCGGCGAATGTAAATGACGTGAATTGACAATCGCGAAGATAAAATGCATGTGAATGGCGATTTTGGCATGCGCGAAAATAAAACAAGCAAACAAGTAAGCATATGAATAAATCCTAGTATGGCCTCCTAGTTAATAAAAACTACACTATTACATTTCGGAAACCAACTCCTTGGTCCCTTGCCTCTTCATTCCAAGAGTGGCTCCTTCTTGTGGGATTTGGAACACCTTCCAAAAATAGACTCCGTCTCGATGTAATCCGTCTTTTGGAAACGCCGGTAAAAATAACTATTACACTTGAATTACATAGCTATTCCTATTATACATTAATTAATAAAAATAAATAAAACTATTAATTAATTACAAACCGACGATACGAGATCGTATTTAATTACAAACAAATTGATATTCCCATTCATTTCGGGTAATAACGATTAAAATAAACTAGGCCATACTAGGTACAACAAGATAAATAATTTAAATAAATGATAATCATTCATTCAACTTAAATAAATATGCTTAAAATGTTGTAAAATGATGCCAAAATCGCTCTATCTATCAATCGTTGGTATCCATCTCGGTTTTTGTGGATTTAATCGATTTTTAACATGTAAAAATCAATAATCAATCTTAAATCTCATTTAAGTCCAAACTAATTGTCCAAACTGTTTTGAACCTCAAAATTAGTCCTCACTAATTTTATGATGAATAATTAGTTTTTTTTTTTGGTGAAAGGTTAGAAATTCTCATTAAGATCATAAACAAGCTATTACAAACTATCCATTTTTGGATACAATTCTAAGGCTAAGTAAAACGCAGCTAATAAGTTACTGTCTTAAACCAAGCCCTATCACTACTCCGTTTAATACATACATGCCACCCTAAAAATCGACATTTAAGTAGGCACTAAAGCTGCTGAAAAACATGTTCAGGTCGTTGAACAACCCCTTCAAGTCTAGCCTTATTCCTCTGATGCCAGATAGTGTAGTACAAGGCTTGAATCCAAACAAGAGTAACCTGCTTCTTAATTTTTGCCCATGGTTTAGTCTGCATCCAGACTAAGAGATTAGCTACAGGCAGACCAATATTCAATTTCAGACTGAGCAAGGCAACAAGCTTTCTGGTATAACAGCACTGAGTGAACAGATGCTGATGGTTTTCAGGTGCTGTGCCACAGAGAAAGCAAATATCATCAGGAATAATTCCCAGCAGGAAGAGCTTATCTTTCAACTGCAAGGCTTCACGAGCAATTAGCCAACTGATAAAAGAGTGCTTTGAAATGCACCAGGAATTCCAAATCATTTTATTCCAAGTAACAGTAGGATGTTTATGTCTGATCCACTGGTAACCACTACTAACTGAGTAACCAGAAGGACATGGCAACCACAGTCCAGTAGAGGAAAAACCAGCTGATAATTTGTCCTTAACCTTACATATAGTCTTCCAGGTCCAAGGAACATCATGTTTAGGTTTATAAAGAGACCAGGGAACATCTTTCATATAAATGTGGTGTACCCATTGTACCCACAGGCTATCCTGATTAGAATAAATCCACCAAGAGAGCTTACAAATTGAAGCAAGATTCCAGGCAATGCTATGCCTAATACCAAGTCCACCTTCATCTTTTGGTACACACACCTTTTCCCAGCTAACAAGAGGGGATCTAACATACTCAGTTGATCCATCCCATAAATAGTTTCTGCAAAGGGCATCAATTCTCCTTAACACTCCCTTTGGCGTATGAAAATAGAAGCCCAAGAGGTATATAAAGTGGTAAGTACAGAGTTCACCAAGGTTAATCTACCAAAGATAAGATAATTTCTTGGCAAAGATAACCATGGATTCTTTCAAGTAATCTTCTCAATAAGGCAAGAGCAGTTCTTAACAGTGAGCCTACCAGCAGAAATAGGCACCCCCAAATACTTAAATGGCAAGGCTCCTTCAGAGAAACCAGAGACCTGCAGGATATCACATTTGACACTAGAAGCAACCCCATTAAAATAGATGTTAGACTTCAGAGAGTTCATTTGAAGACCAGTGGCTACAGAGAAGGTTGCAAAATCTCTAAGAAGAATCATGATGGAAGTAGTATCCCCCTTAGAGAAGAGAAGTAGGTCGTCAGCAAACATGAGGTGGGATAACTTGAGATGGCTACACAGGGGGTGAAACTTGAAAGGCATAGTAGCAGTAACATAAGTCAAAATCCTACTTAGGTATTCCATGGTAATGGTAAAAAGGAGGGGGGAGATAGGATCCCCTTGCCTCAACCCTTTTGCCACCTTAAAATACCCAAAGTTCTCTCCATTAAGCACCAAAGAGTAAGAAGCAGTTCTTACACAAATAATAACCAGATGAATAAATTTAGTAGGGAAATTTAAGGCAGTAAGCATTTGTTCCACAAAATCCCAATGCACTGAGTCATAGGCTTTTTTGTGATCAATTTTCATCAAACATCTGGGAGAAACAGCCTTCCTATTATAGAGTCTCACAAGATCCTGGCAAATGAGAATGTTTTCAGCAATACTCCTCCCCTTAACAAACCCTCCTTGATTCTTACTGACAATAAAAGGCAATACAGAGGAGAGTCTAGTGCACAGAACTTTAGAAATGACTTTATATAAGACATTGCAGCAGGATATAGGACGAAATTGTGTGACATTTTGAGGATTGTCAATTTTTGGAATCAAAGTAATGAAGGTATGGTTGATCTGTTGAAGCATCTTACCAGACTGAAAAAAATCCAAGATGGCATCACACACCTCATCATCAACAACAGACCAAGAATCTTTAAAAAAGGCACTAGAGAAACCATCAGGCCCAGGGGCCTTACGAGTTGGAATAGAAAAGAATGCCTCCTTAATTTCCTTCTTAGTGACAGGGGCCAGAAGAATAGAGTGGTGCTCAGAGTTATAAATAGGACCTTGATGAACCACAGAGGCACAAACAGGAGTGGTATGCCCAGTAGCCCCAAGTAAAGTTTCATAATACTTCAAAAAGGCAGACTGTATATGGGATCCATCAGAATGCACATTACCATCAGTATCTTCAATGAGGAAAATTTTATTTTTAACACTTCTTGCTCTAAGGAGACTATGAAAATACCTAGTGTTGTTGTCCCCATGATTTACCCAGGTGGCTTTTGATTTTTGAGTCAGAAAACTGTAACAGGCAGCTTGCAACTCTCTGTAAACACCAGCAACATCCTTTTCCTTAACTAAAAGAGTAGGATCACCAGGGGCAGTCCTCAATTGATCTTGGATATTATCTAATATCTTCCACACATGAACTGCACTATTCTCAATATCATCAAATAAGGCTTTGTTTAAATCTTTCAGAGGTCTCTTGAGACTTTTCAATTTCATAACAACTTTAAACATTTTAGTCCCTTGCCAAGGCTGAATCCAATGGTGAAGAATGCAGGGCTTGAATTCAGGCACTTGGCTCCACATATTGAAGTACTTAAAACTCCTTCTCCCCCTCATAGAGGTAGCAGGCTCTTGGATAATACAAGGAGTGTGATAAAAAATGCCTTCATTATAAAAATGAGCATATGCATTAGGTCTATGGTGAATCCAATGATTATTAACAAGAATCCTATCTAGCCTGGAATAAACTCTAGTCTGTGGTTCCTGCTTGTTATTCCAGGTATAGTAGGATCCAGCAGCTGGGCTATCCATCATCTGACAATAATCTAAACATTCATGAAAATCCTTCATCTCTTCGTCAGATGAAGACCCACCAAGTCTCTCAGAAGATTTTAGGACACAGTTGAAGTCACCACAAAGTATCCAAGGATCATGAATAGAATCAGCAAAAGAACATAGGTCATGCCATAAACTTTTCCTATCAGTGGTATCATTATAGGCATAAACCATGGTGCAAAAAAACTTGAAATTGGAGCTAATTTCAGTAACCATCATATGAATAGACTGGGCACTATAATGGACAAAATGCACATAAAAGAGAGAGGGATTCCATAGTACCCACACTCTGCCCCCAGAATGATAAGAAGAATTAGTGGAGAGAGACCAACCATCACACACACTTTTCCTAACAGAATTTAGAGACAAAGGCTTTACCTTTGTCTCAAGGAGACCAAATAGACCCACCATATGAGAATGCAGAAACCATTTAACTTGCTTTTGCTTAGATGAGCTATTTAGTCCCCTCACATTCCAGAAACCAATGTTATGCATTACTCCCAGGGGGAGTAATGCACTACCACTTGTACCCACGCCAACTCTTGGAGGATTATTAACTAAGACACTTCCAACACCAGTTTTTTTGGCAGCATTATTAAGAGCATCCCGGAACGTGTTATCGACTTAAATGAGTAGTAGCTTTGCAAAGCGGGTATTATGTCTTGCCTGCTAAGAGTAGTGGATCGGCCTGGTAGGAGGTCGCCATACTTACCATCCTTGGACCAAGAGACTGCAGTTTATCTTTGGATTTCCTCGTGGGTCTTAGAGACCACAGGAGTATCAGTTACACTCACAGCAGAGGTCACAGGGATAGATTGAGGTACAACCACAGTTTTCTGCTTGGGGACCCATTTTTGATTGGTAGGAACAGGCTTAGGAGCCATTTTCTGCTTTGGTTTCCTGCAGGAAATACTCTCATGACCTACCCCTCCACAGTCATTGCATAAAATGGGTTTCCATTCACTTTCTACTTCAATCTTAACCTCTTGAGATAATTCATCTAAGAAAAGCACAGAGGCAGGGATTTTCTTGCCAAAGGGAACCTCAATCAAAACCCGAGCAAACCCTAACCTAGTCTTTTCCATAGTTGACACATCACTCCGAATATACTTCCCAACTAGTCCTGCAATTCTAGGTAGACATTTACCCCAAAATTTAAGAGGCAAATCCCACAACTTGATCCACACAGGCACATTCTTAACATTATCCATTGTTAACTCAATATTAGCAGTCCAATTCCTAACAATCAGGGGCTTATTATCAAACAGGAAGTGTCCCTGTTTGAGAACAGCCTCCTTACTCTGTTCATTCAGAAAACGAACGAGAAAAATGCCATTAGGAAGGAAGGATACCTTATCAATTGAAAAATTCACCCAAATCCTTCGAATGAAACCCTCCACCACTTCCGGAGGAGGATTTGCACCCAAGATGAAGCAGTATACTGAAGGTTTCCAAAAGTTGAGCTCATCACGCACATCCTCAACCGTAAACTGCAGCATCTCTTTTGACTCTTCAGGAATAGAGGCTAAAGTTTTGTTATTTTTGCCCTGGGTAACCCACTCTTCCCCATTCTCATCAACTTCAATTGTTTCCAAGTCAACAGGAGCCAAACCCACGATTTCATTGACGTTCTTCTCTTTATTAACCTGCGATGGCGAAGGTCCTGTCTTTTTTTGGTTGTTATTTGGTAAAGGAGATGAAGTTTTTGGATTTTTTGTTGCAGAATTTGATTTGGACGAGGATGATCTCGCCATTATTGTCATGACAGCAGCACATAAAGCAAGGAACGAATAAGCTAATTTTTAGAGCTTTTTCTCTCTCATCTTTTTAAGAACTAGTTTTGATGAATAATTAGTTTGATTTGGTGATATTTTGCTAATTTAATCGGTAAAATCATAATTTTTAAGTAAAATTCTGGAAACACTCCCAAGAACACCAAAATGTCAGAAAAAATGCCCCAAAAAACCGGATAAAATTTATGAAGAAAAAGATCGATATTTATCGGTTTTTAACCACTAAAACCAATAAACATCAAAACAAGGTGAAAACACATTTTAAAATTCACTTTTAACATTTAAATAATATTTTTAAATGTACATAAATTTATCAAGGTCAGAATAAATTGTTTCGAAATTGTGATTAATTTATTTCACTTTTATCGACTTTTATCTCATAAAATCAATAAACATGCAAAAATTCCGAACTAACCTTCAACCTTTTGCATACAATTAGTAGAAAACATGCATGAAATACCATAAACATTCCATGGACCGAATCAACCTTTAACTATCTTTAGTAAATTTTTAACTAAAATACGGCATTTTGACTCGGTTTTCTACCAAAAATCATTAAAAATAGCAAAATAACTTCATAAATCACCAAACTTAACCACAAATCTTTTGAGATCAGTAGGTATGCATGCCCCAAAAATTTCGTGTTAAAACCTCTTCTAACACATTTTTTGAGTTTTTATAAATTATCTCATAATTCATTAATATGCTTAAAATCAACATGCAAATTACAAGCCTAAGCTCTGATACCACTTGAAAGATCATAGATCCATATTAGACTCTCTAACCAAAATTAAATTATCTCATAATTTATCATTTTAGTGATCTATGTAACATGCATGCAAATATAAAAGCATAAAAATGAAAGTTAAGGAAAAACAATTTCCTTACATAGATTTTTATGGTAAAATGGGCACAATCAAGATCTCCTACCTTGATTGTTCTTGAGCTTATAACAAAAGGATGATCCTCTTAACAAATCTTCAAAGAGAAGATCTCCTTCAAGATGCACCCAAGAACTCAACCCAAAAATCTAACAAGTATTTTACTAGAAACTTGTTAAAATTATTCCCTTGATAATATTTTTAATATTACTAACACTCTTAGTAATTAAATTTGATTATTAACTTCTTAGTAAAGATGTATATTAATTTTAGAGAGAGGAAGACAAATTGTTGTTCACATGCAAAAATGTACAAGTGAAGTAGTAAAAAATGAACAATTTGTAGAGTATATTGGGAAAGTGGCGGGTGGAGGGGTAGTGTGTAGGAGTAGATTTGTTTCAATTTTTGTCTAAAAACATTAGGACATGCACAATGATCATATGACACTTATGGAAGAAAAACAAGTAAAAGTGAAATGATTATGATCATCCACTAACTTCATTTACACGGTCCAATGTCCCATTTACGGGTCCATTTCGGTTCTAATATTTGTCGCACAAATACGTGTAAATTTTATTTAAACATCGTATCATGTTTAAATGCTTCCAATTAATTTTGTCCAAATCACTCCGTAAATATACGTGTACCACTACACATATTATTTACGTACTAATATTAATCACATTAATCAATTAGTACAATTTTAGTGAATTAACAATTAATTAACTAAAACCCGTCTCATAAAACTTATTATTTAATTATCGCGTAATTAAATAATAACTGCCGCTCCTCGAGTTCGCAACTCAAAATCTCTCTAAAATAATCGACTAACCTTTTAGTCTATAAATCAAGGGACTAAATAAATTGTATCTCATACAATTAATTAGTTGTCTATTAGGGTTCGTTCCTTTAGGTGTGACCGAAAGGGGTCAGTTGATCACCGCCGTCTCACGACAATAACATCAAACTCTAGTCAGCCAACCGTTATCGATTTATGTTAATCAACTGACGAGGATCAAATAATTAAATATCTGATGATATTCCTTTAATGAGATTTATTATGTAAACGCACTATTGTGGAGGACACTAACTCCAACAGGTAGGGCTTGAGAAATGTCTTGAAAGCGGCTTAAAACGGCTTCTAAATGCTTCATTTGTGCTTTTCTTCTTTTCTTTTGCAGAAGATGTGCCTTCTATCTCGGGGCAAGACGCCATGGAGGTTGACGTTGAACTCCTTTTTGACCCAGGTAGTTCACGAGGAGGAAATGGAGGAGGAAGAGGTGGCCCAGAGGGTCAATGTGAGGAGGAGAAGGCGCCAGCCTGTGCCTGCGCCTCAGTGGGCAGACAAATGGGATGGACGGCATCTAATTTGGGCTGCATAGAGTCACTTGTCGTATCGCGCGGCAAGGAGCATGGTAAAATTTGACCTTGTCTTTATATTAAACCATTTCTATTCATCTGCTTTATTTTAGCTAAGAAGCTAATAAAACCTTAAAAATTCAGGAGGCCGTGAACATGAGGTCCTTTTCTGGGTACACGACCATGGTGGTGGCCTAAGAGAAGCTATCGGAGGAGGTGGAGAAGGCGATTATCGGGCGTGGCTGGGGCCTTCGGATCCTTGGTGAGGGGCTGGTGAGAGATCAAAGGGAAGAAGATTCGGGCCAACATGTGCCAGATTCGAGCTTTCCTAGATCGCTTCTGGGACACGACCTCGACTTTCCATATGCCTTTTAGAGAGATCGAGGTCACTTTGGAGGACTAGGGCATGATCTCTGGCTTACCTTGTGGAGATGAGCTGATAGTTTAGCCCGCGAAGGCCATGAGAGCAAATTCAGCCGAGGCTAGAGGTTTGATCGGCTGGAACCTGGCCAAGGCTCTGGCTAGGGTACCCGGTCTAGTCCCAAGGTCTTACATCAAGGAATACTTTAACGGTAAGACTCCAGCGAGAGTGCAGATGACTGCAGGTGGTGAAATGGTGCCTCCTCAACCGTGCACATCTGAGCAGCGAGCCGGACTGTGGCTCTGGTTATTTCTGTCTTCGATTTACTTTGGAGACAAGGGGGAGAGGTTATCATCGAAGCTTATTCCCTTCCTTACTGACCTAAGTAGCCTAGGTCGTTGGGACTAGGTTACTTCTAGCTTTACAGTCCTCATACAGTACATAAGGGCCATGGTTCGTCCCGAGCTGATGGAGAAGGGGACTTCTCCTGCTACCGTCGGTTCAGGTCTCATTTTGGAGGTATGAACCTTCCTTTTTCTTTCCTTGTTTTATTTATATAAATGAAAGATCATTTAGAAGCATGAATTGAATTAAGATGAATTTTGATTTGAATTTGAACTTGAACTTGAATTTGAATTTTGACTTGAACTTGAATTGAATTTGAATTTTTGAGATTGAATTGGAAATTAAAATTGAAATTTTGAACTTGAAATTTTAGAATTTGAATTGGAAAGTGAACTTGGATTGAAATTTTTGAAATTGAAATTTTTGAAATTGATATTTTTGAACTTGAATTGAAATGAACTTGAATGAAATTTTTAAATTGATTTTGAAATTGATGAGCTTGAATTGAATTTGAATTTTGAATTTGAATTTGATATGGGGAATTTTTGAATTTGAATTGAATTTGAACTCAATTTGAAATTTTTGAAATTTTTGAAATTAAATTGGATTTGAACTTGAATTTTTTACTTGGATTTGAATTTTTGAATTTAATTTGAAATTCTTGAATGAGTTTGAGTTGAGTTTTGAAATTTGAATTGAACTTGTATCGAGAGATTCAATGAGAAATAGAAAGGGTAGATAGAAGTTGAAGTTTCATACTGGATTATTGTAATTGCTTTTGCTTTTCAGGCATGGGTATACTCATACTTCCCCGACTTCGCTCTCAAAAGGGCAACGGACGTGGCGAGAGAGTATCCCATTGTTAGAGACTGGATTATGTGTCGGCAGGAGATCCAGCAGTCTTTTTACGACACCTGCAGGAGGGGTGTTAACGCCGTGCAGCTTGACAGTGTAAGCATTTTCCTTGCTCTTGATTTTTACTTGTTTTGAAATAATTGTGATCATAATAATGACCCCCTGGTATCCTTTTTAGTGGGTGCGGAGACCTTGGGAGGACTACACTGGCGCTCCAGCTTTCGTTGCCGACGTTCTTTGACCTAGGAGTTCGAGCAGGTTGATTCTGGCAACGCCCATGGGATGTGTATGGTACCTGGGTGAGCGGTTGGCTTGACAGTGCCTCTGTGACGCTTTTGTGGTTCCCATCGATCCTCCACGGACGATGTTAAGGGAGCCTTTAGTGGCTGAGAGGATAGCTGACCTCGCAGGAGCGAGTGGTGACGCTCTCTTCCTTCTCGAGCTGGAGTACTCGGAGTTTGTAAAGGGAAGCCTGGCGTACTGGCCAATCGTGGTAAGTATACCTTCTTTTGACTATTTGAAATGACATATTCGAATATAGCTTGGAAATAATAATTTTATCTCCGCAGGAGATCGAGGTGGCGGGCGTCGAGCCCCCAGCTTTTCCCATGACACTTGAGTACCCTGGGCCGACTAGTACGACGGTTCTGATGGAGATTCCGTCTTTTACTGAGGCGGTGACAGAGGCTGGACTCGATGAGTGGCAGCATGTCGTGAGGAGGGTAAGCCCCCAGTTTAGGCTTGTTCTCTCTTTTTGAAATAATTGTGCAAGAACACGGTTTTCATTCTTGTTTTATTATTGAAATGCAGGTGGCACCGTCGAGGCATGCAGAGCTGTGGCGAATGGCCAACCGGCTTCAAGCGACGGCTGTGGAGGCTCTTTCGGGTGGCCCGAGTCGGCAGGTATGAACCTCTCTTTTTTTTCTTGACATGTATGAACATTTGAATTACTTTTGGAGTGTTAGCCTTCTCTTGCTTTGTTATTTACAAATTTCCTTCCTTTCAAAAGGAGCATGAGCTGGAGCGCGAGCTCAAGGAGTTGCGTTAGGAGGCGGCTTGCTTGTCGAAGGAGGTGGAGGTTCGAGACACTAACATTGCCATCCTTGAGGCGATGGTAGCTGAGTTGAGGGATCGTCTAGCTAATTGTCGTGGCTAGTCTTTTATTTTTGTACATTCTATGCTTTTGGGCATGAGCCCGAATTTTGTTGTACATATGAATTTTTTGTTGTATATATGTCATGGCCTGCGAGCCATTTGTTGATGCTGGGCGTGAAATATGTTTGTACTTGCAGGTTAGCTTGGAAACAGGTTTGGCATTTTGACGGTTTACGTCGTCATGCTGCCGAAATTCATATAGAAAAAGCAAGCATAGCACATATAGCATGAGAATTTGGCTTAGATAGCGCAAAATACAACTTGATCAAGTCGAATAATATATATTAAAAGAAAAAAGAATAAAAAGAAAAAAAGTGGCCATAGTGAGCATTAATGAGCAAGATGACTCGACGCGCGACGGATAATGGGAGTGCTTCCCCCTAAAAAAGAAAGAAAGCAAATAAGTTTGGCAAATTTTGAGATGAGTGAAGGATCGAAATGATTCCCAAAAATTAAAAAAGAATAAAAATGGGTAAGTGTTCATTTGACGAAATGTGAAATGAGGATATCGTCTCGAAAAGCGATCTCGCTTTGAAATAGGATTCCGTAACGAATTACCCCGTTTTCAAGCTAGATTGGGGCAGCTTCTACGCGGTTGTATGCTTTCTTTCCTTTCTTTATTTCCGCATGTGTCGTCCCATCTCCCCTTGTTGGGTGTTCTTCTTTGTTTTACACATTGAGGACAATGTGTTGTTCTAGCTTGGGGGAGGGATTTAGTGAGTATAGTTAGGGGAAATCTATAAAAAACTAAAAAAATCATAAAAAGTGTGTGTTGTGTCCACCCTTTTGTCTTATGGATAATGTCTTTCCTCTTTGAATTTCCCATATTGTAGCTTTTTAAAGCTAATGAGTCGTGCTTTTGACAGGTTTTGCATACATGGGGATGTCTTGACATAGTAAGTAGAAGATGAAATTTGAACCAAATAGGCTTGATCTTGACTTTTGGCAAGCCAAAAAATGGTAAGGTAGAGCCTCCTTGGACCGGTACATCTTTTTTTGGCCTCACTTAGGTGAGTGTAGATCTCCTTATGGTGTGTGTTATATCAATAATGCACAAGTATGGTTTTTACTTCATCTGTTTTATGAGCATTACTTTCATTATATGCTTGCATTTGAAGCCATTCACATAGACTTTGTTGCCCATTTCTAGCCCCTCCTTACACATGTTTACATCTTATCTAGCTACATTATACTTGCCTACCTTGTTAAGCTAGTAGCTATATCATTGGTGTTAGGGTGCTCATTTGGGATATGGTTAATTTTTGGTCTTTGTGAGCTTGGTTATGCCGGATTTGCTATTTTCCGGAATTGGTTAATGAAAGAAAGAAGTGAAAAAAGAAGTTGTGAAAAAGAAGACAAATGAAAAATGATGAAAGAAAGAAAATAGATGTGGAAAAAAGAATGAAAAAAAAGGATGAAAGAAAAAGAAGAAAAAAGAAGCATGAATTGTATTGAGAAAAAGAAGAAGAAATGGAATTAAGGAAATTCTCATGTTTTATTATCATCTTTTGGAGAATTTTCTTATGGTTTGCATTGAAATTTTGGGTTTAGTTTTGGGATTGAGCATCCTTTCATTTGGTTGTTGCTAGCTTGACTTAGCTCCACATAACCATAAATCATATGTTCCCCTTTCTTACCCATTACATATTACCTTCTTCTACCCATTGGCTTCTTTTATATGCTTGCATTTTGATTGTTTTATACTTGTGCTTTGAAATGACTATCATATTAGATTGCGGACACACTCTCATGAGTCAAGGATAGGTGAGTGCTACTCACATAAAAAATCCTTTCACGCATAAATGAGTAACGAGTGAATCGTGAGAGTCCAAAGTCAAAAAGATTATGCAAGGGCCTAAAAGTTCATTTGAAATCATTCATGCTACGCCGTCATATAAATCTCATCCATGTTGTTGCATTTTCCCTATGCCCATGTTGTTTTGGGATTTGATTCATTGTGCTCTAAAGTTACTTGACGGGAATTGCATTTGGATGAGATGATTGTTGCTCATACCCTTGTCCTTATCATACATTGTATTGTGTGCTTGCTTGAGGACAAGCAAAGGTTTAGCTTAGGGGAGTTTGATAGGTCCATTTTATATACATTTTAATCCCCTTATTTTAGCTCTAATATACATGTCATTTGCATTAATCTTAGTGGTTTTATGAGCTAATATCGTATTCTAGTTGTGTTTGCATGTTTTGTCATATTTTGTAGGAAGTTGAGCTTTTAGAAGCTTATTCCATCACTTGTGCAAGTAACTAAAAGCAAGGTTAAGTGAAGAAGCAAACATTGGACCAACCTTGAAGTGTTACATGGATTTCCATGCATAAAGATATGGATTAAAATGGGAAATGCAACATGAAGTCAAATGCAAGTCGAATTCAAGTCCAACTAGGTGGAAGCTTAGGATGCTAGAATACATTGCATGCCATGCTTTAAGATCATTATCGGACGGTTAAACAAGGCATTAAACATAAACATTGGATTCTTGTGCTAATTAATCATGGATTAAAGAGCAAAAGCTGGAAACATCACGACCCCGATCGGGGTTAGCCCCCTCTATGCCCGAACGTTACTTCCTTGTTCCCCTATAAATAGAGACTGTGGTCGACACTTCTCACACACATTTTTCCACACATTTTCCACATAGAGTTCTCTCTAAACTTCAGTAGTTAGATTAGCTTAGTGTAGTTTAGTTTTCATTAGTTTGTTATCATTTCCTTTAAGTATTACAAATTACAATTTCATTTCCAAGTTATTTCCTTTTGCATTGTTCTTCAATTCCAATTCCATTTCCATTGTTGAGGTAATTATTTCTAGTATTATTCATTTATCATTATGTTTATCATTTTGTTCATCATTAGCTTAATTTACATAATGCAAGAGTAGTATATCGTGTCTAGGGGATAAAGGCAGCCATGTATAAAATGTATATGTAACATGGTAAATTAGGATGCTTAGTGATCACATAATAGTTTCTATAACATGCTTGTACCTTATTGTTAATTTTTTATTATTGGCCATTGTCTTAGATTAAATTTGTTAATTCGTTTTTATAAGTCGAGAGGCACGAAAATGAATTAGACTAAGTATGTTTTAGTAGACGACCTAGCCATATCGAGAGATCGTTAGGACCCATTCTATGGTTGACACTAATATGGAGAGGTGGGTGTCTTTAAGCCTAAATAATTATCATTACTATCTAATCCGAGTTTGACAGAAAGCATTTATATGTATTTGCATGTGTGACCAGACTTTCCTAAACTCTTTTTTTATTATTATTTTTACATCAACATAAATCAAATCAATCAATCAAACGCATCGACTCAAGGTAAAATTCACTCCATAACAACTAATTAAAAACTATCGTCTCTCTATGGATTCGACCCATGCGTACTACATTCATCTGTGTCTAGGGTATTTATTTTTGCATAGGTGTGTGATATCCTATCAGTACTAGTGCCGGGGGAGAGGTTTTCATAGGCCATCACAGGGGAGCTTTTCGCAGGGGCCGACACAGAGCTATGCTAGCAACCGACCGGCTGGGTCGTGGAATAATCAAGGAGGGCAAGGTAACAACAACGGTGGGTTCAACCGCAATTGCGGTAATTCTTATCAGAAACCGGCGGCTAACAACAATCAGGGGTCAGCTGCCAAGACTTCTACTTCAGCTGGTACAGTACAAGGAGGTAGACAAAAGACCAGTGGCAAGCTGTTTATGATGGACAAGAAAGCTGCTGAGAATGATGCGCACGTGATCACCGGTACCTTTCTTGTTAATGATGTTTCTACCTTTGTTTTGTTTGATTCGTGGGCGTCACTGTGACACCCCCAAACTCCAAGTGCCTTACCCGGACCACTTAAGGTATGAGAACGCCACCATCTCGGTTACCCGAGGCAATGATAATCAAATGACAATAACAAAACGTATTTAAATGATAGTAAATTTTAGGTCATACAACGAAATTCCAAAAACTGTCAAAAGGAATACAAGTGTTCTCCAAAAACAAAAATACTCAAACAACTAAGTAAAACACAGCGGAAGACTCTAAGACCGGTGTTGACTTCATCTCAGCTATCCCTCGCATAAGCCATTATACCTGCTCAACAACTGCTCACCATCCCCGAATAGATCACCACAGTTTTTAAAACAATTAACGGGGTCAGTACTGATTACATAAAACAAATGCCACAATGAAAACAATATCACAAACAGCTCAAACAGCTCAAACCAAACTCCACAACTCCATCTCCAACACCACACATCTGACTACACACTAAAGTGTGTAGCCCTGCCAGAGTACCCATCGCAACATGTACTCCTCGCCGCCAGTGGGGGGACCGCAGCCGTTCCCACCTAAGCCCCGCTCATCTCCATCGAGCGATAAACCCAAGTTCATTAATGTGCACATCCCGTCTGTGGCGGGTTCCACAGAAGGTGAATCAAGTGCGTAAAGCCACTCCCACAAGTGACTCCACTCAGCCAGGGACGTACCCCAAAGATCACAGACAGTCATACAATCAATTAACAAGATATTATCAACAATCACCAAAACCAATCCAACATAACGATTAACCAACAATCACCACAATCAAATACCAATACAATATGTAGCCAATACTGAGTAGGGAAACCCTACCTGAAATGCAAACACCACAGACGGTCTTAGCAACTAATCAGAATCTTTCCTCAAAGAAACCTCCTCCTATAACACGCATACATACAATTACTACCACATTCATACAATCACCCAAAAACCCCCAATATCACCCAATTAGGGTTTAACCAATCTTAAGAAAACATTATAAAAATTATATAAAAAGCTTACCCTCGACACAAGGATCACAACGGCGTAAAGAACAAGATGATCCGACACTCCTAGCCCTGGGGATTTGTTAACAATGCGATGCAAACAACTTATGTAACTCCTCTTCTTCTCAAATAGGTTTTAGAATTGTTAAAATAGATTAAGACAAGTGACGGTCATATTTTTATACTAATCTCGCATCACTAACAAAACCCGTAAAACTCACTTACTCGATCGAGTAAGTGACTTACTCGATCGAGTGCCCCTTACTCGATCGAGTACCCTACAGGCAGACTACTGTTTTCCGTAAAAGCTACTTACTCGACAGAGTAAGCCCCACTCGATAGAGTACCCAAAGACACATAAAACCGTAGTATTACAGTCTTCCCTCCTTAAAAAGAACTTCATCCCCGAAGTTCAAACCACAAACAAAACAAAACATACTAACATCACTCCGACACAATAACATAACCAAAACTCAACACAAACTCAAAACACACCTCCCAAAACAAAACTCAACCCGACTCAAGACAACTACTAACTGTACTAAAACCAACATAAAACATGCAAAAACTTGCAAAAACTCTATGCGACCATCTCCTACCCCCCTTAAAAGAAACAAGGTTACATCCCCGTAACCACACATACCTGATCAAAAAGAGACGGATACCGCTCCCTCAGAGCCTCCTCCGCCTTCCAAGTAGCCTCCTCAACCTCATGGTTAGACCAAAGAACCTTAAGCAACACTGTCACACCGTGTCTGGTTTTCCTAACCTTGCGATCAAGAATCTGTTTGGGCACCTCAAGATAAGACAAGGACTCATCCAGCTCAATGTTCTCTACCTCTAACACATGTGATGGGTCACTAACATACTTCCGAAGCTGAGGCACATGAAACACATTATGCACTCTATCTGACACAGCTGGTAAAGCTAACCGATAAGCAACCTGACCCACACGATCCAAAATCTCATAAGGTCCGATAAAATTCTGGCTCAGCTTCCCTTTCTTACCAAATCTCATGACCCCACGCATAGGAGACACTTTCAAAAGAACCTTGTCCCCAACCTGAAATTCTATGTCCCGACGATGTAGATCTGCATAACTCTTTTGTCGATCCTGGGCCGCTTTCATCCTTTGTCTAATCAGCTTAACCTGTTCAACCATCTCCTGTACCATCTGTGGTCCCAACACAACTGCCTCAGCACTATCATCCTAAGAGATCGGACTCCTACATCTCCTCCCATACAAAGCCTCAAATGGTGCCATGCCAATACTAGTGTGATAGCTGTTGTTGTAAGAAAACTCAATCAAATCTAATCTCTGCTCCCAGCTACCACCAAAATCCATAACACAAGCTCACAACATATCCTCTAAAGTCTTGATGGTCCTCTCTGTCTGGCCATCTGTCGCAGGATGAAATGCAGTACTCATCTTCAAAGTAGTCCCCATCATCTCCTTCAACTCTTTCCAAAACCGTGATATGAACCTCGCATCTGTATCTGACACTATATCCTTAGGCACCCCATGTAAACGAACCACATGTTTCCTATAAACCAAGGCCAACTGTATCTTGGTCCAATTATCTTTCATCGGCACAAAGTGAGCTGACTTAGTCAGACGGTCAAAAATAACCCATATCACGTTATTACCCTGTTGACTCCTCGGCAAACCCACTATAAAATCCATAGAAATGGACTCCCACTTCCACTCAGGTACCATAAGAGACTGAATCTTACCTTGTGGTCGTCGCTACTCCCCTTTCACTCTCTGACATGTCAAACAACGAGCCACAAACTCAGCTATTTCCTTCTTCATCCCAGGCCACCAGAAAGTCTTCTTTAAATCTTTATATAGCTTGTCACCACCTGGATGTACCGAGTATGGTGTGCAATGAGCCTCTGTCATGATTATCTTTTTCAACTTCTCATCCTTAGGAACACACCATCTCCCATCGAATCTCACACTGCCATCTGTATGAATAGAGAATCTAGACACCGTCCCTTTCTATACTCCAGCTCTCCACAGCTCAATCTTCGGATCCAAAGCCTGCTTCCTGCGAATATCATCATAAAGGTCTGGCTCCATTGTCAAGTCCCCTCTAGCATCTCCTTTCTGGATCATATGCATCCCTATCTTCCCCACCTCATCTCTCAACCTCATCAAAGACATAGCTGTGCATAGAGAATGGAAACTCTTCCTGCTCAAGGCATCTGCAACCACATTAGCTTTCCCTTCATGGTATATAATATCCATGTCATAATCCCCAATCAGCTTCATCCATCTCCTCTGTCTCATGTTCAACTCCTTTTGAGTGAAGATGTACTTGAGACTCTTGTGATCTGAAAACACCTTGAAGGTCACCCCATAAAGATAGTGCCTCCAAATCTTGAGAGCAAACACAACCGCACCCAACTCTAGATCATGTGTCGGGTAGTTCTCCTCATAAGGCTTCAATTGCCTAGAAGCATAGGCAATCACTTTCCCATTCTGCATCAACACCCAACCAAACCCATTCTTTGAAGCATCTATATACACCTCAAAGTTCTCACTCCCTTCAGGTAATGCTAAGATTGGAGTTATGGTCAAACGCTCCTTTAAGGTTTCGAACGCCGTCTCACAACTTTCATCCCAACAAAACCTGTTTTCTTTCCTCATCAAAGCTGTCGTAGGTCTGGCTATCTTGGAGAAATCTTTCACGAACCGTCTATAGTACCCTGCCAAACCCAAGAAACTTCTGATCTCCGCCACATTCTTAGGTGCTTCCCACCGAGTAACCGCCTCTATCTTTGCAGGATCCATAGCTACACCCTTCTTTGAAATCACATGCCCTAGAAAAGCAACTTCCTCTAACCAGAACTCACACTTAGACAACTTTGCATATAGTTTATTTTCTCGCAAAGTCTGCAACACTATCCTCAAATGCTCCTCATGCTCCTCCTTAGTCTTAGAAAAGACTAAGATAGCATCGATAAAGACCACAACAAACCGATCCAAAAACTGACTGAAGACCCGGTTCATCAAATCCATAAACACTGCAGGTGCATTAGATAACCCAAACGGCATTACAACGTACTCATAGTGACCATACCTCGATGTAAAAGCTGTCTTCGGTATGTCCTCTTCCCGAATCTTCACCTGATGGTAACCCGAACTCAAATCAATCTTAGAAAAGACTGCTGCACCGTTCAACTAATCAAACAAATCATCTATCATCGGCAAAGGATACTTGTTCTTTACTGTAACTCTGTTCAGCTCCCTATAGTCGATGCATAGCCTCAAACTCCCATCTTTCTTCTTCACAAACAGGACCGGTGCTCCCTACGGTGATGCACTAAATATAATGTATCCCTTCTCAATCAGATCATCCAGCTGCTTCTTCAGCTCCTCCAACTCCGTAGGACCCATATGGTACGGTGCCTTAGAGATTGGCCCCGTCCCCGGTTTCAACTCAACACTGAAATCTATCTCCCTCTTTGGTGGCAACCCCGGTATCTCATCAGGAAAGACATCTTGAAACTCTCCCACCACTGGTATCTACTCAAATGACGGACTCTCCATCCTATGATCTCTCACATGGCACAAGATCAACGGACACCCATTCCTCGGATAAGACTTCAAGGTCACTGCTGCAATCAACTTGACTTTGGGTTTGGCAACAAACCCACGATAAGACACACTAACTCCCTTAGGACCTCTCAAATAAACCCTCTTTTGATGACAATCTATCTTAGCCTTATACTTACCCACCCAGTCTATGCCAACTATCATCTCAAAACCCTCCAAAGGAAACTCTAACAAGTCCACTGGTAGGCCAAACTGCCCAACTATCATAGACACACCTCTATACAACCGCCCACAAGATACAGACTCACCCGAAGGTATAAAAACTTCCTCTTTTACAGACTCATACTCACTCAAACCCAACAGCTTAGCATGACTCGATGATACAAACGACTGTGACGCTCCCGAATCAAACAAAAAAAAGGTAAAGACTCTATTAACAAGAAAAGTACCGGTGATAACGTGAGCATCATCCTCAGCTACCTTCTTCTCCATCATAAACAGCTTACCACTGGTCTTCTGCCCACCTCCTTATACAGTACTAGCTGAGGTAGACGGCTTAGCAGCCGACCCCTGGTTGTTGTTGTTGTTCGTCGCTGGTTTTTGGTATGAATTACCGCCATTGCGGTTAGCCCTACCGTTGTTGTTACTCTGACCACCCCTGTTGTTCCACGACATAGCCGGCCTGTTACTAGCATAACTCTACGAAGGACCCTGAGAGAAACTCCCCTGTGATGGTCTCTGGAAACCCCACTCAAAGCAATGGTGCACTCATGCCTCTTGTGGCCTATACCGTCACAGTTAAAACAAGTCATACCCCAACTGCTACTACCACCACCACGACCACGCCCGTAAGAAGCTCCAGCACTAAACCCCGAACCTGATGAGTACGCCCTCGCCTGGTTATGGCCACTCTTCTTGTAACTAGACTGAACACCACCCTCACTCTCAGCTTTCCTCTTCTCAGAAAATCTCTCCTTGGTCATCTCAACTAACCTCTCAGCCCTCCCAGCACGCTCATACACTTCCTTAACATCAGTAAGGGCTTCTACCGGTAACTTCTCCATGATCTTGGGGGTCAACCCCTTCTCAAACCTCAATGCCAAGTTCTCTTGGCTCAGCCCCATATCCTCAGCATACCTATATTTCTCATTAAACTTGTGGTAGTACTCAGCAACTGTCATATCAGAAGTCATCTTAAAATCATCAAACTCCTCCCTCAGCTTACTTCGCACATGCTCTGGCACAAACTCTCGCCTCATAGCTCTCTTAAACTCATCCCAAGGTATCGCAGGTAACCCCTGTTTCATATACGACTCCAAAGCACTCACCTTAACCTTGTCCCACCACTCACCAACTGCTTCCCTCAGGTAGAACGCAGTTTGTTCCACTCGAAGCTCATCTGGGCAATGAACCAGATTGATTATATTCTCCATCTCTCTATGCCAATTATCCAGCAAAATTGGCGCCCCCGTTCCCATATACTCCTTAGGATTAAACCTTCCTATATGTATGCTGATCTTTGAGTGATCAGGCCCTGTCTCTTTATCCTTTCCCACCCTCTTCAAAGCCTCAGTAAGAGCATCCTAGTGCTCCAACATCTTAAAAATCTCGTCAATACTCATATTCTCTGCCCTGGCATACAACGTTGTTCTCTTCGGCGGCATCTTTGAAACTATATAAGAAAAGAGTAAACATAAACACACATCCCATATCTCAAAACACGAAACAACCTGCACAGCACCTACTCGATCGAGCCTCATCACCCACTTGATCGAGTTGAAGTCACTCGATCGAGTTGCCCACTTACTCGATCGAGTGCCTCGACTCCACAACCTGACCAGAAAACTCCCAAAAACATACTCGATCGAGCCAACCTCCCACTCGATCGAGTTAGCCCTACTCGATCGAGTCCCTTATCCTACTCGATCGAGTGCCAAAAAACAGACTTCTGCCTATAAACGAAAAACTACCTACTCGATCGAGTCACACCCACTCGATTGAGTCTCTCACCTACTCGATCGAGTGCCCCCCAATCGATCGAGCCATGCAGACTCGTACACTACCCGCATGTTCAAACTCACACTCCCAACTTTATATACTTTTATGTAAAACGACAAACAACAACATAGATATACGTATCTTTTTATATACTCAAAAAAAAACAACATTCCTTCCGTATTTCTAACATGTCACGTTATAAATCAAATATCATGCTTTCATGCTTTCAACCAATCAACATACAAACCACATCATCATCATCTTTTACTTCATACCTCCTATCCTCCACATGCATGCATCCACCGATTTATACCACACATTACTATATAGATACACAAAGCACAAGATAAACACATAGCGATCCCGACACACACCCCATGGCGACCGGTTCAAAATTGTAGGGCGAGTTCACGACTTTAGGACGTATCCCAAGTCTTTGTATTAGCTCCTAAAACTCCTACCCGGGTTCATTTTAGTTTGACTCCCTATGTTCATTAGGTTTATTGGTTACAGGTTTCAAGATCGTCGCTCTGATACCACTTTATGAAACCCCCATACTCCAAGTGCCTTACCAGGATCACTTAAGGTATGAGAACGCCACCATCTCGGTTACATGAGGCAATGATAATCAAATGACAATAACGAAATGTATTTAAATGATAGTAAAGTTTAGGTCACACAACGAAATTCCAAAAACTGTCAAAAGGAATACAATTGGTCTCCAAAAACCAAAGTACTCAAACAACTAAGTAAAAAATAGCGGAAGACTCTAAGACCGGTGGTGACTCCATCCCTCGCACAAGCCATCATACCTGCTCAACAACTGCTCACCCTCCCCGAATGGATCACCGCAGTTTTTAAGACAATTAACGGGGTCAGTACTGATTACATAAAACAAATGCCACAATGAAAACAAAACATCACAAACAGCTCAAACCAAACGCCACAACTCCATCTCCAACACCACACATATGACTACACATTAAAGTGTGTAGCCCTGCCAGAGTACCAATCACAACAAGTACTCGCCGCCAGTGGGGGACCGCAGCCGTTCCCACCTAAACCCCGCTCATCTCCATCGAGCGATAAACCCAAGTTCATTAATGTGCACATCCCTTCTGTGGCGAGTTCCACAGAAGGCGAATCAAGGGCATGAAGCCACTCCCGCAAGTGACTCCACTCAGCCAAGGACGCACCCCGAAGATCACAGACAATCATACAATCAATGAACAAGATACTATCAGCAATCACCAAAACCAATCCAACATAACGATTAACCAACAATCACCACAATGAATTACCAATACAATATGTAGCCAATACTGAGTAGGGAAACCTTACCTGAAATGCAAACATCACAGACGGTCTTAGCAGCTAATCAGAATCTTTCCTCAACGAAACATCCTCCTATAACACACATACATACAATTACTACCACATTCATACAATCACCCAAAAACCCCCAATATCACACAATTAGGGTTTAACCAATCTTAACAAAACATTATAAAAATTATATAAAAAGCTTACCCTCGACACAAGGATCACAACGACGTAAAGAACAAGATGATCCGACACTCCTAGCCCTGGGGATTTGTTAACAATGCAATGCAAACAACATACGTAACTCCTCTTCTTCTCAAATAGGTTTTAGAATTGTTAAAAGAGATTAAGAAAAGTGACGGTCATCTTTTTATACTAATCTCGCATCATTAACAAAACCCGTCAAATTCGGCCCGTAAAACTCACTTACTCGATCGAGTAAGTGACTTACTCGATCGAGTCCCCAACTTACTCGATCGAGTACCCTACAGGAAGACTACTATTTTGCGTAAAAAGCTACTTACTCGATAGAGTAAGCCCCACTCGATAGAGTACCCAAAGACACATAAAACCGTAGTATTACAGTCACACTCTTTTGTATCGTCGGGTCACGCTAAGTCTATGGGTATGAGAGAGTTTGAGTTTTTAAAAGATGAAGTTTTTATACCGTTGGGTGAGTCAGTGTCTTGTGGGAGGTTATATAGGGGTGTATCCATGATAGTTGTGCAGGTTGATCTTCCAATTGATTTGTTAGAATTTTCTATGGATAGTTTTGAGATGATAGTTGGGATGGATTGGTTGGGTAACTACAAGGCTAGAATAGACTATCACCAAAAGAAAGTTTCTTTGAGAGGTCCTAAGGGAGTTAGTGTGTCTTATCGTGGGTTTGTTGTCAAACCCAAAGTCAAAGTGATTGCAGCAGTGACCTTGAAGTCTTACTTGAGGAAGGGGTGTTCTTTGATTATATGCCATGTAAAAGATTATAGTATGGTAGGGCCGACAACAGATGAGATACTAGTGGTGGGAGAGTTTCCAGATGTTTTTCCAGAGGAGATACCGGGTTTACCACCAAAGAGAGAGATAGATTTTAGTGTGGAGTTGAAACCAGGGACGGGACCGATCTCTAAGGCCCCGTACCGCATGGGTCCTAAGGAGTTAGGGGAGCTGAAGAAACAGTTGGATGATTTGATCGAGAAGAGATACATTAGACCTAGTGTATCGCCGTGGGGTGCACCAGTTTTGTTTGTGAAGAAAAAAGATGGGAGCTTGAGGTTGTGTATCGACTATAGGGAGCTGAACAGTGTTACAGTGAAGAACAAGTATCCTTTACCAAGGATAGATGATCTGTGTGACCAGTTGAGTAGGGCCGGAGTCTTTTCAAAGACTGATCTGAGATCAGGGTACCATCAGGTGAGGATTCGGGATGAAGACATACCAAAGACCGCTTTTCGATCGAGGTATGGTTACTATGAGTATGTGGTGATGTCGTTTGGGTTATCATTGTTGGAATTTTGTCCTCCACAATAGTGCGTGATAATATTATTAAATCTCATTAAGGAATATGCATGGGATATTCATTGGCAATACTAGTCAGCTGATCAACGTATATTGGTAATGGTTGGCCAACTAGCGTTTGGCGTTACTGTCGTGAGACGGCGGTGTTCAGCTGATCCCTTTCGGTCACACCTAAAGGAACGAGTCCCAACACGAAAACTAATTAATTGTATGAGATACAATTTAATTAGTCCCTTGATAAATTGACTAAGAGTTAGTCGTTTAATTAATTTAGAGAGATATTGAGTTGTGAACTCGAGGCGCGGAAATTATTATTTAATTATGTGATAATTAAATAATAAATTATTTGAGACGGGATTAATGATTAAGTAGTTAATTGTTAAATTAGTACTAATTGACTAATGTGATTAGTATTGGTACGTAAAATATATGTGTAGCTGTACACGTATATTTACGGAATGTTTTAGACAAAATTAATTGGGAAGCATTTAAACATAAAACGATGTTTAAATAAAATTTACACGTATTTTTGCGACAAATATAAGAACCAATATGGATCCGTAAATGGGTCATGGAAATCGTGTAAGTGGGATTGAGTGTTGCTTTGGTCATAATCATTCCACTTACACAAATTTAACTTCCCATAATATTTTTGTTCTTATCAAATCTATGCTCCATTGGGCATATAAAAGTAACACAAAAACAACACTCCACTCCCTCTCTCCCCCAACCGGTCACCCTCTACTACACTCTATCATTGGGTCATTTTTACATACTAACTTGTACAATGCATGTGGTAGAAAAAGTGTAGGAAATTTTATCTCTCTAAAATTAATAGAAATCATTTACTAAGATTTGTTAGTAAAAACAAAATATTCACTAAGTTTGTTAGTAATATTTTACATATTATTTAAAGGGTAATCTTACTAAATATCTAGTTAATATTTGTAAGGTTGCTGGGTAAGTTCTTGGGTGCATCATGTAAGGAGGTCTTCTCTTTTGGAGACTTGGATTCTAGGAGGATATTGCCAATATGAATAGCTAAAGAACAACCAAGATGGGTGATCTTGGTTGTGCCCAAATACTACCAATTCTCAATGTAAGGAAAATTATTTTTCTCATCTTTTATATTAATATGCTTTAATATTGCATGCATGTTACATAGATCACATAAACACAAATTAAGAGATAATTTGATTTTTAATTAGAGAGTCTAATTAGGATCTATGATCTTTCAATCTAATGTGCCGGCAGTGTTTATGGATTTGATGAACCGAGTTTTCAGTCAGTTCTTGGATCAGTTCGTGGTGGTGTTTATAAATGACATCTTAGTCTATTCCAAGACTAAGGAGGAGCACTAGGAGAATTTGAGGTTGGTGTTGCAAACTCTACGCGACAACCAGCTGTATGCAAAGTTGTCTAAGTGTGAGTTCTGGCTAGAGAAAGTGACTTTTCTGGGTCATGTGATTTCTAAAGAGGGTGTATCTGTGGATCCTACCAAGATAGAGGCGATGTCCAAGTGGGAAGCACCAAAGAACGTGGCCGAGATCAGGAGTTTCTTTGGTTTGACAGGGTACTATCGACGGTTCGTGAAAGACTTTTCGAAGATTGCAAGGCCTATGACCGCGTTGATGAGGAAAGAGAACAGGTTTCGTTGGGATGAAAGTTGTGAGACGACATTCTAAACATTAAAGGAGCGTTTAACCATAGCTCCAGTCTTAGCTTTACCTGAAGGGTGTGAGAACTTTGAGGTGTATATAGAAGCTTCAAATAACGGGTTGGGTTGTGTGTTGATGCAGAATAGGAAATTCATTGTCTATGCTTCTAGGCAATTGAAGCCTTATGAGGAGAACTATCCGACACATGATCTAGAGTTGGGTGTAGTTGTGTTTGCTCTCAAGATTTGGAGGCACTATCTTTATGGGGCTACCTTTAAGGTGTTTTTCGATCACAAGAGTTTAAAGTACATCTTTAATCAAAAGGAGCTGAACATGAGATAGAGGAGGTGGATGGAGTTTATCGGGGATTATGACATGGATATCATATACCATGAAGGGAAAGTAAACGTGGTTGGTGATGCGTTTATCAGGAAGAGTGTGAATTCTCTATGCACAGCTATGTCTTTGATGAGGTTGAGAGATGAGGTAGGTAAGATGGGTATACATGTGATTCAGAAAGGGGATGCTAGGGGAGACCTGGTAATGGAGCCGGATCTTTATGATGATATTCAGAAGAAGGATGCTCTTGATTCTAATATTCAGGATTAGAGGGCTTGAGCAGATAAAGGGACAGTGTCTCGGTTCTCTATTCATTCTGATGGGAGTGTTCGGTTTGATGGGAGATGGTGTGTGCCTAAGGATGAGGAGTTAAAAAAGGTAATCATGATAAAGGCTCATTGCACACCGTATTCAGTGCATCCGGGGGGTGACAAGCTTTATAGAGATCTCAAGAAGACGTTTCGGTGGCCTAGGATGAAAAGGGAGACAGCTGAGTTTGTGGCTAGGTGTTTGACATGTCAGAGAGTCAACGGGGAGCAGCGAAGACCACAAGGTAAGATTAAGTCTCTTAAGGTACCTGAGTAGAAGAGGGAATCTATCTCCATGGATTTCATAGTGGGTTTACCGAGGAGCCATCAAGGTTATAACATGATATGGGTGATCTTTGACCGTTTAACTAAGTCAGCTCACTTTATTCCAATGTAAGATAAATGAAGTAAGGTGCAGTTGGCAAATGGCTAAAGGAAGCATGTGGTGAAGTTACATGGGGTGCCAAAAGACATTGTGTCAGATCGAGATGCGAGGTTCATTTCTCGGTTTTGGCAAGCGTTGGAGGAGTTGATGGGAACTACCTTGAAGATGAGTACTGTGTTTCATCCTGCAACAGATGGACAGACAGAAAGAACTATCAAGACTTTGAAAGATATGTTGAGAGCTTGTGTGATGGAGTTTGGTGGTAGTTGGGAAGATAGATTGGATTTGATCGAGTTTTCTTACAACAACAGCTACCATACGAGTATTGGGATGGCTCCATTTGAGGCGTTGTATGGGAGGAGGTGTAGGAGTCCGATTTCCTGGGTTGATAGTGCTGAGGCAGTGGTTTTAGGACCACAGATGGTACAGGAGATGATAGAACAAGTGAAAGTGATTTGGCAAAAGATGAAAGCGGCCCAGGATCGATAAAAGAGCTATGCGGACTTACATCGTTGGGACATCAAGTTTCAAGTTGGGGATAAGGTTCTTTTAAAAGTGTCGCCAATGCGTGGGGTAATGCGGTTTGGTAAGAAAGGAAAGTTAAGCCAAAAGTTCATTGGTCCGTATGAGATTTTGGCTCATGTGGGAGAGGTTGTTTATCGGTTAGCTTTTCCACCAGATTTGGATCGTGTACATAATGTGTTCCATGTGTCTCAGTTATGGAAGTATGTGAGTGACCCTTCCCATGTGTTAGAGGTGGAGAACATCGAGTTGGATGAATCTTTGTCTTATCTAGAGGTGCCAGAACAGATTCTAGATCGCAAGGTTCGCAAAACGAGATCTGGGGAAACAGTGTTACTCAAGGTTTTATGGTCTAATCACAATGTTGAGGAAGAAACTTTGGAGGTGGAAGAGGTTATGAAGGAGCGGTATCCGTCACTTTTTGATCAGGTATGTGTGGTTACTGGGACGTAACCATGTTTCTTTTAGGTGAGGGGAGGTAGGAGATGATCGCATAAGCTTTTGGTATGGTTTTATGTCGGTTTTGGTACAGTTAGTGGTTGTTTTTAGTCGGTATAAGTTGTGTTTGGGTTTTGTTTTTGAGTTTTTGTTGCGTTGTTGCGTCGTAGTTGAGTTAGTAAGTTTGTTTTTGAGTATGGGTTTGAACTTCGGGGACGAAGTTCATTTTTAAGGAGGGAAGACTGTAATACTACGGTTTTATGAGCTGTTGGGTACTCTATCGAGTAAAGCTTACTCTGTCGAGTAAGTGAGTTTTGCATTCTGGACAGTGTTCTGTCTGTTGGGTACTCGATCGAGTACCTCTGTTACTCGATTAAGTACGTTGGTTCTTATGGATATTTGGTCGTGTTTTGATAGCAACGCGAGAATGGTATATAAAGTATTTTCACCAGTTTCTTTTTACTTTTTACTTCATTCTAAATATTTTACACTTGAGAACAAACTACGTTGAATTTTCTCTCACATAGGTATTAAATCGAAAGGGCTAAAGTCATCGGATTGCAGAGTTCTTTACACCTTTGAGACCGTCGTATTGTGGGTAAGATCCTAGTACAGTTTTTATATTGTTTCGTTAATTTTGGTTTAAACCCTAATTGGGTAATTTGGGGGTTTTTGGGAGTATTATTGGTATTAGATTGTGATTGTATGACTATATGTTGATAGGAGGTGATTTCGTAGAGGAGCATTTCTGATCTGCTGTTGTGTCGATTTGTGGTGATTGCACTCCAGGTAGGGTTTCCTACTCAGTTATTGTTTACATAATTATGAGATGAGTGTTGGTTGTTGGTTGTTGGTTGTTGGTTAATGGCATTTGTTTATATAGTACTTGAATTGGTATTGTTGATATTGTAATTGGTTGTGGTTGTTTGTCTGTGATTCGCAAGGTGCGCCCTCGGCTGAGTGGAGTCACTTGCGGGAGTGGCTTCACGCCCTTTATTTGCTCTTTGTGGAATCCGCCACAAGAGGGAATGTGCACATTAAGGAACATGGGTTTTCGCTCGGTAAAGATGAGCGGGCTTAGGTGGGAACGGCTGCGGTCCCCCACTGGGGGAGTGGATTACTGGTTGCGACTGATAATCTGGCAGGGCTAGACCTTCAGGCTACTCAGGTTATTGGTGATGTGACGGTGTTGGAGAATTGTGTTTGTGTATTGTTGTTGTATTGTCTTATATTGTGTATGCAGTAACTAACCCCGTTTAATTGTTTTAAAAATTGTGGTGATCCATTCAGGGATGGTGAGCAGGTATTGAGCAGGTATGATTTGGATGCGTGAGGGATTAGCCAGACATGAGTCACCAGGAGTCATCTAGGAGTCTTCCGCTGTTATGTCGAACATTTATTTACTTTAGTTGGTTTGGATTTTGGAACAGTTGTATCGTACTCTTATGAGTTTGGTTTTGCCACATAATCACATTAAACTTATCTATTTAAGTACGCTCTTTGATGGTCTATTTGATATTCATTGCCTCGGGTAACCGAGATGGCAGCACTCTCATGCATTAGGTGGTCTTGGTAAGGCACCTTGGTGTATGGGCGTCTTACAGCTAGGGTTCTTATATTTGTGGATTTTCATTTCTTTTTCCACGTCAATTCGATCAGTAAGTAATTTTACCCTTTGTTTATTGATATTTTGGTTATAGATTTACGAACCCTAATTTGGATTTGGGGGAATTAGGGTGATTAGCCTTGTTATGTGTGGTTATTGATTGTATGATATCATATTAGGTGAGGACTTCGTAGAGGAGGCGTTCTAGCGTGATTTTGTTGTGCTTTGCTTGGGTCGTGATAAGGTAGGTTTCCTTACTCAGTTGATTGTGTAATCGATTATAAAACGTGATCTTGATTGATTGGTTGGCATGATTATTATTGTGAATTGAGATTATATTGTTGATTGGTTATTGTTGTGGGACCATTTTTGGGAGATGGTTCCAACCCCATGTTCACCCCTTGTGGCTCCCGTCACAAGGGGGATGTGCACAATAATGATCCGGGTTTGCTCGTTGCGATGAGCGGGGATTTGGTAGGCAAGGCTGCGGTCCCCAGTGACGGTGTGGCTTACCTGTTGCGATGGGTAATGTGGCTGGGCTACACATTTTGGTGTGTAGTCGGTTACTCATGATTGATGGAGTTTGGAGGATTGAATGGTTACTGTGTGTATTGGATTACGTTGTTTTGAGTTCATATTTAAGTTATGCAGTTGACCGACCCCGTTTATTGTTTTCAAAACTGTGGTGGTCCATTCGGGGATGGTGAGCAGTTGGTTTAGCAGGTAATGGATGTGGGTGTCGCTCGCGGGTTACGGATGGGGTTGAGTCATCACCTTCCACTTAGGTAGTTTCCGCTGTCACTTTAACATTAGTTTTCTTTTGTTTTGTATTTGGAGTTGTAAACAGTTTTTGGTTTGATATCAGGTTATTTGGTTAAACAGTTTTAAACTTTTAATAAAATGTTCTTTGATGGTCAATTTGATATACATTACCTCGGGCAACCGAGATGGTAGCTCCTCCATTTACTAAGGTAGGCCTTGGTATGGCACTTTGGTAGATGAGGTTGTTACACGAGCTCCTAGGACAATCACTGACCTTGGAACTACATATGAAGTGACTCTGCAAAGAGTGGATTCCAAGAGAAAACTCCATCCAATTGGTCCAACCCCAAACCCTGAAAGGATGTTGCCTAGGTGGAGGGGCAATTAATATTGTCAGTACCATCAAGGTAGGGGACATGATACGGAGGAATGCTTTTGCTTAAAGCATATCATCCAGGACATGATCGAAAATGGCAAGCTACCAATGCCACGTCATGTCGAGCAATTCAAGAAGATCGACCCTCTTAGGTCTAACATCATCACACATGACCAAGAATCATTTCTGGGCTGTTCTCACCTTCTCGCTCCTTTTGATAATGAAGAAATCAATGTCCTCAAAGACTATGATATCCAAGGTGGAATACTCATGCTTTCCATTGCCATCAACAATAAAGTTTCCAAACTAGAGGAAGTCACCAATGACCTGAACACCAGGCTTTCTAGCATGGAAGGCAAGTTTGTCAGCTTTTAAAATGAGCTTGCTGAAATGGATAAGAAGCTTGATACCCGACCACTGGAAAGGGAGAGGTTGTTCATACAATCCCTCAGCCTAACACTCTCTTGGAGAAGATAGATGAACAATTTATCCCTAAACCTTCTTGATGTGGCTCATATTTACGCACATTTAGTCCCCTAAATAACCTCGTTTCGCATGCTTTTATGTGATTATTAGGGTCGTTTCACTATCTTTAGCTTTCTATTTGCTATACTTTGAGGTTTGGTGCCTTTGGTAGGCAAGGAGCTCTACCCTTGATTGAGTGGAGCATTTCGGAGCGAAATTGAGGCATCCAACGACCAAGCATCAAGAGGAGACCAAGACTAAAGGTCTTAGTCAATAAAGCAAGCATTTGGGCAATGAAGAGGAACCCAACAAGTCTTAGCCGGCTCCCATGAGTTGAGAGGCAGCCACGCCCAAACCAATAATTGCTTGTTTGGCTCTAAAACTATGATAGATGAAACGACGACGAAAAATCAAGTGGTTTAGGCTTTTGAATCACTCCAATAGGAGTTCGGATGAGGAAATGACGCCCGTTTTACAATCCGAGCATCGCCTAGCCCAAGCTGAACTCGGCTCGCCCTAGCTGGCGGGCAGACTTGATTCTTCAGAGCTCAACTCCCATGAGCTAGCTCAGCTCTTGCAAGTCGATGTATTTATCTAATGGACTTAGCCTTCATTTAAGCCCTTAATTAACCCTAAAACTTACTTAGGGGGTGTTTGGTTCACACAAAAAAGATATGAGGTATGGGTTTGGAATGAGCCAAACCCATACCAAGTGTTTGTTTCACAAATTCAAGGGTTTCATTCTCATAATTCAAACCTATAAGGGATGGGTTTCTCATACCCAAGGAGGGGGGTGGGTATGAGATTGATACTCATGGGTATCAAACTAAAATGAACAAAAATAACAAAAAATAAATTATAGCATATTGGAAATCCAATTTTTTATATACTTATTTGATTAAATAATCATTTTCATAATTTTATAATACTAAAAATTATTATTTACAATATTTTACTTCACGCATTTTAACCTTAATTGAGTTTAAAACCCATACCACTCAAAATTGAAACAAACACGAGGTATAGGGAATCAAGTTCCAAACCCATACCACCCAGGTATGATTCCTGATTCCAAACCCATACCCGTGTACGAAACAAATGCGCCCTTACTAGATATACCCTCTTTGTAATATTTTGAGGATTAAGTCTTCTTAGAGGAGGCTTAGATTAGATTAGGAGTAGATTAGACTTAATCCTTCCATAATTGCACTTTAATCTTTCCTTAATTATTTCTCAAACAATCTTAGATCTAGCTTTGTATTTAAGAATTCTTGGGTTTCAATTGGAAAATTGACAACTCTTCATCATTAATCAAAGATTTCTTCTATTGTTCTTCCATTTTCCTTTGTTCATCTCAAGTTGTTTACATTTGGATCTCTTGGGTATATAATTGAAGATTGGTGATAAGTCTTCATCTTTATTCAAGGATTCTTCTTTATTTATGTTCATCTTTACTTTCCAAGTTGGTAACTTTCTTAATCTCCCTTTATTTACCTGTTAATCCTTTGTTTATTTCTTTGCTTAATCATCATGTTTATTTATGTTATGATGTTTGACACCATTGTTGACATGAAGAGCAATGTTTTGTGAGTAGTCTTCTAGCTAGGGTAGTGGGGGATTAGGGTAATTATGGGATAGATCCATGCTTAATGGGTTCATATGAATGATTGTTTGTTGTGTTTTCAACTTATGCACATGTTATATATGTTTGATGAAATAATGCCTGATTGACAACCTAACATGATTCTCTACCTTTTCAACAAGACTTGTAAGACATTAATCAACTCAAGGATTGTTAGACCATGCATATAGTTGAATAGGGAGAATGAAGTCGTTGTAGGTGTCGTAAGCTGTAAATCAACTCGACTCCGAGACCTAAGTCTCCTTAGGAATTGTAACATATAAATCAACTCGGTTCCAAGACAACTATGATCATTTGTATGACTCGTTATTGTGATTGCACCATGATTCCCTTATGAACCCATGACACCCTAGTGTCTTTAATCAATTGTTTACATCTTTACTTTTATTGCCTATTTTACCTTTCATTGCTATTTATTGCTTTTCATTAGTTTAGATTATGAACCCCCTTTAATTGTGACAACCTAAGTACAACTGTAATACTCCGTATTTAATAATTATTAAATAATAATATTTTATTGTAATTATACGAGTTATGTTGAGACGGAAGAATATAATAAGATACATGTATTTATACACTCACCTTATACTACCCTCACCTTATAATCCCACCATTATCCACTCAAACCTTATCCCAACATAATCCACCACAAAATCCACAAAAGATAAGGGAGGAGAGAAAGAGAGAAAAAGGAGATTCCGTCACCTCGCCTCAAGATCATAAGGTAAACCGTCTTATACTAGCCTTTATATTATTTGATTCATACCTTTGACTCGTCCCAACCTTGACCCATCTTTGACCTACCTTGAACCACCAATGGACGGACGTTGACCACCCAAAACAGACCTTGACCGAGTAGAAAAAAGGGTTTTAGAGGGGTTGTGTCATGCGGGTTAGGGCTGAGTTTTCGAACGGGTTACGGGCCGGTTTTGGTCTGGGCTAGGGCAGATCCGTGTTGAGGGTTGAGGGGTGAGTTGGGGGGTGGCCGTGAGGGTGGCTGTAGGTGGCGGGAAAGGAGAGAGAAAAAGGGGTGTCAGGCTTATTATTGTTGTTGTTGTCACGGTTGTTGTTACGGATATTGTTGTTGTTGCTGGTGGCGTTTCTCGGCATGGTGGTGGTGCTTGGGCTCACTGTGGTCAGGCCGGCCCCATGGTGGTGGTGGCAGCCTAGGTGGTGGAGGGTTATGTGGGTGTGCCGTGTGGAGGGTGTTGTTGTTGCTATTTGTTGTTGTTGGTGGTGGTGTCGGCCGTTGGTGGTGGTCGTGGTTGGTGCTGCTGGCCGTGTCCACCGTGGCAATGGTGCTGGTCCACGGTGGCAGCGGTGGTCATGGTGGTTTGGGTTGAGTCGGGTTTTGTATTGTTTAAGACGGGTTTATTTAGTTTAGTTAGTCGTGTACGTATTTGTATAATGTATTAATATATTTATACATATTGGTATAAATATATTAGTATATTATACGTATTGGTATACATATTGGATTAGTATATTTATACGTATTTGTATGATTAGATGAGTATATTTATACGTATTTGTATTATTATCATATTTTAGGAAATGTGTTTTGTGAGACGGTTTTACGAGTCGGACCTAGCTTGTGTGACGATTTGCTTATGCGGATTTGCTGTGAGGTAGGTTAATCCTACTCAGTTTCAATATTGCATTTGAGTTGTCATGTGAGTCGTGTTTTAGCGGTTATTGCATTATAACATGATATTGGTTAAGGTGATTGGAGGAATATGTAATTGGCATATGGTGTAGTATTTGCATTTATTATACTTATCATGTATATTGGATAATATAACGGTTGTGATTGTTGGTTGTTGTTGAGGAGACGGGAGACGGTTGGGAGACCGTGTTCCGCTTGGGTCGCCTCTTGGAGCTTTCCCACTCCAAGAGGGAGATGCACATTAATAACTTAAGTTTGGAGGGACGTGTGTGGTTGAGACACGACGTCTACCAGGGGATTCGGTTGGCTTCCGGACCCGGTACGTCTGGGTGTGTCCCGGTACCTGTTTATGGTTATCGGTATATCTGGGGGTGTCCCGGTATCAGTGTGGTTGATGGTATGTCTGGGCGTGTCCCGATACCAGTGAGGTTGTCGGTATGTATGCGCGTGTCCCGGTACCGTAGTGGCGGTTGTTGGATATGATGTTATTCATATCATAGTCATGTTTTATGTTCACACACTCGAGTCGGGTCGCACTTTATTTATTTAATGAAACTGACGTTTGTTGTGTCTGTGCATTGTCACCTATCTCTTTTGGGGTGGCCTATGTCGATCCATATGATATCCTTTAGTCATATGGGGAGCAGGTTATGATCAGGTTGTTTGGATAGTACGCGGGAGATGGGACGAGCTTGATGATATCACGAGACGAGTCTAGTTGGCTAGAAGAGTATAGATATCACGAGTTTTATTTTAGTTATTCATTTGTTTACGTTTATGTAATTCACTAAACATTTATATTAATAAAATGTTCTTTGATTGAAGTTTTGAAACACTACCTCGGGAAACCGAGATGGTAACGCTCCAATTATCTTGGCCGGATAATCGGGGTGTTACAAAGTGGTATCAGAGCGACGATTTTGGAACCTAAAACCAATGAACCGAAAATGAATCTAGGAGAGTCTAAGTAAAATGAACCCGACATGAGCACAATAGGAGATCGGTTTTGGATGGGTAGGCGCCCTCATGCCAAAGCTAGTGCCTATCGTCTCAGTTGGACACTACGGGGCTAGTTAGGAGTATGGGAATCGTGATGTTAATCGTAATATGAATGCATCCGTGTTATGGTATTAATGTATGCTTGAATATGGTATGTAATATGATCATTAGTGAAAGTGGCATGAATGCATATGTTTTGTGACTCGTAATAGGTTTATAGTATGATAGAATCGTTTATGTAGAATATGATAAGATGTGATGGATGGATGAATTGAATAACGTGAATAATGTGTTCTAAATATGATTATTGTGCTTTGATGTGAGGGGCAGTAGTCCCAAATCTTGGCATGTAGATATCGTTTGCATGTTTGAGCTTGTTAATGCAATTGTTAGAGTATAAATGGTGATGATTGTTGATAGAATAGTGATGGTTTTTGGGGTAATATACCAAGGATAGTGAGTGTGAGGCCAAACCCAACCGAGTAGAGTAGTACTTGAGTGAGTTGACCAGTCACTCGACCGAATGGATGCGTCGCTCGACCGAGTGGACAGTTCACTCAACCGAGTGAACCTGTCACTCGACCGAGTGGACAAATTTGAGAAATTGGAAAACTTAAGGAAAGTTTCCACTCGATCGAGTAACCTGTCACTAGACCGAGTACCCTAAGTACTCGACCGAGTGGGCCTGTTTAGTCGAGAAACTTGTGTAAAATTTGTTTTCTTACCTTATCTTTTTGTTTCTACCTCGAAACTCATAACTACGGCATCGATTTATCTTAAAATGATTCAAAATTTTCTTTTATGAATTATTGTTTGAATTACACCTTGTTAATCCACTTTTCTTGACCCATTTTCTCAAATTTCGACCATGTAGTTTAATTCATCTTCTTCATTTTGCAATTCGAAATGTTTTATATATACACATGCTTATTCAAGTTTTATCAAATAACTGCATGACTTTGTTCAGTTTCATAGTGATGGTTGATTTTCTATGTCATTAGAGTGGTCAAAAGTCGAATTTTTATGATAATTTTTTTTCCACCATGGATGAGCTTAGAAACTTGTGCTTTTGAGTCGATAACCAAATTTTCATGCTTGTTGTTAGGTCATATTGAACAAGAAAAGCTTAACACTTGTTGTTAATGTCGGATTTTTACCTTTTATGCGAAATTTTCAATTTAAAAGTTTGACTTACTTTTCAATTTCATGAGTGAAATTTGTTTTAATCGTCTTACAAAGACTACCGTTATCCCTAGTGGTTTGATACACTGTCTTAAAAATGGAGATTTCGTTGCAAATTATAGTCTAAAGTTTTGAACCAAGTGAGGAATATGAACAATTTTGATTTTTCCCAAATATGGTTTAAAAGTATTGTTAAACTATAATATTGTTTTTGAAATTTTGCATTAAAAAGGTGTGAATCAAAGTTTTCTCGTCTTAAAGGTTGACAAATTTCCCAAAAATGTTGTGAAAAGTTTACATTATTCATTTGTGACGTTCTTCATTCACTCCTTGTTTCTCTAATATTTGATTTTGACCTTTTGTGAAATTGTATATAAGAAATTTGTCGTCTCAAGATTTTTCTTTTTGAAAGTGAACGATATAACTACCCGGATTTTGACTTTTCTAATTTATGTCTTACACCAATCGAATAGTAATGCTTTGAACTTAGCCTATAATGACATGTACCATTCTGTGACGGGTTATCCCGTATTAATGTTTTCGAGAAATTTGAGACAAACGACCTTTATGCTAAAGTTTTAATATAACATTTCGCATTTAAGCAAATTTGAGTAAAATTGCATAATAAGAAAGAATATTTTACATGTTAGTAAAGTGCTAAAGTTCAATCTTGAAATTGCATCGTCTTTCAAAGTTCATTATATTTCAAATGTGCTATTAGGGCAATTTTAAGGTGTTGACCATTGACTTTCCATCCCCTCCAAGTTGTTTGATTTCCTATCTTTTGATATCCGTTCTGAATTGTTTTCACTCCCATCATCCTTATCCGTTGAGTTAACCCGGGATGATATCCGGGCATAGAGTTGTGTGTGACCCAAAATAGTGTTTTATTACCCTAGCTTTAGGCATATGTTCCGACAAGGCGAGTGATTTTGGACATGGTCATCAAGTTTAAGAATATATGAACACTAGGACGGTGATTGGCCCACGTAAATTTTTGAGTATGGCAAATCAAATAGGATATTTAGCGGTTGTGTGGACTCATAGGTGGTGAAAGCCAATTGATAACATGTGAGAGTGACCTTGTGAGCACGACTCAAGTATTTTAGCCGGCATATAACTGAATTTGGATTGGTAGAATAATGAGGGAATAATTGAGGAACCAAGGGTAAGAGAGAGAGTGATGACATGAGCTGGAAAAAGCTGTAGAGAACGTGAAATGTGCCTTGAGGGATGGTGTAAATTTGGGATAAATGGTGATAAGATTTAGGAATCTGGAATACGAGAGAGAGAGAGAGAGAGAGAGAGAGAGAGAGAGAGAGAGAGAGAGAGAGAGAGAGAGAGAGAGAGAGAGAGAGAGAGAATACTAGAACGACAGATGAGTTGGACATTTGGTAAGTGGTAACCGACATTCAATGAAGAATTGTTGTAATTTTCGAGTGAATCCGTGTGAGGTGGCCTAAATATGGATGAATTGAGTTCTAATAATCGTGGTATACATAATTGTGAATTTGGTAATACCAAGCTTGGTTTTGCAGCCATGAGAGTAAGGGAGAGGTATAATGTGACCGTTAACCTAAGTACATAGTTATGATATATGAAAGTGGTTGTGTAGGATTCCGACCCTAAGAGTGGTAGCATAGATTTTGTTTGTAAAATTGCCTCCCAAATGTTATTGTGCAAATGCCCACGGCGTGCATCGTGATTGTGTTATAGTGCTTAAGTCAGTGGTGATGTTGTTACTGTCCCTTGAGAGTGATGAGTGATTAGACCTTGTCCATGAGATAGAGTAATGTGTTGTGTTTACCGTTGTGACTAGAGTGATGCACTACGGTGCAGTTATTGATAATGAAATAGTATGGTTGTGTTGGTGGTATACCTTGGATGTTTCATTTAAGTTGTGTAGTAATGACGGCCATAAAGCCAATAACTGTGTTTGATTCGATTGTTTAATGGTATATGAGTCACCATCGAGATTTATTAGCGTTTGTGTGATGAAATAGGAAGTTTGGAACCAAGTTAAGAATAAAAACATTCTACCCCTGGTGACTCTCGACCGAATGGTCCCCTACTCGACCGAGTGGTCGCCTACTCGGCCGAGTGGCCTTCTACACTCGACCGAGTGTACTGCTTTGACCCTTGTTTTGTGGACATTTGACCAAATATTGAGCATGTACCCTTATTTCACGGGTTATATTAGTTGACTTGTGTTGGATGACCATGATTGACCTTACATGTGTGATATGTGTGAATTATTTACGCTTGATCATATGGTGTAGAATTTTGCAAGTAATGGAAATCGTTGATTCGACATGAGTTGGTTGATGACAGAATTGATATGAAAACCTTGTTTGAGGTGTATTAATCGACGTGAGTTCATTTCGTTGCGTAAAAGTAAGATGAAAAATGCAAGTTATGTGTTGCATTGTGGTCATTTGCATGATTGTATATATGGTTTTTCTTATGAGTGGAAGTATTTGCAATAGCTGGGAATGGATGTTGAAAACACATGTGTGATCATGTGGTGGATTTGACGCGGTATATGCGTGGCATGGTTTCCAGAGAGTGGGAATGTTGAGCATGGTTGAGTCACATGTCGAGTAATGTTGCATTATTTGGTTGTTTCTTAGAATCCGCATGTTTATGATTGATTGGCATACATGTACATGTATGAGATTAGAGGTGATTTATATGCGTATAGTAATGATCGAGTTATACCTCGAGACTTATGCGTGGACTTAGAACCAATTGAGTTGGGTGTTGTTATGGGATTAGGGTTTCAAACTGTGGGCGGGACCTTGTACCTTGACGTTTGGGAGGCTCGTAGAGTAGGTCGGGTTCGTCGGTTTTGTTACTCGTCGTCAAAAGTTACCTAGACCAAAACAATATTTATAACTTCACAAACTACTCTACTATTAGTAAAGAGGTAATTAAAGGTCGGATCCCAAGGGACGGGTATTGATGTAGGATTTTCGATTGCAAATGGTCGTGTCTAAGGGTGTCACAATTTGGGTTGAGGTAGGAGATCAACTAAACTAAATAACAATGTAAATAAAGTAATGAAAGCAAGCAATATGATTAAAATGAGATGTAAACAATTGATTAAAAGCACTAGGGTGTCATGGGTTCATAGGGGATTCATGGGATTTGATCATACAAACATGTTTTCTACTAGATGCAAGCAATTATTGTTGTGATGGGATCGAGTTAATGTATATCTTACAATCCCTAGGAAGGTTTGGGTCCCGGAGCCGAATCAATTAGATTGTACAACACCTACAAGTCGACTTAATCCTCCCTATCCAACTATATTCATGGTCTAATGAGACTCGAGTTGGTTTATGTCTTACAAGTCTCATTGAAAATATAAGTGATGGGTAAAAAATGCAAGGATTCATAGGCTTGCATTTCATCAAACATAACATGTGCATAAGTTGAAACCACAACAAGCAAGCAAATTAATTATGAAAGCATATTAGATTAAGCATGAATCAATCCCCATGTTGGTTTCCCCTAATTCCCCATTAACCCTAGTTAAGGAAACTACTCACTCATTATCAAGTTCAACATGCTAACAAGGTTGTCAATCATACTAGCAAGGTAAAACATGATGAACAAATGAAGATGATTAACAATAATTAAAAGGATTAAGAGAGAATTATACCTAAAGATGATTCCAAATAATAAAGCAAAGAATAATAGAAGTACTTGATGATTGATGGAAGGTTGTCAATCCTCCAAATAAACCCCAAATAATCTTCAATTACCCAATATAAATGATGAACAATAGAGAAATTAAGCAAAGATTAAGAAATGAGATTTGTATTAATGCTAAATTAAGAATATATTACAAGATTAAGATGAGATTTAGAATGCATAAGAAGAACATGATAATCCAATTAGTACAATGGGGTATTTATACTAAGGATTAGGTACATAAATTAGGGTTACTAAGGGCTTAAATGACGATTAAGACCCTTAAGAAAAGTTGAGGAAGTGCTCCTCTCGAAGGAGATGCGTATATCCATTTTCGTAGTCTTCAAGAAATACGCTCGTCCCGAGCGGCTTGGCTGAGGGACGGTTTGCACTAAAGAGGAATCCGAGCGAATTGGGGAAGGTGACGCTTGGCTCATCGATACCAAGACGAGCGTCTTGGTCACGGGACGCTTGGATTGTGAGGCTAAACGCTCGTCCCTAGCACTGCGACGCTCGGATTGCTGGGCAATCACTTCTTCTTTTCTTTCTTCAACAATCCTCAAGGATCTTGTTGGAGATGCAAGGATCCTTTAATCATTGCCCAATTTACTTTATTATCTACATAGGCCTTCTAGCATTGTCTTCCCTTTGATGCTTGGTCATTGAATTCGATCAATTTAGCTCCATTTTGCCATGAAAATGCAAGGTTCTTACTCCTTTCGTACCAAGGGATCAAAACCTCAAAGAATATGCAAAACAAAAGACTAAAGATAGTAAATGACCCAATTATGCACTAAAAATCATAGGAACAAGGCTAATTCGGGGACTAAATATGCTCAAATAAGAATCACATCAAATATCCCCAAGCCGAACCTTTGCTCGTCCCGAGTAAAGAGGTGACAAAACTAGGACCTTTATTCGAACTAACCTACTAATATAGCGAATGTGAGACAATTAGCGGGTCTCACTCCGCCCCTTCAACTCACAACAAGACAACCATGAGGTAGGATGCCTTCTTGCAAGGCAAGGTGGGGTTTGCCAAAATGGCGATACATCCAAGCATTAAAGCACACAAAACAAGTAATGGATGCATCTACAAAAATGAATAGCCACTTTCCTCATCTAAGTGGCAGAAATTATCTATAAGGGAAGCAATCTAAGGGTACACATTTCATCATAGATACGGTTTCTTCAAACTACTAAGCCTAGAAGGATACCAATAAATCACCTCCAAGTTGTGTCAAGCTAGAGTACCTTTGTCCTCAATCGTTAAATGCTTTTGTCAAGAATAGACTCCCTATGGTGTTAGAAACATTGAAGGATCGCGGAATTCCCCTTCTTGACTAGACAAGAAGAAGGGTCGTCCCCTCTCTACCATGGACAAAAGTGGATACGATGGGAAAAGGGATTGATAGTACTTTGAGTTTCATGTGGGAGTTTGCTTTTGTTGTTGTTTTTCCCCCCAATTTCTTGTGGCATTTGACATTTTGAGAACATTTCTTTGCCATTTCTTTTGATGTTTGGCATTTTCAACACTTGACAATTTCAACTTTTTCTTGCATTTCTTTTTGAACATTTTCAAAGCTACCCCATTTGTAGGGAGGGTGCTTATATTTGAAGCTTTAGGAGTCTATTTTTGCTCCTCTTTTCATTTGATGCAATTTGCAAACTTTTTGACTTTTCATTTCATTTCTTGAACTCAAATTTTGAACAATTTTTATGCCCATTCCCATTGATGACAAAAATGTGGTAGAACATGGATGATGGATGGTTGCATGGTTTCAAGGGTCACCTTGGAATAAACGGTAGCCAAGGAGTTATCACACCACAAGGTACTCTTGACTAGACCTTAATCCATGGGTCAAAGGATACTAGCATGGCACATCCTAGGATGTTTTACAAGTATTCTAACAAGCAAAGTCTTAAGAAGAAAAAGTATCTACAAAGGCCTTATATACACTTATCAAGTTTCCCAAATAGATGTTTTCACAAATTTTTTCCTAAATGCAACTATATGCCATGATGCAACTAACATTTATACAACCTAATGCATATGCTTCTACCAACTAGTATGCCAAATAATCTAAATGCAATCCTAAATTCACATTGTTTATACCGCATCAATCAAAATAAAGCCACATAGTCATTAACATAAAGAGGAAAAAGGAGATTGGAAAGATCATACCTTGCGGTCTTCAATATCTTCATGTCTCGGATGTGGCGTAGTCGATCAATGTGAAAAAGGATAAACAAACACAATATATACAAGACTACACTATAAAGGAAATGAACATATTTTTGGATTTTTGAATTTTTCAAATGTTTATGAATTTTGTTTTAATAAAATTAAAAGACATGTTTTTGAATTTTTCAAAAAATTTCAATTTTTATCATTTTTGTTTAAAAAGTCATGTTAGAATTTCTCATCCCCACACTAGTATGGGCATTGTCCTCAATGGCCAATACGATAGGAAATTATGCAATTTATATGAAAATGTATGATTTCTAAGCTAAATGCAAACTATATGACATATAAACAAGAGTGAATGCAAACTAGGCTATGTTATATGATGCATGGGTTTTTGTTATGTTTGGAGAGCATAATTTGGATTAGCCCCCAATGCATATGCATAAACTTCCCCAAACCAAAATAGACACTATTTCTAATGTCAAAAATTGGGGGAGTTCATGCATAAGGATGCTATGCATGAAACTACATTTGTCATTTTGGATTTTGAATGTTGGCACAATAAAATTAGCACCTTTAATGTTGCCAAGGTGAGATAATAGTCCTTCAATTTTACAAGGACACTACAAGGTGGGAACATTAAGTTGTGAAACAAAACATGAAATTCTTGTCATGAAAAAGAAAGAAATGAGGGGAAAGAAAAAGAAACTTCACTTTGGCCTTGATGGGTGCTTCGCGCCCGCTCCATCTAGCTCATGAAGTGTTCTTCAAAGGTCGTCATAATCCCCTCCCAAATCACTATCCCAAGCTTCCTTCGTTGCATCGCTTCCATAGAAATCCATAAACTCATCCTCTTCGCTATCTAGCTCCACCGTGTCTCCACCATTTGAGTTTTCACTCCCTTCACCTCCTTGACCATGTGATCCCTTATTAGCTTTCTCTGAATTTGGGAAAAGAATATGCATTTGAGCCCAAGAAGGAAGCATTCCCTCTTCACTAATGATTCCTTGCCGAGCCATTTGGTGAAATTGTGGATACAAGGCATAATAATTATCCACATTGGCTTCAAATTGTCGGAGATGCATATCATGAAGGATTCCCGTCACAAAATCATCCCTAGGGAGGATGAAAGGATTCGGGTGATTGTAAGGTTGGTATTGGAAGGGGTAAGGTGTTATCACAATCTTTTCATTGTCATTCTTTTGTTGTTCATGTTGTTGATGTTGTGTTGGAGGTGGTGGTGCTTGATTTGCTTGATTCGCACATGTTGGGATGAGATAAGATGGTATTGGAGAAAGAGGGCCTCGTCTTGGTGAAATTCTTGCTAATCCTTCTATTTGTAGGTAAATGGGGGTGTTCCCCTTAGTAAGCCATTTGATCCTCTTTTCATATCCTTCATGGGTCATCCAATGGTGTTGCCTAAGGATTAGCTCTTCATTGATCCTTGTGTTGCCCGAAAGGGGTACATACTCATTTTTTTCATTGAATTTGGGGTTGAAAAACTTGGCAAGCCTTGTGATAAGTCCCCTATAGACAATGTGTTTTACACCATCATCGTCCCCATTCCGTAATTTTACCCATTTTTCGAGAAGAACAAGGGGGGCGTTGAAATGGTACCCGCTCCTCCCTTGAATTTCGAGGTAAGACTCCATGAATACAAGGTCAAGCTCATTCACTATTGCGGGATCCCGACAGGCAAGAAGAGTGCCGGCTAGAAATCGATAAGTGAGCCTAATGATAGGATTTTGAATGTGAAAAGCCAAGCATTCTTTGATGTACGAAAAATCCCGACCCGTCATTGCTCTCCAAAGGGGTGTTATGCTATACTTTCTTGGGTTTGATGTTCGGGTAGGCGAAACATCTAGCCCAAGAACATTAGCGAATTCAACAAGGGTCATCATTCTAGTGGTGTTTTCCAATCTAAATTCCACACATATGGTCTTGTTCAAGGTAGTGATTTTCAAGAAGCTCAAGAATTCAAGAACTAAAGATCGATAGGTACGCTCATGCATGTGAAATAGGGTTGAAAGACCAAACAATTCAAAGAGGGCTTCGGTTTGATGAAAGATTCCAAGTTTCCTCAAAGTCTTATGGTACATAAATTTAGTGGGTAGAATGTTCTTACCAAGAAGACGATGGAAAACGAGCCTTGGTACATCATTGACAAACTCTATGTTGGAAAACTCATCAAGTTTTGTAAGATCAAATAATTCTTCATGTTCCCTCCTCAAAGTATTAAGGTGAGAAGTAGATGAGATCCCCCTTACCCTTGGTCTTCTTTTCTCTCTAAATAATGATCCTCTTGGCCCCATTCTTGAATGTAGATCTGGAATTTGATTTTGAAATAAGGAGATGTTCCTTGTGATTTAGAGCTTCTTTTGAATATTTTGAAACCCTAGATTTTGGGGGTTTTTGTTTTTGTTGGGTAAATGAGTGCTTGAGATATGATTTGGGTTACAAGAGAGGGGGTTTTATATTATATAGTGGAAGGAAGGATGAGGTGTCACAAAATGTGTGGTGGGGAAGATTTTAATTAGCGAGAAAATCGAAAAATAAGACGCAGGGCGACGAGCGGCTCGATCTTAGGACGCTCGGATCTTAGACCATGGAGACGAGCGGATTCCTCACGGGATGCTCAGATCTTCATCCAGGACAGGTCCCAAATATTGAAGCAGGCAGGACGGGCGAATTGTCGTCGGGACGAGCATTTTACACTACAGGACGAGCGGATTCAAATGGGGGCACTCGGATTCTCTTCCATGAAGAATGCCATAAAATAATACCATCAGGACGGACGGATTACACATGAAACAACCGTCTTGAGTGAGACGAGCGGATTCACAAGTGAGACGCTCGAATTCTCAGTCAGACCAAAAACTTCCTTTTCCTGCTTTCTCAGGACGAGCATACCCTACCCAGGACGCTCAGATCATCTACCAGGACGAGCGGATTCCTTGCGGGACGCTCGGACTGGTCCTGCTTCTCCGTGATTTCTCATTCGGTGAAAGTGCTTCCCTACACTTGAATTTCTAAATCCTTCATTCATCAAAATGATTAGTGACCCTCCCTCACTTACTCTCATGGCAAGAATCATAAAAATGCAATAAAGTTAAAGATACAAGTTAAAAGAGTTAGTATATTTACAAGTGGTGGTTTGGAGAGGACTCCACCAAACTCTCTCTTTGACGATCTTCTCAAGGAGGAGGAGGCCCGAGGTAGGTGACCTCGACCTCTCCAATTAATGCTCCTTCATAATACGGTTTCAATCTTTGGCCATTGACCTTGAATTTGTTTCCATCTTCCGACTTGATCTCAAAGTCTCCATACTTTCCTACCTCGGTGATCACAAAGGACCCATCCATCTAGAGTTCAACTTCCCGGGAAAGAGTCGATATCGGGAGTTGAATACAAGGACCTTGTCTCCCTTGTGCAAGGCCTTTTGCTTGATTCTCTTGTCATGAAGCAGCTTTGTCCTTTCTTTGTAGATTTTGGCATTCTCATAAGATTGTAGTCGAAATTCCTCTAGCTCTTGGATTTGCATCATTCTCTTTTGACCACTTAGTTTGAGATCAAGGTTGAGAGCTTTGTTTGCCCAAAAAGCTTTGTATTCAAGCTCAATTGGCAAGTGACATGCTTTCCCATAGACAAGTTTGTAAGGGAAGGCTCCTATGGGAGTCTTATAGGCCGTCCTATAAGTCCAAAGAGTGTCATCAAGCTTCATGCTCCAATCCTTACGAGTCTTGTTAAAAACCTTCTCTAGGATTTGCTTGATCTCTCTATTTGAGACTTCAACTTGACCGCTTGTTTGAGGATGATATGCCAAGCCGGTTCTATGTTGAACACCATATTTGGTTAAAAGGGATGTGAGCTTCTTTTCATGGAAATGTGTTCCTCCATCACTTATGATTGCTCTAGGGACTCCGAACCTTGGGAAGATTATTTTCTTGAGGAGTTTTGTGACCGTTCTTGCATCATCGGTTGGGGTGGCAATTGCCTCCACCAATTTTGAGACATAGTCTACGGCCACAAGGATGTATTTGTTTCCCTTAGATGTCACGAACGGTCCTTGGTAGTCGATGCCCCAAACATCGAAGATTTCCACCTCTAATATCCCTCTTTGCGGCATCTCGTTCCTCCAAGAAATATTTCTCGTTTTTTGACAAGCATCACAATGGAGGATGAATTCCCTAGCATCTTGGAACATAGTAGGCCAAAAGAAACCCGATTGAAGGATCTTAGCAATAGTCCTTCGTGCTCCATGGTGTCCACCATAAGGTGATGAGTGACATCCTTCCAAAATACCATGAATCTCCCATTGGGGTATGCACCTCCGGTAAAGTCCATCACTGCACTCTTTGTAAAGATTGGGGTCATCCCAAAAATATCTCCTGACTTCGAACAAGAATCTCTTTCTTTGGTTGTAGCTCAAATTTTGAGAAAGAACTCCTCCAACAATATAATTAGCATAGTCGGCAAACCACGGAGTAGTATGCCTCTCAAGTTGTGAATAAATGGCCATCAAAATATCACCAGGGAAAGAGTCATTGATCGGTGTCTCTCCCTCTTCATCATGAAATCGGATTCTCGACAAGTGATCCGCTACCACATTCTCGGCCCCTTCTAAGTCAAATTCTTGGAGTAGCAAAATCCATCTCAATAATCTTGGTTTTGCTATTTATCAAGAGATGTCGAAGAGCACAGTGATCCGAGAAAACAATTACTTTTGATCCAAGCAAATAGGAACGGAATTTGTCTAAAGCATAGACAGTGGCAAGGAGTTCCTTTTCGGTAGTATCATAATTCACTTGGGAGGAATCAAGCGTCTTGTTTATATAATAAATAGCATGCAAAGCCCTTCCTACCCGTTGGCCAAGAACCGCTCCAACGGTGTAGTTACTCGCGTCGCACATGATCTCGAATGGTAGTTCCCAATTTGGTGGTTGAATGATCGGTGCCGAGATTAGTGCTTCCTTAATTCTATTAAAGGCTTCAACACACTCATTAGTGAAGTGGAATTGGGCATCTTTAAGTAAGAGTTGAGTGAGGGGTTTCGCGATTTTTGAGAAATCTTTTATAAAACGGCGATAGAAACCCGCGTGACCGAAAAAACTTCTCACCCCTCTAACATTCACGGGAGGTGGGAGTTTCTCTATCACCTCAACCTTAGCTTTATCGACTTCGACGATGCCCTTTTCCGAGATTAAATGACCGAAAACAATACCTTCATTGACCATAAAGTGACACTTTTCCCAATTCAAAACGAGACTAACATCTTCACATTTTTGCAACACAAGAGAAAGGTTATGCAAGCTAGAGTCAAAATCTTTTCCATGAACGCTATAATCATCCATAAAAACTTCCATTATGGTTTCTAGATAGTCGGAGAAGACACTCATCATGCATCTTTGGAAAGTAGTGGGGGCATTACATAAGCCAAAAGGCATTCTCCTATATGCAAAAGTACCATAAGGGCATGTGAAGGTGGTCTTATGTTGGTCATCCGGGTGTATTGGGATTTGGAAGAATCCTGAATACCCGTCAAGGTAGCAAAAGAACTTGTTAGAGGCTAACCTCTCAAGCATTTTGTCAATGAATGGTAGGGGGAAATGATCCTTTCTTATTGTGGAATTCAATTTTCGATAGTCAATACACATACGCCAACCGGTGATCTTCTCTGTGGGTATTAGCTCATTCTTATCATTTGTTACCACCGTGGTACCTCCTTTCTTAGGCACCACTTGAACGGGGCTAACCCACAAGAAATCTGATATAGGATATATGATTCCTGCATCAAGTAATTTCATAACCTCTGCTTTTACAACTTCTTGCATGTGGGGGTTTAATCTCCTTTGAGATTGGATGGTAGGTCTATGGTCTTCTTCTAGATGAATTCTATACATGCAAAAATTGGGACTTATCCCCTTAAGGTCATCTAGACTATAACCTATAGCCTTTTCATATTGTTTCAACACATCAAGCGATTTCCCCAATTGGTTCTCATCAAGTTTGTCATTAACAATCACGGGTTTAGTCTTAGATTCATCAAGGTAAGCATATTTCAAATTTGGGGGAAGGGGTTTTAAAGTTGGAACTTGTACCTCACTCTCTTCCATTGAAGATTTATTAAAGACTTGCTCCATTTCCATTAGACATTCCATTCTCATGGCATATTCAACTTGTTCTTCAAGCTCACTAATTTCATCATACTCAAATTCCATAACAAATTCTTCTTGCTCCTCGGCTTGTATGATATCATCTTCGGTTGCTTGTTCTTCTTCTGTGGGTTGATATGCTTCCACAAGGATGTTATGTACTAATACGGATTGCTCATGAGTAAGTTCCTTGTTGGCTAGAGCGGCCTCAAGGAGATCTACTTCTAATTTCCAATGCGTATTTTTGGCCTCGCTTGCTTCTAAGGATTCCAATGCTTGCATGGGGTCTTTGAAGAAAGGTATACTCAAGTGGTCCTCAACAAAACAATCTATAATATCCATCTTGTAAAAGGCACTAAGAGAAAAAGATGACAAGTACCTTGAGAAGTTTTACTTCCCCAAGATAAAGAAAGACACAACTAAAAACAATCAAATAAAATCAAATCAAGTTAACACCGTCCCCGGCAACGGCGCCATTTTTTGTTCGTCGGTTTTGTTACTCGTCGTCAAAAGTTACCTCGACCAAAACCATATTTATAACTTCACAAACTACTCTGCTATTAGTAAATAGGTAAGTAAAGGTCGGATCCCAAGGAACGGGTATTGATGTAAGATTTTCGACTGTAAATGGTCGTGTCTAAGGGTGTCACAATTTGGGTTGAGGTAGGAGATCAACTAAACTAAATAACAATGAAAATAAAGTAATGAAAGCAAGCAAGATGATTAAAATGAGATGTAAACAATTGATTAAAAGCACTATGATGTCATGGGTTCATAAGGGATTCATGGGATTTGATCATACAAACATGTTTTCTACTAGATGCAAGCAATTATTGTTGTGATGGGATCGAGTTAGTGTATATCTTACAATCCCTAGGAAGGTTTGGGTCCCGGAACCGAATCGATTAGATTGTACAACACCTACAAGTCGACTTAATCCTCCTTATACAATTATATGCATGGTCTAATGAGACTCGAGTTGGTTTATGTCTTACAAGTCTCATTGAAAAGATAAGTGATGGGTAAAAAATGCAAGGATTCATAGGCTCGCATTTCATCAAACATAACATGTGCATAAGTTGAAACCACAACAAGCAAGCAAATTAATTATGAAAGCATATTAGATTAAGCATGAATCAATCCCCATCTTGGTTTCCCCAATTCCCCATTAACCCTAGTTAAGGAAACTACTCACTCATTATCAAGTTTAACATGCTAACAAGGTTGTCAATAATACTAGCAAGGTAAACCATGATGAACAAATGAAGATGATTAACAATAATTAAAAAGGATTAAGAGAGAATTATACCTAAAGATGATTCCAAATAATAAAGAAAAGAATAATAGAAGTACTTGATGATTGATGGAAGGTTGTCAATCCTCCAAATAAACCCCAAATAATCTTCAATTACCCAAAATAAATGATGAACAATAGAGAAATTAAGCAAAGATTAAGAAATGAGATTTGTATTAATGCTAAATTAAGAGTTGATTACAAGATTAAGATGAGATTTAGAATGCATAAGAAGAACATGATAATCCAATTAGTACAATGGGTTATTTATACTAAGGATTAGGTACATAAATTAGGGTTACTAAGGGCTTAAATGACGATTAAGACCCTTAAGAAAAGTTGAGGAAGTGCTCCTCTCGAAGGAGATGTGCATATCCGTTTTCGTAGTCTTCAAGAAATACGCTCGTCCCGAGCGGCTTGGCTGAGGGACGGTTTTCACTGGAGAGAAATCCGAGCAGATTGGGAAAGGCGACTCTCGGCTCATCAGGTACCAAGACGAGCGTCTTGGTCACGGGACGCTTGGATTGTGGCAAGGCTGGACGCTCGTCCCGAGCACTGCGACACTCGGATTGCTGGGCAGTCACTTCTTCTTTTCTTTCTTTAACAATCCTCAAGGATCTTGTTGGAGATGCAAGGATCCTTTAATCATTGCCCAATTTACTTTATTATCTACATAGGCCTTCTAGCGTTGTCTTCCCTTTGATACTTGGTCATTGAATTCGATCAATTTAGCTCCATTTTTCCATGAAAATACAAGGTTCTTACTCCTTTCCTACCAAGGGATCAAAACCTCAAAGAATATGCAAAACGAAAGACTAAAGATAGTAAATGACCCAATTATGCATTAAAAAGCATAGGAACGAGGCTAATTCGGGGACTAAATATGCTCAAATATGAGTCACATCAAGGTCTTTATCTATAACATTAGGACCATATATGTGATTTATTTATGGATTTGCAATAAATAGGACAGAATGTCGAACCTAAAACATAGTCATTTGTGGAACTTAGTAATCAGTGTATCAGATCGTATTTTGAGGTTGATAGTCGAACTTCGGGACGAAGTTCTCTTTTAGGGGGAGTAGATGTAATAATTCGGAAATTTAGGAAAGAGAAAGTACAGAATGTAAGAAAGTAGTGAGAATTGAGTGAAGAACTTTAGGATGAGTGTGATATTTAGAAAGAGCGTATACGGTTGATAAACATGTGAGGTGCGAGAGAATGCATGAGATTTGAGGAAATGAGAGAGTGAGATGAACTTCGGGAACGAAGTTCTTTTTAAGGGGGGAAGATTGTAATACTCCATATTTAATAATTATTAAATAATAATATTTTATTGTAATTATACGAGTTATGTTGAGACGGAATAATATAATAATATAATAATAATAAGATACATGTATTTATACACTCACCTTATACTACCCTCACCTTATAATCCCACCATTATCCACTCAAACCTTATCCCAACATAATCCACCACAAAATCCACAAAAGAGAAGGGAGAAGAGAGAAAGAGAGAAAAAGCAGATTCTCTCACCTCGCCTCAAGATCGTAAGGTAAACCGTCTTATACTTGCCTTTATATTATTTTATTCATACCTTTGACCCATCCCGACCTTGACCCATCTTTGAACCGCCTTGAACCACCAATGGACGGCTGTTGACCACCCAAAACAGACCTTGACCGAGTAGAAAAAGGGGTTTTAGGGGGGTTGTGTCATGCAGGTTAAGGCTGATTTTTCGAACGGGTTACGGGCCAGTTTTGGTCTGGGCTAGGGCAGATCCGGGTTGAGGGTTGAGGGGTGAGTTAAGGGTTGGTCTTGGGTGGCCGTGAGGGTGGCTGTAGGTGGCGGGAAAGGAGAGAGAAAAGGGGTGTCGGGTTTATTATTGTTGTTGTTATTGCGGTTGTTGTTACGGTTGTTGCTGCTGTTGCTGGTGGCAGTTGTCAGCACGGTGGTGGTGTTGTGACCCACCGTGGTCAGGCTGGCCCCGTGGTGGTGGTGGCAACCTCGGTGGTGGAGGGTTGTGAGGCTGTGCCGTGTGGAGGGTGTTGTTGTTGCTATTTGTTGTTGGTGGTGGTGGTGTCAGCCGTTGGTGGTGGCCGTGGTGCTGCGGCTGGCCATGGCTACCATGGCAAGGGTGGTGGTCCATGGTGGCAGCGGTGGTCGTGGTGGTTTGGGTTGAGTCGGGTTTTTTATTGTTTAAGACGGGTTTATTTAGATTAGTTAGTCGTATACGTATTTGTATATTGTATTAGTATATTTATACGTTTTGGTATAAATATATTAGTATATTATACGTATTGATATACGTATTGGATTAGTATATTTATACTTATTTGTATGATTAGATGAGTATATTTATACGTATTTGTATTATTATCGTATTTTAGGAAATGTGTTTTGTGAGACGGTTTTACAAGACGGACCTAGCTTGTGTGACGGTTTGCTTATGCGGATTTGCTGTGGGGTAGGTTAATCCTACTCAGTTTTAATATTGCATTTGAGTTGTCATGTGAGTCGTGTTTTAGCGGTTATTGCATTATAACATGATATTGGTTAAGGTGATTGGAGGAATCGGTAATTGGCATATTGTGTGGTATTTGCATTTATCATACTTGTCATATATATTGGATAATATAACGGTTGTGATTGTTGGTTGTTGTTGAGGAGACGGGAGACGGTTGGGAGACCGTCTTTTGCTTGGGTCGCCTCTTGGAGCTTTCCCACTCCAAGAGGGATGTGCACATTAATGACTTGAGTTTGGAGGGACGCGTGTGGTTGAGACACGACGTCTGCCAGGGGATCCGGTTGGCTTCCGGGCCCGGTATGTCTGGGCATGTCCCGGTACCTGTCTGTGGTTATCGGTATGTCTGGGCGTGGCCCGGTACCATGGTGGCAGTTGTTGGATATCATGTTATTCATATCATAGTCATGTTGTATGTTCACACACTCGAGTCGGGTCGCAATTTATTTATTTATTGAAACTGACGTTTGTTGTGTCTGTGCATTGTCACCTATCTCTTTTGGGGTGGCATGTGTCGATCCATATGATATCCTTTGGTCATATGGGGAGCTGGTTATGATCAGGTTTTTTGGATAGTACGCGGGAGACGGGACGAGCTTGAAGATATCATGAGACGAGTCTAGTTGGCTAGAAGAGTATAGATATCACGAGTTGTATTTTAGTTATTCATTTGTTTACGTTTATGTAATTCACTAAATATTTATATTAATAAAATGTTCTTTGATTGAAGTTTTGAAACAATACCTCGGGAAACCGAGATGGTAACGCTCCAATTATCTTGGCCGGATAATCGGGGTGTTACAATAACTATAACTTGTTTGAATAATTTGAATACCCCCATCCTTTGGGCTCGACTCCGACTTACTCGCTATGCTAGTAGTTGGATATAAATGTGTTTGATAGTGGACAACGACCTGCTCCATCACTTCACATGTCACACTCCTATCTTATCCAAGGATCAAAATCATGAAAGGCAACCTCATGGAGCCTTTGCCGAAGAAGACTAAACAACCTCCAAGGTTATTCGCCAATCTAGGCGTTCCTTATGCCCTAGCTTTGAAAACTTTGACCTCTCTAGGCCTCCTACAACCTATCGATCCAACCCCGGATTCAAAGCCAGAAGATGTAGCCCGATTTTGAGATGGCAATTCATATTGTTAATGCCATAGGGGAAGAGGTCATGATATCGAAAATTGCTAAAAGCTCAGATATGTCATATAAGATGGAATCGAGGATGGTAGGATTTCTGTCTCGCTCCTAACTAGCTCAGACAGAGAAATCGGGCGACCTTATAAGAAGTTCAATCCTTCTAATAATCAAGACGATGAGCATTCCACCAATAATTTGGTGAAAAGAAGGAAAGACGACTCACATATGATAGATCAGTCAGAGGAGGGGACATTAGTCGAACATGTCATTAACTACCTTCACCCAAATTATGTGTCCCGTTTTAAAGGTTATGACATTAAAACCGTTGAGGATTTATCAATAGAGATCTCACATGTCGATGAGGTCATCCTCTCGAAGGCTCTCAACATGAAGGGTACACCTCCTAGGAAATTTACCAACATTGGTATTACGTACACCGATGCCCTTCGGAGACTCATGAAACAACGAAAGTTAAAGTCAATTGGGCCTACGTCTGATCCAATACCCGAAAAGAAGACCTGGTTTTGGTTATAACACCCACTTTTTAGCAAAATAGTTTTAAAGTATTTTATCGCTTGATTTAAATAATTATATTTTTTAAAATCTAGTTTTCATAAAAATATAGTTTTAGTTATATAATAATAATAATAAAATGATAATAATTTCCGACTCGAGTTATAGTAGGCTTGAGGCGTGTTTTCTAGCGAAAATCGACTTAATTTAGGTGTTTTGGGCCTAAGTTGACTAATGAGCGTTCCCCTTATTCTTATCCCTTCACCAAACATTAGACACAAAACCCTATCCCCATCATTTTACTCAAAATTTCAGCAAACTCATCCATGGCAGAAACACCATTGAAACATTTTCCTCCACTTCACTAAAACCTCCATAACTCACTTATTTCTTAACCAAATCGACTCATTTTTGCGCCAAATTCTTCCTTATTCTGTCCTCCATCATCCTATGTAAGAAAAACTCCGACTTTTTACACGACACCCTGCTGGTCAACCCTTTTCCAACTCGTAAATGGTTGCTAATGTGTGTTTTTCGTTGTCTAGGTATAAACTTGGACAACCCGAAAGAAGACAGCTTTGCTGTAGACGATTCCATTGAAGATTGAAGATTGAAGAGCTAAGAAGGTAAAGGTGATAGGTTACTCGACATTATGCTAAATTTATGTCTGTTTATGTGGTATCTTACTCTTTTATTGAACAAAGTTTACATTTTTACATGTTTTATACCATTGTTGAATGAGACGGTTTTATACAAGATTTCCATGGTTAATTTGAGTAAATTTTATGTCTTTAGCTTCCTTATGAAATGGGTGAATGAATGTGGTAGTTTAAATGGGTGAATATCGTCTTTTATATACTTCAAATTCCGTCTTAAGACGGTTTCACAAGAAGCTTAAAACCGTGTATGTGGGCTGTTTAGATGTGTTTTTGGCTACTGTTTTGGATTGCTTTTCTTGTCGATTTGGGCTAAATTTTTAACTCTCATCTTAAGAACATATCCATGTATGATTTGAGTTACTTTTATGGAAAAAATACCGCCTTAAACATGCTTTAAAATCCGTCTTAACGTCACCTTGATTGGGCCTGTTTTCGAGCTGTTTGGGCAGAATTTATGGCTGCTTTCACCCCTATTTTGGCACCGTTTGCAAGGCAGAAAAATGGGTGTTTGGCACGGGTCCCTAGGCTGGGTGGTAGGCTGCTGTGACACGGTTTTTGGGTGGCCAAATGGGTTATGTTTGACACGGGTTTGGGTGGCAAAGAGGCTGTTGTTTGGCTCGTTTTTGGGTGGATGAAAGGGGTGTTTTGGTGGTCATTTGGATTGTCGAGTTGGTTTGTGTTTGGTTGTTGGTATGCGCAAATTTTACCGTTGATAATTTTCGTCTTAAGTATGTATATGAAACCCTCCTGTTAATTTCATATTTATTATGCTTTTGGATGAATGGTTGTCGTAGTGTAAACCCGTCTTTGTTTTAAGCTTGGTATAGCTTGGCATGGCCTGAGTAGTGGCTCGGCATGGCCTTGGTAGTGACCTGGATAGCTGTTGAGTCGTGGCCTGGGAAACTGAGCAGCAGCCTGAGCCGTGGCCTTGGCAGCTGAGCAGTAGCCTCAGCTGTGGCCTGGGTGGCTGGGTTATGGCCTAGGTCGTGGCTGAGCTATGACCTTGGCTGGCCGGTTGTGGCCTTGGTCACGGGTGAGGTTTGTGGGTCTTAGCCGTGTATGGCGTTGTCCGTGTTTATTTAATTAAATTCAGTCTTGTGTTTTATATAACGTAATTCATTAATTATGTCCGTGTTTAATTTAATTAAATTCCGTCTCGTGTTTTATATAACGTAATTCATTAATTATCGCTCATTTATATATTTCTCACATGAATCGTAAATGTGGAATTGGTTATTTAATTACGTCATAATTATATGAAATCACATGTTTTAATTATAATACGAGCTTTAATTCATTCATTCTCATTTATTTATCGTATTTCAAATACGAGTGGTTTATTCTACATGATTAATTGAATGGAGTCGTATCCATGTGAATTTGCAATTTTGCTACACTTTTTGCTTGACTTACATTTACGCCCTACTTGTGCTGTTCTGGCAAGTACGGGTTTGGCCCACTTGTGCTGTTCTGGCAAGTGAGTTCTATCTTAGTCTTTCCGTCACTTTCGTGCTGTTCTGGCAATTGGGGTACTCGATTTCCGTTCTGTCATCGAGTCTTAGATACGGGATGTTCTGCCGTATGTCGAATCGGAAAGTATCTATTCCGAGAGTTTGGCCAGGTTTAGACTAGGACCATATTATTATCGTAGTCCTACCCGGGGAAAAGTTAGTCTAAGAGTAGTAAATGTCTTGCATTTTGGTTAGTTGCATATGTCATATTTTCTTGGAATGTGTGCTCGTGTCTAATTAACGTACACTTGTATTGATTTAATATTGGCCTATTTTGCTCTCTTCCATTTAATTGACAAGTTTGATCCATGTCTGTGAATATTCAAGCTATTTGCAATTGTCTTCTATGCCTTGCTTAATTGAGTTCTTTGTTACGTTTATTTTGATAAAATGTGGCTGAGAGAACCTTGAGTTACTCCCCACTGACTGTGGCATTCATGTTTCATGAATGACAGATATTAGTTGGTGCTTATATGGGGTGAAGACATGTGTGAGCTAGCGAGTACCTTGACCGTTGGACTTTATTTATCATTTTGCTAAATTCACCTATTTTCGTCATGTCATTCGTGGGATATTTTTTCCCCATTTTTTACTATCATGTTTGTATAAACTTTTATTTTATTTCCGCATACTTTCTCTCTGTTGAGATTTAGTGAATCCCGCATGTTATACCTGTGGACAAGGACCCCCCGCGCCACGCGCACCTGCGCGTTAATGTTTCGAGGCGGCGACACTTCTCCCACGGAACCTTGCTTGCTTTGCCAAAGCACGTCATGGGCCGTTACCGATTGGTGAGGCATTGAAACCGGTGAAAGGTTTAATAAGCCTGCATTTGTGGAGTCACCATAATTTATTGTGGAAAAATTTGGAAACCATTCGAATACCTCGTGCAATGTAAACACAAAGTAATGACATAAACACTAAGAACTCGTTACCCTTAGCATTCTATGTCTAGAATGACTCTCGAGATGCCAATGGACATGGATGTCCAGAGATAACTGGAGTAAGGAGTGAGGGTACATATTAGGAAGCTCTTTAATTCGAACACCTAATCCCGCCCGCCTCGATAGCGGCCTCTACTAATGATTAGGGAAATTATTCATATTTGATATGTCGTCGATGTAATGCATGCAATGAAACAAATATAGATTAATCCTAGCATGTGCAATTAGACTATGTCGGTTAACACGTGTTTAGCACTCAAATTGGTCGAAGTTGGAAGTTAGATTAATTATATGTGAATGCCATACAATTAAAATTACAATAATTACAAAGTTTATTTAATCTACGTCAAAAGCACACTCGAAACAGGATTTTGAAGAAGAAAATAAAATTAGAAAATACAGCAGATTAGAGGTGATAATATGGATAATAGTTGATTGAATACGTAATTAGGAGCTACGTTAAGGCGAGAAAGAGTTCAGAGACAGAAGCCAACCCAGAACAGGCGCAGCATCTGCTGCGTCCTTTGGAAGAGGCGCAGCTCTTCCTGTGTCTGTTCTAGAGCTGAGCTCTGGCTGTGAAGTAAGAACCGCGGATTGTTATCGTTCGTTGGTAGATTTAGGATGGATTATCAATATTAGACTCGAGTTGAAGTATCTTAATTGATTACATGCATCTGGACAAGTCATAAAACAAATTAAAGATGAGAATTTACAGCGATTTACATGATTACGATGAATTCGTGTCGGAAATACAAAAGAACAAAACTTTGAACTTGAAAGCATGATTGAATTTGTAAAACTGAAATCAAATAAAGAAAACTATGTAGAAAAGATGAATTCCAGAGAATCGATATGAGAAAATCGACCCTTTAAAATCCGGGTTTGAATAGACGACGAAAACCCGCAAATATTGAATTATAAGGGATTTATGTCGAATTATGCATTATAATTAAAAAAACAATTATTAAAACATGATTTGTATATTGTCTTGACAAAGAAAATAAAGAAAAACGAAAGAAAACGGAAAAACGCAGGGGGTCGAGGAAGAAGAAGAAGAAGAAGAGCAGGAGCAGCGGCAGCCTCGGGAAGAGGCGCAGCAAGAGCTGCGATTCTTCGAAGAGGCACAGCAAGAGCTGCGATTCTTCGAAGAGGCGCAGCTGCTGCTGCGTTTCTTCTCGACGTCAGACCTTCGCTGTTTTACAAATATGGTTTTAAAAGATGATTTTTAAGACGGTTTTGAACGTGCTCTTGATACAGACCTTACATTAGATGATACAAAATAAAAGTACAATAAATAAATGGGATTTTACACCCTCAGACTTACATGTTTGACGAAACGAGATTGACTAAAGTTATCGTTTAGTGATTGCTCGACTCGAATATGCGTGGAAAGTGCCCTTGTTAAAGGATTTAAAAGATTGATTAGATTGATTAAGTGGAGTTGGTCAAGTTGGTCGGTCTATGCAACGTGACTGGGACTCAGAATGATCTGAGCTTACATGGTCGATTGATCAAGCACGTAGGCGTCGAAAGCAAAAGCGTAGTCTAGAATGCAAAGAGAGAGAAAGAAGGGTCGGAACACTCGCATGCCAAATATGGAGGCCGAAGGTCTCTATTTATACTAAACATTCGAAGGAGTTTAGGAATGACACGGATACGGAAACAAATCACGGAAATATTCTGGAAAGCAAGGAAAGAGGGCTGGGGAAGAGGCGCAGCAGCCACTGCGACCCTTGGAAGAGGTGCAGCATCTGCTGCGTCATTTCCCTAGAGGTTCCCTCCTCAGCAAGAAAGATTTCCGCGTTTTTTTTGGAATTTCGGTAGATATGCACTTCCTTATTCCGTGAAACACAATATACGGAAGATATTTCCTTAAAAATATTAAATTTAATTAGGAATAAATATCCAGAGAATTCTAGAACATTCCGACTCGGCATTTAAACGGTTTTTAGAAAATGAAGTGGTTTTTGACCCGGACTCCAAATGAACTCTAATTACTGTCAAAACGACCGTATCGGCGCGTAGATGACGACCATGAGGTTTACTCGAGTGTTTGAGCTATCACTTGTCGATGAACTTACGAACTATCATAAAATCGTTCCGCGTATCAAACATGCAGCCTTATCATCACTGGGTGGTTGGCGGGAGGTGCAGAAATGAGGTATCTACAGAGCCCCCACTTTGAATGAGGCTTGGACAAGGCGAAAGTCAAAGTATAGCCCTCAGGTCAATCAAAGATTACAACCTGACGACTTTGGCGACGCGAGGCGGCTCAAGGGGTCTGAGCTAAGGACCTGTCGTCGGGAACATTTTAGAGTCTATCGACTATCGGGGAGGGTCGTTTAAAGTCCATTAGACTACGTAAGGAAGCTCGCCAGCCATAAGAAGAAACCTTACCTGGGGAACCTTCTTGCGTCGGTCTCAAGCGAACTCTGTTATTTTAAAAGTACGTGGGATATGAGCGGCAACGAACTCTCGCTGGGGAACATATTGATGACTCTGCCGGGGAAGAATCATACGTTGGGTCGACAATGGCGCGCCCTTGGCACCGCTGGGGAGAAAGATAATAAATGAGTCGAAAACAACGCGCCCTTGGCATTGTTGAGGAAGAAATAATAGATCGACAACGACACACTCTTGGCATCATTGAGGAAAATAAAGGTGTAAATCGACAACGGCACGCCCTTGGCACCGCTGAGGAGAAAATAGTAGGTCGACAATGACGCGCCCTTGGCATCATTGAGGAAAAGTGTAAATCGACAACATCATGCCCTTGGTACCGCCGAGGAATATACTAGTAGAAAAAGTGCCATTGACATCGGTTATTTTGGCCCATTTACATCGGTTTCGAGCGATGCTTCTGGGGGCGTTGTTTATTGAATTTATAAGAAAAACATCGGTTATAAAACCGATGTTAATGGTAAAAAATTACATCGGTTACTAGCAAAACCGATGTTAATAGCAGGTAAATTACATCAGTTCTGGACCAAAACCAATGCAAATATAACTTTATTTACATCAGTTATGACTAAAACCGTATTTTTAATATTATTAACATCGGTTGTACTTAGTAACCGATGTGACTTATATTAACATGCATTTCCATTAACATCGGTTCATTTCTCATTTCTAAAACTGATGCAAATACTTCCTTTAATTCATTTGGGCAATACGTATTCAATAATTTACACCCGTAATTAAATGCTGCATATAATACGCTATTAAAGACAAAACAACAAATCACGCCTTCCAACAATTCAAACACAACCATCTATATATTATATAAAAAAATATCATATTACAATTTCGTTCACCATACAAGTAGTTCCATACACTAGCTTCTACGACATAAAATGATAAATGTTTTCAATTGCAACTTATAGGACATAACTTGTAGGACAACCAATAACATTATTACATTAGATGTTTTTCCAACAATAAAGCTTCCAAAGCTCTCGAACCTCGTTCATTTGCTCAGTTGTCAATTGTCAGTTGTCATATATCCGTGCCTGAAACACACTAAGTAGAAATGGACGATAATGGTTACAAAAAAAAAAACAAATGGCACGAGAAAATAAAACCAATTTGAAAGAATAGATCAAGATATAAGTAGCTGAAACTCTAAAATGGACGATAATAGTTATAAAAATGAATATCTAAGTTAGCTGAAACTCTAAAAGGAACATCAAGCAGTAGAAACCCATCAATCACAAAAGGAAATCGGACTAACTACAGATTTTAAATTAGGTTTAGAGGAAAGTCCTTCAAATAAGGTCGAATATTACTTCAGAATTCTCCATATTAGCATCACAATGTAAGGCTAATGTGTAATAACAAAGAAGACTATGCACTAAAACATTACTAGTGACTAGTGAGGCATGAGCTCGAAATCTTGACACCAGATATGCATCCACCAAATACCAAAAGAAAATATATCATTCCTCTGACCCACCAGCCACTTGGGCATCAGAGTTGGTAAGGCAGCAGTCCAGTTTGTACGACTAATGTTGCAGTACCATGGAAAATGATAGTATACATCAAAGATTTACTGTTAGTAAAATAAGCATTGCTAGGGAAGCACGTAGATCTTATTAGTTTATAACAAACAATACATATTATTAGATCGAGACAAGTTACATACCTACCAATTCAGATGACAAATGTTCGAACTGTCCCATCAACACTTCCAACAATAATTCCACTATTTGTCAAGCACACTGAATAAAAATATCTTGAAAAGTGTCAATGATCTAGATAAATTAAAACGTTATCACCCACGTCAAAATTCTAATACTGAAGATTCTTGGTAACAAAATTGTAAAGCAACCATCAAAGAACAATTAGACTCGACTGATGAAATGACTTCAGTCACACAAAGAGATAATCCACAAGGTAACAAGGACTACCATAATCGGCTCATGCACTGAACAATCACATCATGCTGATACAACAACATAGGCAGACTCGTTGAAATTCATTGCATTTACCTGTAAAATATTAAGAGTTACACAAATTTTGTTCAGAGATAACATGTAATCGTCGCTGGCCTCGATGTTAAATGAAGAGAAAAACAATATGTAATACGGAACTATTCCATATTGAGCATACGCACTAAGGTCTTTTATTTTGGCAACAAATCATCTTTTTAGGCAGAATTCCAATCTTGGATCAAAGTTGAAGCTACAAAGGAAATAGGTACAGTTTAAAATTATATAAGAAAATACTCGTTTAAACCTCTTTCTGTTGAAAGTAGCAAAATAACATGTAATAGAACATGAATGCCAAATACCAGAATATGTAAGACACACAGATTTTGTTTGAAAGAAGGCATAGGGCAACTAAGGCCACTACTCCACTACACTGGCCTGACATTAGTATCCCGTGTCCCTTGCTGTGGACTTCTCTTGACCCCAGTAATACGATGATAACCTTATAAAACAAACCTCATAGCTATATCATGGATGATGCCAACTCGTAACTATAATGCTCCTAGGACAAAGTACCGGCAAGGTTGAGGGTCATTCATCCTATTCCTCCTTAGTCTGCACAAGTGACACTACATAAGTTTATGCAAATGAAAGTATAGTACTCTTGCTCCACCCTAATCATTTGTTTAACTTTGATTAAAATACCCCTCACGAAGAATAAAAAAGGTAAACAAATGGCTGGGCCGGAGGGAGTAACAATAAACAAAAAGATTCGGGTCATTATACATCTTCAAGAATTATCATAATGAGACATCAATGGATATAACCTTTCTCAACAATTCAAAATATTCCTTGCCAAAATGTTACATGCAATGACACACTACTACTTCACAATACATGAAGCATAAAGAGTTTAGGGGATAGAGTTACCTTGCTCCTTGAGGCTTGAACCACTCCAAATCATTTGCCAATTTCTTTGATTGTTTCAATCCTGTGTTTCTGAACAGTGCCCTGACTAGTAGCATTGATCAGTACCAAATTAGCAATTCAAACTAGGTATAAGACCAAGGAGGACCTGATGGTCATACCTAACCTACCTACGAAGGAACAAATGGCTTGGACACACCCAGTAGATATTCAAAATGATACCAACAGAAAAATAATGGCAGGCAGCAAACAGTACCAAATCACCAATTGAACAATTTGGGTGAAGGTCTAGACTTCAACGAATCATTACCAAAATGCAACCCCTACTTTCCTAGTTATTTGAGCATTAAACTAAATTCCATTCAAGGACTAAAGTATGAGAGTAAAAGAAAAGGGAACATGAAGCATTGTTTGGTGATCATCAAATACGAAGGTCATACCTTTTTTAAGGATGATTGGGTCAAAGTATATATGGTGTAGGTTACTTCAGTATTAACTAAATCCAAGTAATGTACGTTATTGCATCACTTATGTAAATCAAGGTTGAGAAATAAACAACGCCTTATGAAGAACACCTACCTTCTTCTGAAACATTAATGGACTCCGTCACATCAGCCTCCCCCAATGCTGCTTCATCTTCCTGAAGCTTATAATCATTAAATCTATGATCATCCTCCTCTTGCAGCCGATGAGTCTCCATCTCATCACATTCGTCCTCCTCAAGATCATCATCATAAGGCAGTCACTAGTGTTGACATCAGCTATAATATAAAGTTAAGCTTAAGAAGCTCGAAATACAATTCACAAGAACTATTAAGGAGTCAGATTTATTTCAGTCTCGAATTTAATGAAAAGAACTTAAATACCTCGTCATCAATTAACAGAACCTAAAAAACAGACATGTTATCAGCCATTAGAGATTCAGGCGGTTATTAGAAAGAAAACTCGGATATAAGAATGGCGAAAAACAACAAGAAAATTGTCATGTAGAGAAAAGATTTCAATTAATATGGCCTAGGTAAGCTATCACGGACAAATCTGAAAAACAACTACAATATGATAACAATACAAACATCACACAGAAAATCTGTAAAAACCCCTAATTTCATCAACCCTAATTATGAAATCTAATCATTCTTAAGCCTAATACTTATAATGCAACGGAAATCATGCTATATTTAACTTCAAATAACAATACCAAGCATCACACAACAATCTAATTTGTATAATTCGATTAAAAATACTTGCTACCCAGAAACCCTAATTTTAATTGAAATTATTCAAGTTGAATATAATACCATGTAAAAGTGTCAAAGGCGGAGATGAGTCGCCAACAAACGCTCGTTGTGTGTTGTTTTTATCGCATCCATAGTCATCGTGGCTGCATCATATAGTGCGCTGGTTCCAAAATAATAGTGGCAGAAGGACACTGGATGAGGGTGGTGAAATAGGGTGGTGGAAAAGTGACGATGGGCGAGGGTGGTGGCGGCCTGGTGTGAAGAGGAGGCCAACGAGGGGTAGCAACTGAAGGGACGGTTTCGCTATTACTGATTGTACGTGAGATTTTCTGTGGAAAGCAAAGGGTTTCGCGTGGGGTTTCTATCAAAATTAAGGGAACAACAAGGCAGGTTAAAGGATGTACGGTTTTGCTTTTGTAACATCGGTTATAAAACGATGTAATGTAAATACAATCTAAATAAATTGACATCGGGTTTAACAAAACCGATGCAACGTAAATATATTAACATCGGTTTTTCAATAACTGATGCTAAAAACTGATGTAAATAATAAAAGTAAAATATATAACATCGTTTTTTTTAAAAATCGATGTTAGTAACTATATCATTATAGATTACATCGTTTTTATTAAGAAGTGATATTACTCAGGCGATGTCAATAGCACTTTTTCTACTGTGGAAGAAATCGACAACGACGCGTCCTTAGCATCGTTGAAGAAAATAAAGGTATCGACAATGACGCGCCCTTGGCATCGCCAAGGAAAAGGGTTTAATCGACAACGGCACGCCCTTGGCACCGCTGAGGAGGAAATCGACAACGACGCATCCTTAGCATCGCTTAGCAAAAAAAATCTGCTCGGGTCATCGCAAGCGACATTCCGATAAAGAGGAGAAGCCAATGGACTGTATTTAGTGATCATGAACTCTCTCGGGAAACAAAAATGTCGTGGTTGTCTGTAGTCTGTTGAAGAAAATGCTGATCCGGACGAAGAGAATGCCAAAACGGAGCCATATGTTGAGGAAAAGGTGCATGAAGCCTGGGCCCACAAATAATGAACTTATAACGAATTTCAACGAATTTTGAGGAAGCTTATTAAGGAAAAGGCGCAGCAAAAGCTGCGACCTTTGGAAGAGGCGCAGCTAGTGCTGCGTCCTTTTCCAAGCTTGTCCCTGTCTGGGTAAAAACCCGACTCAAGTCGCGTTTCATTTTCATTTCAAAACACAAATACTTCGTTTCTTCATAAAACAACCAAATTCCATCAAGAATTTGATCAAATCTCGCCATAAATCATGACTAATCAAGGTATGTGTTTTGTACTTGCTTTAATTCGCATTTGAGCTTGATTTTTGGGTCGAAAATTAGGGTTTTTATTCCCATTTATGTCGAAAATTTGGGGCTTTCGTCCTAAATGAATTTGCCTCATGAAATTGACATTAGTAATGAGTAATTGGCCATGCTAGGAATACAACCATATATCCCTTTCAAATTTTTGTCGAGTATTAAGGATTTGAGGACGAAATGTGACGGTTTCTTTGCTAAACCGTAAAACCCTTCGAAAATGGCCCTATACTAGCCCATTTTTGATGAAACTTGGTGTTTTGGAACCCTTGAGTAATGAGTAAACTTGCTATCATGCTTGATTTTTGATTCGTGATAGCTCCTCCGAGACACTTTTATATGGCATAATTGACATTGTAGCGAAATGCTGCCAAAATTTCGACTCAAACCCGCAATTAGGCTCGAACTTAGACCCTCCTTGGCCCATCTTACCACATGAGTGGTTGGACTTTGGAAAGCGTGGCCAAAGATAGCCAGAAAATGCCGCCTTAAACGCTTGAAAACACGCTTAGCATTGCTTCATTTGTTTTGATTGCAGAGGATATTGTTGGGAAATGTGTCCTCAACAATAGTGCAATCACATGATTTAAATATCATTATTAAATCTCATATAAAGAATACGTAAGGGATGATTCAATTATATAGTCAACTGATCAACATTAATCGGTAACGATTGGCTTGCTAGAGTTTGACGTTACTGTCGTGGGACGGTGGTGGTCAGTTGATTCCTTAAGGTCACACCTAAAGGATGATGCCCTTATCTGTAAAGTTAATTAATTGTATGTCGATACAAGTTGATTAATTCCTTAAAAATGAACAATTTATATTTATGAGAGGAAATATGTATCTTATTGTAATGTGATTAAATAAGATCCTATTTAGTGGATTAATATGTTAATTCACTAAATTATGTTGAGATTTTATAAATATTTCGAGGTATAGGTAATTAATTATTTACATTTACAAGAGGTTGTAAATTTAACTAACTAACAATTATGGGACCCATTATATGTTGATATAATGGTAAAATATTACTCAATAAGTTGAGTGAATAAATGTTTATTAATTTGTCATATAATTGTTGTATGATTAAATTAATATTTAATTATGTAAGATAATTAAACATAAGACTTATAAGAATTTGTGGGACAAATATTATAAGACAAAAATGGACCATAATAGCACAAGTGTCCCGTCCATATAAGAGGCATGCTTGAGTTTTATAGCTTTGTCATTTAGTTGTTGGAAAGATACTCCAACATCTTATGACACAACTTTAATCTAGCTAAAGCCTACTACCTACACAATATAGCATGTGATTTTGAAAGGACCAAAATGGCTCTAATAAGAGCATTTTATACGGACCATTGGAGGAAGTGTGAGAACATTTTTGTTGTTCATACTTTTCTTCACTTATTCGCTAAAAGATGCTTACATCTTTATCACATGTAAAACCTCCATTATTCATCTTTTTCTTTCTATCAAAACATGAGGATTTTTGATTCAAATTGTTCATAAAAGATTACTAATATTATTAGTGTAATATATGAGTATTAGTAATCAATTTTAAGGTAAACTACTAAACAAATATCTAGCAAATATTATTTAGTGGGGATAAGGGATAATCTTGGGTGCAATCAAGAGGAGTGACTTCTATACTTGAAGTCTTTGGAGGATCATCCTAATACTCATCATAGCTCAAGAACAAGTGAAGGTAGGAGACCTTACTTGTGCCCATAAAACCGAAATTAACAATGTAAGGGACATTGTTTTCTTATAAATCTTTCCTTTTGTTATGCATGCACTAGATCTAAAGAACAAATAATTAATAAGTTAATTAGTTCACTATTAGAGGAGTCTAATAATAGGTATATGAACCTAACAAGTGGTATAAGAGCATAAGGATGTTGCATGCATAATCGGTTATTGTTTTTTCCGAGTTAAAAAAATTTGTGATTTATAAGTATAAGCCACAAAATCATCATTCATGTTATATATTCGGGTCCTAAAATGTTTTTAGGTCGTTTTTATGATTTATGGAAATTTATTGCTCATTTTAATGGTTTTTGGTCATTTTATTACATTTTTATGACTAAAATGGGAATTAAAATGCTAAAAATAGTTAAACTAAATTTTTGACCTTGGAAATTTTATATGACCTCACATGCATATTTTAAAAGCTGTGTGTAAAAACTCGTATTAATTGGATTAATATTGCATGATTTATGATTTTTATGAAATAAAAATGGATTAAAAGAGGTAAAATGGTTAAAAATAGTTAAGTTTTCAAATTAAGCCATGATTTTTTAATATGATGTCACATGCATAATTTACAGAGTGTATGTAAATTTTGAGATTAAAAGATCTCTTTAGCATGATTTATGGATTTTTAGAGTAAAAATGGCATAAATAGTGATTATTTTAGCAAAATTAGCTAAAAAGTATTGCATGGCTTGAGAAAATTATTTTAAGTTTCATTAACATCCCATTAATCAGATCTAAGGTTGTAAAAATTATTGGAGTAATTTTTGGATACTTTATATATTTTATGAGATAAAACCGATAAAATGCAACTATATTTTCTCAAAATTAAATTCGGAAATTTTAACCATGATTTTTGACATTATGAGTGTCATGGAATTATTACAGAATATTCAAAAATTTAAAATTCAAATTTTTAAATTTTTATAAATTAATTTGGATTTATTTCATAAATATTATGATTTTAAGGTAAAAAATGAGCATAAAATTAAATCAAGTTGAATTATTGTCAAAAATTGAGTGATGACTAATTTTTGAGTCCTAAAAAGTGTTAGGATAATTAACTTGAGCTTAGATGTGATTTAAGTGTTAATTAGTGATTTTAAAAGGTTATTATCACGCATTTCCATAAAATCGGGTTCTATGTACGACATAAGTTAAATAGGGCAATTTGGCACATCATTTGGCATGATAGGTACATATTATAATGCTGCATATTTCTATTGTTGAATGTCTTTTATTTATATAATTTTGAATTATGTAATTTTATCTTAGTATGGCCTTAGTTTAATCAATATTACCCGTAATGAAAGGGAATATTGATTCGGTTGTAATTTAATGTGATGTCGTATCACTTTTATTTTTATTTTATTAGTTTTTCCATTTTACAAATATATAATAGGAATAGCTTTGTATTTTTATTATTATTTGTAATTATGGAGCATCTTCAAAGACGGTGCCATTCGGAAAGGTGATCCGACGAAGACGGTGTCTTGGGAGGCGTGCCACTTGAAGATTCAAGGAACCAAAGGAGTTGGTTTCCGAATATGTAATAGATTATTTGATTTTCTATTTTAGGAAGACCATACTAGGAATTTTATTTATTGCTTTGCATTTCTTTTAATATGTTACATGCATTGCCAAATCGCCATAACAACACATGCATATCATATCGAGTCATCGACCGTGTCAATTATAATTATCGTAGTTCACCGCTTTAGTTCACTTAAAACGTGATAGATAATAAATTGACAAGACCTCTCACATATAATAATAATTGAGATATAGCCTTACCAAATAGTAGAACCCATGAAGTACCAATTTCATAAGGGAGTTGAGCCGGCTTTACCGTAATACAAACCTTGTTACGTTGGCGAAGTGGGGTAGTAAAATGTTATTACATCGAAATTTGGATTGAGCTCAACGGAAGTATTCGTGACCGTAGTCGCATGTGTTCCGGGCTAAAGATGAGAATTAGAGTAATTTTTATCGACCGAGAGTTCTAAAAGTAGAATCGATTAAAGAGTTAATCCACCGAGTTATATTAATAAGGGATGAATCGGCTCACCGTGCCCGTATTAATATGAATTTGGATCTCGGAATCATTTATATAGTTGGGTGGAGGTCACTATATTAATGCAATACTTGTAGTTAAATTTACGAGTATTATTAAAACGATAGATGTTAATTAATTCCTTCAAACTTTCTATTTTGCAGTCAAAATCATTTTTACAATTGCAATGGCAACTCCAAATTCATCTAATACTCCTACACCAATCACCGTTGAAACATGGCTCCAATCATTCGCTGAAAAGTGCTCCGAATATGACAATGATACGATTAGAGAATTACGCATTGGCATTGGTCAGGATGGAAATTTTTGCTTCTTTACCACCTCCACTCCACCCACTCCAATATTATTGCCCACCACCTTGGAAAGAAAATCTTGTGAAGAAAAACTTACAAAACCCAAGGCATCCTTGTTTGAAGAAACAATGAGAAATATCAAATTGAGTGGGAGTTCTAGCAAGAGTGTCCTTGCAAATGAAAGGAGTGTTGGTATTAATAAAGGGAAGGCAATAATGGGCGAGAAACCCAAACCTGAGTATAAATAAATTAGAAATGGATAGTGGGACTACCAAGACCAAGATCAAGAAGGGTGCCAAATCCTATGAGGAATGTCAGTATTGTAATGTCATGGGCCATTGGAGGCGAAATTGCCCCAAGTATTTGGGAGATATTAAAGTTGGACTTATTACGCTAAGTGGGACTTGGAAATGTGGAAAAGCTAAACAAGGGTGATGTGGATCGCCGACAATGAAATGGAGCTTCAAGAGAAATTTATGTACTTGTTTTTGCTAATAGCTTTGAGTTATAATTTACATAATTGTTATTATGTACCCACTTAGTCTAAAACATTATTTCCATTTCTATGTGAGACATGAAAGGATTTATATTTTGTCATCAAAGACAATTGTTGTATTTTATTGAAAATAGACATGGATGTGAGCCATGTCACTTATCTTAATGATATTCATGTTTTAGACACTTCCAACTCAAGCAAAGATATCTACATAATACGCACCAAAAGACTCATAACTAGTAATCCAAATGATTTGTACATTTGATTTTTCAATTTGGTTACGTAAAAGAGAAACGCATTAAAGGCTAGTGTCGACTAGATTTAATAAACCATATGATTTCAATCATATGGAATATGCGAATCTTGTCTCCTTTGCAATATGATTTGTACTTCTTTTAGTGGTAAAGGAACACGAGCAAGTGATTTGTTGGGACTAATACATGCCGATGTATGTGTTCTAAATATGAATCACTGCAAGGGGATTTATGACTACTTCGTCACTTTTACCGATGATTTAAGTAGATATGGGTATATATTTACTTAATCAAATATAAAGTGAAGCATTTGAGAAATTTGAGAAATTTCTAAATGGTGTAGAGAACCAATTGAAGAAAAGACGAAAGCATTACGATCCGATCGTAGTAGCAAAGATATAAGTAATAAATTTGATTTATTAAAGATGGATTATGACCTAATGTCACTACCCATAAGATCAAACTAATATGAGTTGGTTTGAGTTGTTGAACTCAATTTTGGGAATTTGCAATCCAATACGGACAAGTAATTCTAAACGGATGGTCAACCCTGAGATACCTAGAATAGAGAGTCTATTAAACAGATGACATGGATAAGACTCGTATATTATCAAGCTGCCATGTTAGGATGGCCTTTTGAAAGCTAATACATAGTCTAGGTAAACTTCTAATACTCCGTTAAATATATATGTTTGTGACTCACAAAACTATCTCTTAAGAAGATAGATGTATTTCTGAGAGATAGAGTGGGAGTAGATTGAATCGTCACAAACATCTCTTATAGTTGAAATGTTACTTTGTGAAAGTAATGGAATTATAGAGTGGGAGTGTAGTTGAACTATAGTCTATGAAGATAGAATGAGAGCATAGTTCAGTGGGAGTTTATCGCACATGTCTTATTGTTTAAAAATATTACTTTGTGAAAGTGATAGTATCATGACCTTGTTACATACGAGCCGAAGCATTACAATCCGAAAATTGTTGCTCATGAGTAGATTTACTTTAAGGCGAGGGTCTCCTCAAAAGTAAATAGAGCTCTACAATACATTAATGCATAAGATTTACATGAAGATGTTAATCAAGATAAATTGTGTTAGGAATTGCTGCATTTCATTTTAATGAAGGATGGCAAATAAAAATTCGCTTTTCTAAAATGGGAATTTAGAGAAGGAAGTGTTTGAAACACAAAATCTTAGATGAAGATCTAAGAATCCTAACATATTATGCGTAGCTTTCTTAAGTGATCCTAGAATGGTCTTAATCAAGCATTAAAGGATTATACTTTTCGTTCATGTGATAATAGTGAATAGTTTCATTCACATGATTGAAGAATCATGATTATACATGAAGTTAAGTGGGAGCCTGAATCATTTTTCTCCATGTCTTATATGTTGATAACATATTACTTATTGAGAATAATGTACCAATTCTCTCTTTTGGCAAAAGTGATTGGGAGACTAGGAAAAGGTGCAATATACTTTAGATTATCGAATCTATGTGAGAGTATATTGGCATAAAGTTGAGAGTCTTATGAGGATAAGATAACATCAACAAGGATAAATGGGTTATTCATGTTGATGAAAGTGGAATTACTATGATAGAGTCATAGTTGTTCACTGAACCTATTAAGTTGTTGATCGCATGAAATTGAATTCTAATGTTTCCGCCATTAGAGTGATCATGTATGCCAACAGACGCACGTGCCATGATGTGATATATGCTGAGAGCATAACAAGTCAATAAAAGAGATAATTCCCATAATATGGCTTGTGAAAGTCTTAAAGAACATCCTTGAGATTCTTGAGAAGAATTAAGGATTCGTTCACATGTTTGGATGACAAACTAAGTTGGGTGTTGAAGTGTTGTACAAACTTTAGTTTCCAAACTCAATAGGGATTTGTCGAAATCCTAGGGTGACTTATTGACTAAGGAGTGAGAAACTAAGAAAAGTGTTTTAGTTTCGCGCATTGCAAATTCTACAAAAGGATTCTAAGTAAATAGTGATTAAATCGTCAATGTATGGATTAAGGGTGAATCCCTCTACAAATGACTTTATCACAAGTTATGCAATAACAATGGGAGCATCTTTCAAGTTAAAGAGCCCAGGTCTAGCAAGCTGACTAGACAAATACTTAGAAATGAATTCAAGTTATTAGTGTGGACATGGGGCCACGGGGGCGCTTGGGAAACAAGCGTTTGCATTTGTGGAGTCGCCACCAATTTATTGTGGAAAATTGGAAACCGTTCGAATACCTCGTGTCATGTCAGGACACAAAGTAGTGACATGAACACCAAGAACTCGTTACCCTTAGCATTCTATGTCTAGAATGACTCTCGTGGATGCCAATGAACACGGATGTTCACAGAGATCTGGAGTAAGGGGTGAGGGTACGTATTAGGAAGCTCTTTTGATCGAACACCTAATCCCGCCCGCCTCGATAGCGGCCTCTACTAATAATTATGGAAAATCGTCTATTCTTGATATATTGTCGATTATATGCATGCAATGCAACATCCAAGTTTTAATCCTAACATGCGAAGGTTTAACTAAGTCGGTGAACAATTAATTTAGCATACAATAAATGTCAAAGTAGGGATTTAAGCTCAATTATATGTGAAGGCATACAAATGATACAATAAAAGGAATACAATAAAATACAATAAAGAAAATTACAATGATTACAATGGATTCAATTGATTTATGTCGAAAATACTTCCAAAACGGATAATTTGAGAAAGAAAAGAATAAAGGAATTAACGAACAGGAATTAGGCGATAATACGATTAATAGTTAATTAAATACGTAAGCTAATTAAACTAGGTCTCAAGGCAGAAAGGAAGTTCAGAGACAGAAATCAACCTGGAACAGCGCAGAGAGTCGCCCTCTGAAGAGGCGCGCAGCGATTCTTTGCGTCTGTTTTCCAAGGGTGAGTTCTGGCTGTGAAGCCGGAACTACAAATCGTTAATGTTAATTGGTGAATTTAAGGATTAATTATGATATTCGACTCGGATGGGAGTGATTTAATGTGTTAATTACATGCGAATGAGTCATAAAAACGATAAAACATGGGTGAAACGAATGCAAACGAATTAATTACATGAATGAAAGATTGATTAGTGATATAGGTGAACTAAATAGGTTAAATATGAAAAATTAATGACGAATTAATGACGAATAGACAGATGGAAATATATCAAAGATCGAATTCCAGAGACTCAATATGAAAGAATCGAATCTCTACAACCCGGATTGATTTTAATGACAAAAACCCGCAAATATTGGATTACTTGGGATTTAAGTCGGGATTAACGATGAATTAAACGTATTAAGGATGATAAACAATATACATGTGAAATTATTATGTTATTATGTCAAGAAATTGAAGAACGAACGAAGACAAATAGCGAACGACGAATTGACAGAGGACGAAGGAAGAAGAAAGGAAGCAGGAACTGCGGCAGCCTCACGAAGAGGCGCAGCAGGTACTGCGCTCCTTCGAAGAGGCGCAGCAGTTGCTGCGTCCCTTCTCGACAGTCATCTTCTGGTAATCCGTAAAAAGGGTTTTAAAGCATGGTTTTATAAATCGGTTTTAAGAAGTATTTTCGACATAAACCTTACATTAATGATACAAAAAGTAAATAATAATAAATAAAGAAGGATTTTACACCCTCAGACTTACATGTTTGACAAAACGAGAGAACTAAGTTTACGATTAGTGATGCTCGACTCGAATGTAACGACAGTGCCCTCGTAAGAGGAAAACGATTAAGATTAATTAAGTTGATTATGGTGGAGTTGGTCAAATTGGTCGGTCATGCAAACGAGGCTGGTACTCAGAAGGATCCGAGCTTACGTGGTCGAATGTTCAAGCACGTAGACGCCAAAAAGTAAGAACGTGGTCTAGAATGCAAAGGGAGAATAGAAGGGCGGACACTCGCGTGAGAAATATGAGGAGCGAAGGCTCCTATTTATACTGATCACGTGAAGGAATAGGGTTTTTGGAGAACTTTGGAAGTGAATCTCGGAAAGATATAAAAAAGATACGAAAAATATGCAGAAAAGGACCTGGGAAGAGGCGCAGCAGTCACTGCATCTCTTGGAAGAGGCGCAGCACCTGCTGCGTCTGTTCCCAGGTGGTTTCCTCCTGCGGAAGAAAGATTTCCGTGTTTGGTTTATGGAATGACGGGATAATCTTATTTTCCTTAATATTTTGTGTGAATATTACGGGAAATACTTTACCAAAGAATAAAAGATTATGAAAGATCTATAAAATACGGAATAGAAATATCCGGAACATTCCAGAACATTCTGACTCGGGATTTAACGGTTATCAGAATATGAAGACGGTTTTAGGACCGAACTCCAAATGTACTCTAATTACTGTCAAAACGACCGTATCGGCGCGTAGATGACAATTAAGAGGTAGACATTGGTGTTTGAGCAATCACTTGACAATAAACTTATGAACTGTCAAAAATCGTTCCGCGTACCAAACATGCGGCCCAATCATCACCGGGTGGTTTGCGGGAGGTGCAGAAATGAGGTATCTACAGAGCCCCCACTTTGACTGAGGCTTGAACAAGGCGAAAGTCAAAGTATAGCCATCAGGTCAATCAAAGATTACAACCTGACGACTATGGCGACGCGAGGTGGCTTAAGGGGTCTGAACCAAGGACCTGTCGTCGGGAACATTTTAGAGTCTGTCGACTATCGGGGAGGGTCGTTTAAAGTCCATTAGACTACGTAAGGAGGCTCACCAGCCATAAGAAGAGATCATACCTGAGACTTCTTTCTCGAGATGTTTCCGGAGGTGCATAGGAGCTAAAGGATACGCGTAGGAGCTAAAGGATAAGCGTAGGAGCTAAAGGATAAGACCTTAAAAGATAAATAAGAACTATGCTAGGGTGTGGGACCCTAAAGGAAAGCATCAATGGGAAGGAGGCCCAAAATATAATTTCAAACTGAGGGGTAACTAAGGCTTGAGTGTAAGAACCCTGCCGGTCTGGGAACCTCTGGAGAACGACACCTTTATCGCACTCTGTGGGGAAAACAGGAAATATTGTGGGTAGCAGGACACAGGCGGGAACTGTTGGGAGAAATCTGCTTGGGTCGTCTTCAAACAAACTTCAGAAGAATTCGAGAAGAACGATTGTATGTCGCGAACTCTCGTTGGGGAAAACCTTATCAGGAACTTATCTCCATGTCTCGAAAGGGATTGTCTATCCGCTTACTCTCGCTGGGGGAATATAATGAAGGCGTGTCGAAACACCTGTGAGAGAATACTTGCTCGTTGTGTCAAGCAAGGTCTTGGAAGCAATAAATAATGTATGGCAGCGTGCCGTTGTCTTAGAAATGCGGGCCTGAACGAAAAATAATCATCAAACAGACCAAAAAAGATAAAATGGCATCGGGGAAGAGGCGCACCAAAGATAGGCCCACAAATAACGAACTCATAATGAATTTTTGAAAATTCGTATGAAGGGAAGCTAAGGAAGAGGCGCAGCAAGAGCTGCGTCTCTTGGAATAGGCGCAGCACCTGCTGCGTCTGTTCCTGGAGGTGTCTTTTCTGCGTAAAAACGCGAAGAAACAGGGAGTTTATTCATTTGTTTCGAAACACAAATTCATCAATCTCTCTCTCAAACTTCAACCATTTCCGCCAAAATTTGATCTAAAGGCTTTCATTCGCCATGACTAATCGAGGTATGTATATCATTCTTGCATTAATCTTCTATAACGGATGAATTGGATCGACAAAATTTAGGGTTTTCAACCCTAAAATGTCGAAAATTTGGGGCTTTTCCCCCAAATGATCTTGCCTTGTAAAATTGACCATGTAAATGGCTAATTGGTAGTATGAAGATCATAACCATGTATTTGTTTCGAATTTTCGTTGAGTTTTGAGCATTTGAGTGAAATTGAGATGGTTTCACAGCCAAACCGTAAATTGCTTCGAAAATGGCCTTAGGATTGCCCATTTGCGATGAAACTTGATATTTGGAATCCTTGAATGATGGGTAAACTTCCTACCATCTCGGAATTTTGGTTTGTGAAGGCTTTTTCAGGACACTTTTCTAGGGCATAATCGCCGTTATAACGAAATGTTGTCGAAATTTCGACTCGAACCCATGACTAAGCTTCAACTTAGGCTTGACTTGACCCAAATTACCACATGAGTGATCGGGTTTGTGGGAATATGGCCAAAGATGGCGAGAAAAGAGCGACTTCGGGCTCCTAAAAACTCGAAAATCCCCTAATCAAGGCTCGTCGTCACTTGACGCGACCTAAATATGCCTTAATTTTGTAGGTGATGAGGCTTCTACTTCTGGGAGAGCTCCCATGGAGATATACACTGCTGTTGATGCTTCTCGTGCTCTCGAGGAGGTTTTTGCTGCGGCTAGGGCAGCCGGGGAGGTTGCTGACGACGAGATCCTCGAAGAGGAGGTTGCTGGGTAGGAGGAGGCCGGAGACGGGCCAACGTGGGGCGAGGAGGTCGCCAGCTGAGGGGAGCACCTGCGTGGGCTGAGACCTGGGACAGCAGGCACTTGCTTTGGGCTGCGGAGGGTCACCTGTCCTATAGGATGGTGAAGAGCTTGGTAACCTTGAATTCATTACTCATCACTCATATTCTTTCGTTTCATTTGTTCCAATTTCTTTTCCAATTTCATTCAAACTAAAGATAGCTTTTGTTTCAAATCATAATAGGAGGCCGGGAACATTAGATCGTTCTCGGGCTACATGACGGCTATGGAGTGCTACGAGAAGCTGTCGGCGGAGGAGCGGGCCATGATCAAGCGGGGAGCGTTCGGCACCCTGGTGCAGGCTTGAAGGGATATCGCGAAGAGGAAGCTGCGGGCTAACCTCAGCCTGGTCCGCGCTTTCTTGGACCGATCCTGGGATACGACTTCCACTTTTCACATGCCTTTTGGTGAGGTGGGAGTCACGTTGGAGGACTATGGCATGATCTCTGGGCTGCCGTGTGGGACCGAGGAGGTGGAGTGGCCGGAGACTGCCATGAGGGTGGACTCGGCCGAGGCTAGGAGGTTGATCGGCAAGAACTTGGCGCCGAAGGCTGTTACAGTGCCTGGTTTGGTGCCTAGTTCTTATGTCCGAGACTACTTTGCGGGGAAGACCCCGGCGCTGGTGGTGATCGACGGGAGAGAGACGGCTCCTCCTCCATGTACAACTGAGCAGAGAGTCCGCTTGTGGCTCTGGTGGTTCTTGTCTTCGATCTATCTCAGAGACAAGGGATAGAGGCTGTCGACGAAGCTTCTTCCCTTTCTTTCTGACCTGAGCTCTCTGGGACGTTGGGACTGGGTCACTGCTGGTTTTGCGGTCCTCATCCGCTTTATGAGGGCCATGGTTCGTCCGGAGTTGATGGAGAAGGGGACTTCTCCTGGTGCTGTCGGCCCTGGACTACTGTTGGAGGTATGAACCTTCATTTGGACTAATAATCACTTCCTTTCCTTATCGAATTACGAAAGATCGTCATTGACTATCTTGCTTCGCAGGCGTGGGTGTACTCCTTCTTTTCGAGCCGCTGGAGAAGGCCTATCCCGTTGTGAGGGATTGGGTGATGTGTCGCACGAGGAGCAAGCGCTCCTCTCACGGCGTCTACCGGCGGGACGTGAACACTCTTCAGCTGGACAACGTCAGTGTCTCACTTATACTCGTTTTGGTTCTTTATTACTTTTACCGATCATAAGAATGATTTCTTGCTTGTCTTTTCCCAGTGGGTGCCCAGGCCTTGGGCGGAGTACGCTGGCGCTCCTCCTTTTGTGGCTGAGGTCCTTCGACCTAGGAGCTCGAGCCGGCTGCTGTTGAGGACGTCGATGGGTCCTGTGTGGTACTTGGGCGAGCGCTTGGCTCGTCAGTGCTCTCGGGATGTCTTGACGGTTCCCATCGATCCTCCTAGGACGATGTTCAGGGAGCCTTCGAGGCCGAGAGGAGGCGACTTGGTGGCGTTGGTGGTGACGCCCTCCTTCTTCCTGGTGAGGACTACTCGGCGTTTCTCTACAGGAGGTTGGCGTACTGGCCGGTTGTGGTAAGTGCTTTATCCTTCTTTATTTTTGATTTTTGAGAATACGATGAAAGATCACCGATTAATGAGAATCATTTGACTTCGCAGGAGGTCGAGGCGACGGGCATCGAGCCCCCAGAGTACCCCGAGACCCTCGAGTACATTGACGCGACCGGGAGGACGACGATCTCCGAGCTGCGTGACTTTGACGTGGCTGTGACGGATGCTGGCCTGAACGATTGGCAACATTTGAATCGGAGGGTGAGCCTCTAATTTGTATGATTTTCTTGTGTAAGAACACGTTTGATTGAGAACTTCTTATTTGAAAATGCAGGTTGCGCCGTCCCGGTTTGTGGCGTTATGGAGGGTGACCAACCGGCTGAGAGCTACTGCCGTCGAGGCACTTGTCGGCGGTCGAGGTCGTCAGGTATGAAGCTTTCTTCATTTTTGAATTTTCTTATTTTCTTATGATTGTTTGAAATGATTGACATGAGCCAATTTTGTTGCTTGCAGAGGGAGCGAGAGAGCGATGATCTCGGGAGAGACGGCTCGTTCTTTGAGGAGCTCGAGGTCCGTGACACCGAGGTTGCTGCTCTCGAGGCGAGATTTGCGGAGTTAGGCGGCGACCAGTAGTAGCTTTGTTTTGTTGTTTGTTGTTTTTGTTGGCTGTATTTTTGTACATTTGTACATTTTAGGACCCACATTTTGGACATTTTGGACTTTGCTTGGGGCTCGAGCCCCCAGTTTGCTATACATATCCCTTTTTTGGTTGTATATACGACGGCATGCGTGCCTTTGCTGCTGGGTTGCTTTGTTTGTACCTGCAGGTTAGTTTTGAACAAGTTTGGTAGATGATGGTTTATGCCGTCATGCTGCCGAAATTTACATAGAAATCACATAGACCATGTATTTGTACATATGGCCTAAATTAGCGCAAAACAATGACTTGAAAATGCAAAAATGCAAAAAATTGGTCGGAAATGACCGGACGGTAGGGAGGGTTACCCCCTAAAAAAAGAAAACAATAAAAACGTATAAGTTTGCAATGGAAAGTGAAATGATTTCCTGAAAAGAAAATTAAAAGAAATGTACAAGTGTGTTAAAATGACGCGAGTGTCGATATCGTCTCGAAATGCGTGCCCGCGAAATTAGGAAACACGAAATATGGTAATTTTGACGTATTTACCAAAATAATAACCCGTATGAATAGGAAATTATTCGCTAAGGAATTTAGGAAAGATCCAACGCGGAAAATCACAGAAACGTTGCTGAGGAAGAGGCGCAGTAGGAGCTGCGTCCCTTTCAAGAGGCGCAGCAGGTGCTGCGCCTGTTCCCAGGTGTATCCGTCCTGGCGGATTTTAGGAAACAGATTTAAGTATAAATAGAGACGTCGATAGAGATTTTATTCACACAATTCTTCCGTCTCTTCCTCGTCTTATTACATAAAGTCCTCCAAAAGAAACATTCATCATGAATACTTTAGAGATTCGTTTAAAAGAATGGACCAACGAGTTTTCCAACATGGAGAAACACGACATGGGTGCTTATAATCTTGGATCATTGTTGAGTTTGAAGCTTATCAAGGTAGTCAAACCATTCTTAGATGCTTGTCTTGATTATTGGGACTCGAATTATCACGTCTTTGCTTTCCCCGGAGGTGACATTTGCCCATTTCCTGAAGAAATTGCTGCGATCGGTGGGTGGGACCCAGAACACTTTCCTGCTATTCCTTCTACTTCACAAGGGTATAAGAACAAGTTTAGGGACTTGCTTGGGTTGACAAGAATTGAGGTGGATTGTTTAGTGACCTCGAAAGGAGTGCGAATGTTGGACTTTATTGACCGATTCATTAACAAGGCCGACCCCACCGTCTCTTATGTTGCCAGGCGAAGGGCTTTTGGGTTTTGCTTATTGCATGTATATGTCCTTCAAGGGCATGTTGATGAAGATTTGAGAGGTGATCCCCGTCTCCTGGGCCTAGTTGAGCAAATGGAACTGCGCAGGAGCCCAGCTTGTTTATACTTAGGAGAGATCTTATTGGGTTTGGATAACAGGAAAGCCAATCGCGACCTACCTTATTTGGGAAGTCCCATTATTCTGCAGGTAGAAGAACACTTTTCTTTTTCTCTCTTTCTTTTTTTTCGTTTTTTTTTTTCGTTGTTTTTCGTTTTTGTTTTTTTTTTTACACCTGCTTTTGGTAGGTCTGGCTTATGGAGCGTCTTCGATTGATCGAGCCCCCAGTTCATGTTCCTTCTTATCATGCTCGCTCGATTGCAATGAGGACCAGGCTTTACATGGTGAACTTCACTCGGGTCTGCAATTATTGGGAAAACAAACTGAAGAGTGACGATGGCCCTTTGATTAGATGGGTTGTACCGTGGTGGCATCTCAAATCTGTCACTGGAGTATCTTCCTTGGATCCTACCCGATCTGTGCGCATTCCTGGCTTGGAATTCATGGTATGCATCTTCCCGGAGAGGCTGATGAGACAGGTTGGACTGAAACAGATGATTCCGAAGCTTGACACTGTCCCGCAGACTGCCGTGGCGCTTACTACTGAGAGCCGAAGGGAGTGGGCCATTAAATGGGCTCAAAGAAACGTGTGGTTCTTGAACTCTTCTGTTAGTGCCTTATGGGTGTCGGACTCCTATCTGCAGTGGAGGAAAGCTACTACTCCGGAGGAGCGTGAGAGATTGAGGAAGTGCGAGCCCGTTGACTACAAGGTGCGCGAAGTGGAAAAGGAGAAAGAGAAGCATCTGACTAAGGGAGAGGAAGAAGCCGGGTTTCGAGTTGTTCATCCTTCGAAGAAACCGAAGACCTCTCCTGTCGTGGACAAAGTGATTGACAGGAATGGGAAGGCTAGGCCTCGAGAAAGACCGTTGGTGATTAGGTCCAAAGTGGCGCAGGAGCGTCCAGCTCGAGGTCATGACAAGAAATATGACAAAGATGACAAGGGCAAAGGGAAAATGGAGGAATAGCCCAAGTCTTTATTATTATTTATTATTTATTATTGTTGTAATAAGAAGGTGGAGTTTTTAGAATCCTAGCCTATTTTTCTTTTTGCATTATTATTATTATGTAACCTATTATTATCATTAGAAATGAAATGAAATAAAAGAGGTTATTTGGTTATGAAACCGTTGTGATTTTCTATTTATTATTTTTGTCGAATTTCAAATGCGACCGCAAATGTCCTTCTATTTACATTTTGAAATTAATGGGTTGTATCCTGTGAAGGACTGCCTACGTATTCATTAAAAAATGAAATCAAACCCTTGCGCGTAGTTCGAGTAAATGTAAAAGAATAATTGTTCTAAGCAAGAGCTTGTAATGAACTTAGAAGATAAGCATGAGCTTTTACTTACTCTTAAGGTGCAATTTAGTTTATTTGATGATATGAGGATGACAAATTGTCAAAATGCAAGAGCAGAGTGACATTAGCTTATTTCAGCTTGGCCAGGGGCCGTTTATTTAGTGCCACAAGAGCAACACGTGAGGTTACGCGAGGCACATTTTTTGTTCCTATTCTAGGCATAATACCGCTTTAGTTGGTCAAGGTTTGTAGGGTTGGAAAATTCATTCCCATCTAGGTCTGTGATTCTACCCGCACCCCCTGGAAGTATGGATTTGACTAGAAATGGCCCGGCCCAATTAGGTTTGAATTTTACCCGTGGATCGACAGGTAAAAGAGCTCTAACTGACTTGAGTACTAAGTCTCCTTCCTTGATGTTCCTTGGCTTGACCCTTTTGTTGAAGGCTCGTTTGATACGTGCTTGGTATGTTTGGACATTGTGTAATGCGCGGAGCCTACGTTCATCCAAGAGGATGAGTTCTTCATATATATCCCTCTTCCAATCGGCTTCCGGGATTTGACTTTCGAGTAAGATACGCAATGATGGTATTTCTAACTCGATTGGTTGTACAGCTTCCATGCCATAGGTCAAATAGAAAGGGGTGGCCCCAGTGGGCGTCCTTACAGATGTGCGATATCCCCACAAAGCAAAGGGTATTTTGCTTGGCCAAGCTCGATAGTTGTCAATCATTTTCTTGAGAATTGTGACAAGGTTCTTGTTTGCCGCCTCTACCGCGCCATTAGTCTGTGGTCTATATGGCGAAGAGTGGTGATGCCTAATTTTGTACTTGGCTAGCAACTGCTCAGTCTCGGCTTGGAAATGTGATCCATTATCACTAATGATCTCATGTGGGCAACCGTATCGACAGATGATGTTGTTTTGTATGAACTTTGCCACGTTTTTAGCTGTGAGACTAGTGTAGGAAGCTGCTTCTACCCATTTGGTGAAATAGTCGATTGCCACCAATATGAAACAATGACCTCCTGTTCCGGCCGGAGTTATCTTCCCGATTATATCAATTCCCCAGGCAGAAAATGGCCAAGGAGATGTCATCGTATAGTGCAATGAAGGAGGGACATGCTGTACATTCCCGAAGATTTGGCAGTTGTGGCAATGTCTTACATATTTGATGCAATCGGATTCCATTGTGGTCCAATAGTACCCCAAACGTGTGATTTTCTTTGCCATCATGGGCCCACTCATGTGAGGACCACATTCTCTATCATGGACTTCTTCCATTACTTTCCGCGCCTGTGAATGATTAAGGCAACGTAGGATTACACCAAGAGGTGTTATTTTGTATAACTCTCCTTGCATGAGAACGTATTGGGAAGCTAGTAGGCGTATAGCGCATTGTCCCCTTTTGTCCATATCCGATGGATAGGTACCGTTGAGTTTGAAATTTAGGATTGCTTGGAACCAAGGCTCCTCTGTAACTTCCTCTTCATCGGTGATTTGGTGGACATAAGCTGGCTCTGATCGTCGTTCGATACACAAAGGCATTTCCACCATGTCATCTGGCATATTAATCAAAGATGCGAGTTTTGCAAGAGCATCCGCAAATTGATTTTCTTCCCGAGGTAGGTGTAGATAGGTCACGTGATCAAAGAATTGGGCGACTTGGTCTATTCTGGCTTGATAAGGTGCTAAGCTTTCGCTTCGGATTTTCCAAGATCCCGTAACTTGATTGATGATCAGGGACGAATCCCCATGCACTCGGAGGTTTTTAATGCCTAAGCTTATTGCCGCCTGTAGTCCAATGAGACAAGCTTCGTATTCTGTGGCATTGTTTGTCACCTCGAAGTCGGGTTTGACAGAGATCGGTGTATTCTCACCTTCAGGAGAAATGAGTAACGCTCATATTCCAAATCCTCTTAAGTTTGATGCTCCATCGAAGTAGAGGTCCCAGGAGTCCACATCGGTTTGGAGTATATCCTCGTCTGGAAATGACCAAGTATCTATTGTTTGTGCATCATGGATGGGGTTTTCTGCAAAGAATTCGGCAACGGCGCGCCCTTTTATAACTTTCAGGGGCACGTATTTGAGATCGAACTCTGAGAGCATCAAAGTCCATCTTGCTAATCGTCCGTTGAGGACGGGTTTCTCGAAGAGGTATTTGACCGGATCCATTTTGGAGTATATTTTGACGAAGTAGCTAAGCATGTAATGGCGTAGCTTCTTCGTTGCCCACACAAGAGCGAGACATGTCTTTTCGAGTTGTGAGTATTTGCACTCGTACTCCAAGAACTTCTTACTAAGGTAGTAGATAGCCCTTTCTTCCTTTCCTACGGTTTGAGCTAGCATGGTGCCCATGGGCTTTTGATTCTTGTGAGATATAAACCAAGAGGTTGATCTCGTTGAGGTGGCATGAGCACGGGTGGTTTAGCTAATATCTCCTTGATTCGGTCGAACGCCTTTTGACAGTCATCATCCCACATTGTGTGATCTGTTTTCTTTAGCTTCTTGAAGATAGGTTCACAGATCATGGTGGGCTTCGATATGAATCGACTTATATATTGCACTTTTCCCAAGAATCCTCTGACTTCTTTCTCCATTTGAGGTTGCGGCATTTCGATCAGAGCTTTGATTTTGGAAGGGTCTATTTCTATACCTCGTTGGCTAACGACGTATCCCAGGAGTTTGCCAGATGTTACTCCGAATGTGCACTTCTGAGGGTTGAGCCTCATGTTGTACTTTCGTAGCCTTAAGAAGAATTTGCGAAGGTTCGCAATATGCCCTTCTCTATCCTTGGACTTGACAATCATGTCGTCTACGTATACCTCAACTTCTTTGTGCATCATGTCATGTAGGAGTGTGGTTGCGGTGCGTTGATATGTAGCTCCGGCGTTGATTAACCCAAATGGCATGACCGTATAGCAATAGGTTCCCCATTGAGTGACAAAGGCGGTCTTATGCATGTCTTCTATGGCCATCTTGATTTGGTTATAACCCGCGTACCCATCCATGATGGATAGTAACGCGTGATCTGTGGTATTGTCCACCAATATGTCAATATTTGGTAGAGGAAAGTCAACTTTAGGACTTGCTTTGTTTAAGTCTCTAAAATCAACACAAACACGGATTCTCCCATCCTTTTTGGGTACGGGTACTATGTTAGCTACCCAGTCAGAGTACTTGGAAACTTTGATGAACCCGGCTTTGAATTTCTTATCGACTTCTTCTTTAATTTTGAGAGCCCATTCTATCCTCATTCGACGAAGCTTCTGTTTTACGGGCTTGAAACCTGGCTTAATCGGGATTCTATGTTCGGCGATATCCCTGTCGATCCCTGGCATGTCTTTGTAGGACCAAGCGAAAACGTATTTGAACTCGTTTAGGAGGTCTATGAAACTGGCCCTTTCGGTGGGGTTCAGGGTTGTCCCAATCCTAAGTTCTTGGGGTTCTAGTTCGGTTCCTACGTTGATGGGTTCGGTGTTCTCAATTACTGGTTCCCCTTCCCCCTCTTGTAGTATTTCCTTGGCTATGTAGGGAGGTATCTCAATTGAGTCTGGGTCTGGGTCATCCTTGGTATCATCGTAAACAGAATTGCATTCAAGATAACACACAGAGTAAGCAGAACCTGATTTATTCATATTAAAGTTTGAGAAAAGTTGAAACAAAGAAGCCATCCGATCCGTGGTCGCGGCGGTAAAGGGACGATTGTTGGGACATTTCCCGAACTACTGTTACTATTTGAGACTAAGCTAGGAGAAACAAAGGGAATGGGGATGACGACAGGAGGGGACTCTTTAGTGACTTCTCTAGACTCCGACTTTGACTCCGACTCTGACTCGAATTCATCGTCTTCTGGTTCTCCTTTGAACATCTCTCCTTCTCCAGTGGTGAGCTTAAAAAGTCTTCCTTGATTGTTGGTCCACTTGATTGATTTTCTCCATCCTTTCTGCTGATTTGCGTTTTTTTCTGTGATTAACGCGGTAGGGTTGAAGTGGTTGTCTTGAAGTATCATGGTAATGATCTCATCCTGCGCGGCTCTAACAAATCGATCTTCCCCAAATAGTAGACTAACAGCTTGTTCGTCTAAGCAGGGTGCTTGACGAGCTTTGACGGTAGGAACCGTTTCTGGAGGGATGAAGTAGCAATCGTGAAAGATCTCGATTCCGGCTAGCTTCCTTTCGAGATAATGCCAAGGTTCGGGAAATCCGTGAAAGAGTTCTTGACTTCCTTCCTTAACGAAGTATCCATTTAGGGTAGGGAGATAGGGTCGCATCTGGACTCCTATGTGCTTACGGTTTTGAACTTGAGCGAGCATCTCGAGAACTTCCTCTTTAGTGGGTTTGTATCCTAGGCCAAGTGGTATCCTTTCTTAGTTGCCTTCCTTGTAGGGTGCGAAGGTGTTTCTTCGGACAGGGTTCAAAGGCATTCCAGGGAAGTATCCCTGGGATTTGAGTATGTGGTTGACCACCAAGTTGGAGTAGGGATCGTAGTATAAGGGTGCCAATTCGCTTTCTATGACACTTATGCTTTGAAAGCCCCCAAGTTCATGTACTGGATCCGCAAGGACTTGATTATTTGACTTCTTTTCGATTATAGCCTTGATGGGCGACGAAGTGATCGTCACTACTTTGCCATTTAGTGGAATTTTGATCTTTTGGTGAAGGGTGGATGTTACCGCTTTGGAAGCGTGAATCCAAGGTCTTCCCAGAAGTATGTTGAAGGAAGCTTCGATGTCCACTATTTGGAAGTTAACCTTTCGCTCAATTGGCCCTGTGGCTATGGTTAGGTTAACAAGTCCTATGACCTTTCGTCGTGTACCATCGTATGCACGAACACCTTGATTGGTAGGGGTCCAATCCGACTCTTTCATGCCTAGTTTGTATGCTATTTTCAGGGGTATGACGTTGACCGCGGAGCCATCATCTACCAAGGTCATTGGCACATTCTTCTTTAAGCAAATGACAGTGATGTAAAGAGCCAAGTTGTGACTAGCGCCAAAGGGTGGCAAATCTTCATCTGAGAAAGTAATAGGATTACTCAGCTTCGGTGATTCTTGGAAGACCAAGTTGACTACATCGTCGGGTGTGGAGTTATGTGCTACATTTAGCTTGGCCAAAGCTTGCAGTAAAGCTTGGCGATGTGGGAATGAGATTGCTACTAATTGCCAGACTGAAAGAACAGTCTTTGTCTTCTGTAATTGTTTGAGCAAATGATCAGTAGAGTCATCTTCATTATCATTTGGTGTGATAACGTTGGTTGGACCATTTGGAGTAGTACTTTGATATGGACGCCCCGAACGAGTTAGGTGGTCCACATCTTGGTCTTCACCATTTTGGAGTATTTCTTTGACTAGGGAGTGTTCAATGAGATACTCGTCTTCATCGTCATCGGCCCATACTCCATTGACTGTAGCTAGTTCCCTCATTCCCATGATCTCGTCCTCTAATTGTGTGATTTGGTCGACTAGTTTATCAACCACGGCGACTATTTCTTGTATAGTGTCATTTTGAGAAAAGATTAGTGGCGCATGTTCTTTAGGTGTCGCATTGGGGTCATGTAAAGTTGTCACCACATTTTCCAATTCCCAAACTTGCTTATCCACACTTCTTGCCCATGCGATGAAGTCGGCAATGGTAGGGGAAATGGTAGAGTAGAACCCTTCATTCTCGATTGCGTGGATCTCATCTTTGATTGGAGAAATGAGGTGTGAACAATATAAGGTAGATTCTTCACTTGTGATCACTAGAATTCCATGAGGATTCTGAGTGTTGTTGGGCTTACCTCCCGACGGTATTGGTAGTCGACCATCCTCAATCATGTCTTGAAGCACATTCTTCAATTTGTAGCATTTTTCTTTGTCATGCCCCTTACCCCTATGATATTCGCAGTATGAGTTCTCGTCCCAGAACTTGGACTTCTTTTCAGGTTCGGGCGTAGGTCCTATGGGTTAGAGTTTGCCTTGCTTCATTAGCCTTTTTAGAGCATTGGAGTAAGTGTCCCCAAGATTTGTAAATTTACTTGGTGGGGCACTCTTCTTGGATGGCTCGAGGAGGTTAACTTCATCGGTCTTGCTAGTGGAGCCATAAGAACGACTTGTTGAGCCTTGATATCCTCGACCTACCGTTTTGGACAAGAGCCCTTTACGGATGTCATCGTCGATCCTTGTTCCTAGTACAGTTAAGTCCTTGAAAGTTGTAAAGTTTTGGTACCTCAAATGATTGGCATAGATGGGCTTTAAGTTGTCCACGAATTTCTCCATAAGGGTAGCCTCATCCGGGCGTTCAACTAGTTGGGTACTAGTCTTCTTCCACCTACTTAGGAAGTCGGTGAAACCTTCTTTTTCATTTTGGGTAAGAACTTCTAAAGTGCGCATGTTAACTTGGATCTCAGCATTATCTGCATATTGCTTAGCAAACTCGACCGCGGCGTCTTACCAAGTAGCGATCTTCTTGTGTTCTAGAGAGTAGAACCATTGCTTTGGGATGGTGTTAAGAGATAAAGGAAAGACCCTTAAGAACATCTCGGGTTTGATGCCTTTGATAGACATATAGTCCTTGAAAGCACGGATGTGGTTCAAAGGGTTTTCATGCCCCTTGAATTTAGGGATATCCGTCATGTTGAAGTTGGTCGGCAACTTGGAACTCACGGCCTCATACTTGCGATTATTCTCCCTATAAATGTCATCCCCTTTAAGATACATCAATTGCTCCTCTAAGTATTGGAGTCGTTTCTCAGCTGCAGTCATACCCTTAGGAGGGTTTTCGTCCCTGAAGTCATTCACGAAGTCATCAACGACTTCACTTTCCCGAGGAGGCAACCTCATTTCTACGGTATAGATCCGGCCCTCGATGGTGTCAAGGCGATCATATACTTGGTCTTGGGTAACTTGGAGTTGAGCTAGCGCGGTTAGGATTCGATCATTACCATCTTGGAGTTGATTGAAGTCGCTTGTTTCGGGCATCTTGGAAACTGGATAAGAGATCGACGACGAATCAAAACACGATCGACCATTCTAGCACACTTACTAAGAAAGAAATGTTTTGACTCGTGAAGTGGGTGTGTGCCACTTGTGTCAGTGAGCTTTTGAAGAAATGACAAGATTTGAAAAAGTTGGTCCTAGTCAACTTTAGTGTAGTTGTAGGAGTGGACTCGAAGTGAGGTTTTGAAATGCGCTTGGGCCCGAAATTTGACTCGACAAATGGACAGAGTTTTGACTCAGTTTTGCGCTAATCGTTGGCCTTTTTCGAAATTTATAAAAGGATTTTGATTTTACAAAAATCGTCATGGTTTTGTTTAGAAATGGTGATCACGTAAGGTACAGACATTTATACAAGCATTATAACGGGATGCTGAGTGCATTTAAAAGGGTTTTGGTTTAAAGGGTGGGTTGCAATACCGAACAATCAAACCCTAAGTCTGTGGAGAGGCTCGTACCAAACAAGAGTAAGGCCGATTCCTAGTCCATTTCCTCAAGTAGTGAAAGTCCTTGATACAAACAAGAGTAAGTACCATGGTATGGATGACGTCAATCGCTATCCATCCTTAGGCCCAAATAAGAATTAGGACCGTTTAGACAGGACGATTGGTCGAATGGGTTGGGTTGGGCCTAGGAAGGCCGAGTAAACGGTCTAGGAAGACCGAGTTATGAAAACCGACAATTGTCTTGTACAAAATATTCCCTAACCTTGTTCAAGTTTCACCCTTTTGGCTACAAGTAAGTGTATTATCCCCAGCGGAGTCGCCAAACTGTGGACATGGGGCCATGGGGGCGCTTGGGAAACAAGCGTTTGCATTTGTGGAGTCGCCACCAATTTATTGTGGAAAATTGGAAACCGTTCGAATACCTCATGTCATGTCAAGACACAAAGTAGTGACATGAACACCAAGAACTCGTTACCCTTAGCATTCTATGTCTAGAATGACTCTCATGGATGCCAATGAACACGGATGTTCATAGAGATCTGGAGTAAGGGGTGAGGGTACGTATTAGGAAGCTCTTTTGATCGAACACCTAATCCCGCCCGCCTCGATAGCGGCCTCTACTAATGATTAGGGAAAATTGTCTATACTTGATATATTGTCGATTATATGCATGCAATGCAACATCCAAGTTTTAATCCTAACATGCGAAGGTTTAACTAAGTCGGTGAACAATTAATTTAGCATACAATAAATGTCAAAGTAGGGATTTAAGCTCAATTATATGTGAAGGCATACAAATGATACAATAAAAGGAATACAATAAAATACAATAAAGAAAATTACAATGATTACAATGGATTCAATTGATTTATGTCGAAAATACTTCCAAAACGGATAATTTGAGAAAGAAAAGAATAAAGGAATTAACGAACAGGAATTAGGCGATAATACGATTAATAGTTAATTAAATACGTAAGCTAATTAAACTAGGTCTCAAGGCAGAACGGAAGTTCAGAGACAGAAATCAACCTGGAACAAGCGCAGCAGAGCTGCGCCCTCTGGAAGAGGCGCAGCAGTTGCTGCGTCTGTTCCAAGGGTGAGTTCTGGCTGTGAAGCCGGAACTGCAAATCGTTAATGTTAATTGGTAAAATTAAGGATTAATTATGATATTCGACTCGGATGGGAGTGATTTAATGTGTTAATTACATGCGAATGAGTCATAAATAAGATAAAACATGGGTGAAACGAATGCAAATGAATTAATTACATGAATGAAAGATTGATTAGTGATATAGGTGAACTAAATAGGTTAAATATGACAAATTAATGACGAATTAATGACGAATAGACAGATGGAAATATATCAAGGATCAAATTCCAGAGACTCAATATGAAAGAATCGAATCTCTGTCGAGTAAGTAACTTTTTTACGCAAAACAGTAGTCTGCCTGTAGGGTACTCGATCGAGTAAGTTGGGGACTCGATCGAGTAAGGGACACTCGATCGATTAAGTCAATTACTCGATCGAGTAAGTGAGTTTTACGGGCTGTGTTTTACGGGTTTTGTTAGTGATGCGAGATTAGTATAAAAATATGACCGTCACTTGTCTTAATCTATTTTAACAATTCTAAAACCTATTTGAGAAGAAGAGGAATTACTTAAGTTGTTTGCATCGCATTGTTAACAAATCCCCAGGGCTAGGAGTGTCGGATCATCTTGTTCTTTACGTCGTTGTGATCCTTGTATCGAGGGTAAGCTTTTTATATAATTTTTATAATGTTTTTTTAAGATTGGTTTACCCTGATTGGGTGATATTGGGGGTTTTGGGTGAGTGTATGAATGTGGTTGTAATTGTATGTATGTGTGTTATAGGAGGAGGTTTCGCTGAGGAAAGATTCTAATTAGCTGCTAAGACCGTCTGTGGTGTTTGCATTTCAGGTAGGGTTTCCCTACTCAGTATTGGCTACATATTGTATTGGTAATTGATTGTGGTGATTGTTGGTTAATCGTTATGTTGGATTGGTTTTGGTGATTGTTGATAGTATCTTGTTGATTGATTGTATAACTGTCTGTGATCTTCGGGGTGTGCCCCTGGCTGAGTGGAGTCACTTGCGGGAGTGGCTTCACGCCCTTGATTCGCCTTCTGTGGAACCCGCCATAGAAGGGATGTGCACATTAATGAGCTTGGGTTTATCGCTCGATGGAGATGAGCGGGGCTTAGGTGGGAACGGCTGCGGTCCCTCACTGGCGGCGAGGAGTACATGTTGCGATGGGTACTCTGGCAGGGCTACACATGTTAGTGTGTAGTCAGATGTGTGGTGTTGGAGATGGAGTTGTGGAGTTTGGTTTTAGCTGTTTGAGCTGTTTGTGATATTGTTTTCATTGTGGCATTTGTTTTATGCATTCAGTACTGACCCCGTTAACTGTTTTAAAAATTGTGGTGATCCATTCGGGGATGGTGAGCATTTGTTGAGAAGGTATAATGGCTTATGCGAGGGATAGCTGGGATGGAGTCACCACTGGTCTTAGAGTCTTCCGCTGTGTTTTACTTAGTTGTTTGAGTACTTTGGTTTTTGGAGAACAATTGTATTCCTTTTGACGGTTTTTGGAATTTCGTTGTATGACCTAAACTTTACTATCATTTAAATACGTTTAGTTATTGTCATTTGATTATCATTGCCTCGGGTAACCGAGATGGTGGCGTTCTCATACCTTAAGTGGTCCTGGTAAGGCACTTAGAGTGTGGGGGTGTCATAAAGTGGCATCAGAGCGACGATCTTGAAACCTGTAACCAATAAACCTAATGAACATAGGGAGTCAAACTAAAATGAACCCGGGTAGGAGTTGTAGGAGCTAATGCAAAGACTTGGGAGACGTCCTAAAGTCGCGAACTCGCCCTACAATTTTGAACCGGTCGCCATGGGGTGTGTGTCGGGATCGCTATGTGTTTATCTTGTGCTTTGTGTATCTATATAGTAATGTGTGGTATGAATCGGTGGATGCATGCATGTGGAGGATAGGAGATATGAAGTAAAAGATGATGATGATGTGGTTTGTATGTTGATTGGTTGAAAGCATGAAAGCATGATATTTGATTTATAACGTGACATGTTATAAATACGGAAGGAATGTTGTTTTGTTTGAGTATATAAAAAGATACGTATATATATGTTGTTGTTTGTCGTTTTGCATAAAAGTAGAGAAAGTTGGGAGTGTGAGTTTGAACATGCGGGTAGTGTACGAGTCTGCATGACTCGATCGACTGGGAGGCACTCGATCGAGTAAGTGAGAAACTCGATCGAGTATGTAGTTTTTCGTTTCTGGGCAGAAGTCTGTTTTTGGGCACTCGATCGAGTAGGATAGGGGACTCGATCGAGTAGGGCTAACTCGATCGAGTGGGAGGTTGGCTCGATCGAGTATGTTTTTGGGAGCTTTCTGGTTAGGTTCTGGAGTCGAGGCACTCGATCGAGTAAGTGGGCAGCTCGATCGAGTGACCTCAACTCGATCGAGTGGGTGATGAGGCTCGATTGAGTAGGTGTTGTGCAAGTTGTTTCGTGTTTTGAGATATGGGATGTGTGTTTATGTTTACTCTTTTCTTATATAGTTTCAAAGATCTCGCCGAAGAGAAAAGCATTGTATGCCAGGGTAGAGAATATGAGTATTGACGTGATTATTAAGATGTTGGAGCACCAGGATGCTCTTACTGAGGCTTTGAAGAGGGTGGGAAAGGATAAAGAGACAGGGCCTGATCACTCAAAGATCAGCATACATATAGCAAGGTTTAATCCTAAGGAGTATATGGGAACGGGAACGCCAATTTTGTTGGATAATTGGCATAGAGAGATGGAGAATATACTCAATCTGGTTCATTGCTCAGATGAGTTTCGAGTGGAACAAGTTGCGTTCTACCTGAGGGAAGCAGCCGGTGAGCGGTGGGACAAGGTTAAGGTGAATGATTTGGAGTTGTATATGAAACAGGGGTTACCTGCGATACCTTGGGATGAGTTTAAGAGAGCTATGAGGCAAGAGTTTGTGCCAGAGCATGTGCGTAGTAAGCTGAGGGAGGAGTTTGATGATTTTAAGATGACTTCTGATATAACAGTTGCTGAGTACTACCACAAGTTTAATGAGAAATCTAGGTATGCTGAGGATATGGGGCTGAGCCAAGAGAACTTGGCATTGAGGTTTGAGAAGGGGTTGACCCCCAAGATCATGGAGAAGTTACCGGTAGGAGCCCTTACTGATGTTAAGGAGGTCTATGAGCGTGATGGGAGGGCAGAGAGGTTAGTTGAGATGACCAAGGAGAGAGTTTCTGAGAAGAGGAAAGCTGAGAGTGAGGGTGGTGGTCAATCTAGTTACAAGAAGAGCGGCCATAACCAGGCGAGGGCGTACTCATCAGGTTCAGGGTTTAGTGCGGGAGCTTCTTACAGGCGTGGTCGTGGGTGGTAGTAGCAGTTGGGGTATGACTTGTTTTAACTATGGCGGTATGGGCTACAAGAGGCATGAGTGCACCAGTGCTATGAGTGGGGGTTTCCAGAGACCGTCGCAGGGGAGTTTCTCTCAGGGTCCTTCACAGAGTTATGCTAGTAACAGGTTGGCTGGGTCGTGGAACAACAGGGGTGGCCAGAGTAACAACAATGGTGGGGCTAACCGCAATGGCGGTAATTCATACCAGAAACCGGCGACGAACAACAACAACAACAACCAGAGGTCGGCTGCTAAACCGTCTACCTTAGCTAGTACTATCCAGGAAGGTGGGCAGAAGACCAGTGGTAAGTTGTTTATGATGGAGAAGAAGGCAGATGAGGATGATGCTCACATTATCACCGGTACTTTTCTTGTTAATGGAGTCTTTATCTTTGTTTTGTTTGATTCAGAAGCATCACAGTCGTTTGTATCATCAAGTCATGCTAAGCTGTTGGGTTTGAGTGAGTATGAGTCTGTAAAAGAGGAAGTTTTTATACCTTCGGGTGAGTCTGTATCTTGTGGGCGGTTGTATAGAGGTGTGTCTATGATAGTTGGGGAGGTTGACCTACCAGTGGACTTGTTAGAGTTTCCTTTGGAGGGTTTTGAGATGATAGTTGGCATGGACTGGTTGGGTAAGTATAAGGCTAAGATAGATTGTCATCAAAAGAGGGTTTCTTTGAGAGGTCCTAAGGGAGTTAGTGTGTCTTATCGTGGGTTTGTTGTCAAACCCAAAGTCAAGTTGATTGCAGCAGTGACCTTGAAGTCTTATTTGAGGAAGGGGTGTCCATTGATCTTGTGCCATGTGAGAGATCATAGGATGAAGAGTCTGTCAGTTGAGCAGATACCAGTGGTGGGAGAGTTTCTAGATGTTTTTCCAGATGAGATACCAGGGTTGCCACCGAAGAGGGAGATAGATTTCAGTGTTGAGTTGAAACAGGGGACGAGGCCAATATCTAAGGCGTCGTACCGTATGAGTCCTAAGGAGTTGGAGGAGCTGAAGAAGCAGCTGGATGATCTGATTGAGAAGGGATACATTAGACCTAGTGTATCACCGTGGGGAGCACCAGTCCTGTTTGTGAAGAAAAAAGATGGGAGTTTGAGGTTATGCATCGACTATAGGGAGCTGAACAGAGTTACAGTAAAGAACAAGTATCCTTTGCCGAGGATAGATGATTTGTTTGATCAGTTGAACGGTGCAGCAGTCTTTTCTAAGATTGATTTGAGGTCGAGTTACCATCAGGTGAAGATTCGGGAAGAGGACATACCGAAGACAGCTTTTACATCGAGGTATGGTCACTATGAGTATGTTGTGATGCCGTTTGGGTTGTCTAATGCACCTGCAGTGTTTATGGATTTGATGAACCGGGTCTTCAGTCAGTTTTTGGATCGGTTTGTTGTGGTCTTTATCGATGATATATTAGTCTTTTCTAAAACTAAGGAGGAGCATGAGGAGCATTTGAGGATAGTGTTGCAGACTTTGCGAGAAAATCAGCTATATGCAAAGTTGTCTAAGTGTGAGTTCTGGTTAGAGGAAGTTGCTTTTCTGGGGCATGTGATTTCAAAGAAGGGTGTAGCTGTGGATCCTGCAAAGATAGAGGCGGTTACTCGGTGGGAAGCACCTAAGAATGTGGCTGAGATCAGGAGTTTCTTGGGCTTGGCAGGGTACTATACACGGTTCGTGAAATATTTCGCCAAGATAGTCAGACCTGTGACAGCTTTGATAAGGAAAGAAAACAGGTTTCGTTGGGATGAAAGTTGTGAGACGGCGTTTCAAACCTTAAAGGAGCGTTTGACCACAGCTCCAATCTTAGCATTACCTAAAGGGAGTGAGAACTTTGAGGTGTATATAGATGCTTCAAAGAATGGGTTGGGTTGTGTGTTGATGCAGAATGGGAAAGTGATTGCCTATGCTTCTAGGCAATTGAAGCCTTATGAGGAGAACTATCCGACACATGATCTAGAGTTGGGTGCGGTTATATTTTATCTCAAGATTTGGAGGCGCTATCTTTATGGGGCGACCTTCAAGGTGTTTTCAGATCACAAGAGTCTCAAGTACATCTTCACTCAAAAGGAGTTGAACATGAGACAGAGGAGATGGATGGAGCTGATTGGGGATTATGACATGGATATTATATACCATGAAGGGAAAGCTAATGTGGTTGCAGATGCCTTGAGTAGGAAGAGTGTGCATTCTCTATGCACAGCTATGTCTTTGATGAGGTTGAGAGATGAGGTGGGGAAGATGGGGATACATATGATCCAGAAAGGGGATGCTAGAGGGGACTTGACAGTGGAGCCAGACCTTTATGATGATATTCGCAGGAAGCAGGCTTTGGATCCCAAGATTGAGGAGTGGAGAGCTGGAGTAGAGAAAGGGACGGTGTCTAGATTCTCTATTCATACAGATGGCAGTGTGAGATTTGATGGGAGATGGTGTGTTCCTAAGGATGAGGAGTTGAAAAAGATAATCATGACAGAGGGTCATTGCACACCATACTCGGTACATCCAGGCGGTGAAAAGCTATATAAAGATTTAAAGAAGACTTTCTGGTGGCCTGGGATGAAGAAGGAAACAGCTGAGTTTATGGCTCGTTGTTTGACATGTCAGAGAGTGAAAGGGGAGCAGCGACGACCACAAGGTAAGATTCAGTCTCCTGAGGTACCTGAGTAGAAGTGGGGGTCCATTTCTATGGATTTTATAGTGGGTTTGCCGAGGAGTCAACAGGGCAATAACATGATATGGGTTATAGTTGACCGTCTGACTAAGTCAGCTCACTTTGTGCCGATGAAAGATAATTGGACCAATATACAGTTGGCTTTGGCTTATAGGAAACATGTGGTTCGTTTGCATAGGGTGCCTAAGGATATAGTGTCCGATAGAGATGCGAGGTTCATATCACGGTTTTGGAAAGAGTTGCAGGAGATGATGGGGCCTACTTTGAAGATGAGTACTGCATTTCATCCTGCGATAGATAGCCAGACAGAGAGGACCATCAAGACTTTAGAGGACATATTGCGAGCTTGTGTTATGGATTTTGGTGGTAGCTGGGAGCAGAGATTAGATTTGATTGAGTTTTCTTACAACAATAGCCATCACACCAGTATTGGCATGGCACCATTTGAGGCTTTTTATGGGAGGAGATGTAGGAGTCCGGTCTGTTGGGATGATAGTGCTGAGGCAGTTGTGTTGGGACCACAGATAGTACAGGAGATGGTTGAACAGGTTAAGCTGATTAGACAAAGGATGAAAGCGGCCCAGGATCGACAAAAGAGTTATGCAGATCTACATCGTCGGGACATAGAGTTTCATGTTGGGGACAAGGTTCCTTTAAAAGTGTCTCCTATGTGTGGGGTCATGAGATTTGGTAAGAAAGGGAAGTTGAGCCAGAAGTTTATCGGACCTTATAAGATATTGGATCTTGTGGGTGAGGTTGCTTATCGGTTAGCTTTACCAGCTGCGTTGGATAGAGTGCATAATGTGTTTCATGTGTCTCGGCTGCGGAAGTATGTTAGTGATCCATCACATGTGTTAGACGTAGAGAACATCGAGCTAGATGAGTCTTTGTCTTATCTTGAGGTGCCCAAACAGATTCTTGATCGCAAGGTTAGAAAAACCAGACACGGTGAGACAGTGTTGCTTAAGGTTCTTTAGTCTAACCATGAGGTTGAGGAGGCTACTTGGGAGGCGGATGAGGCAATGAGGGAGCGGTATCCATCTCTTTTTGATCAGGTATGTGTGGTTACGGGGACGTAACCTTGTTTCTTTTAAGGGGGTAGGAGATGGTCGCATAGAGTTTTTGCAAGTTTTTGCATGTTTTATGTTGGTTTTGCTACAGTTAGTAGTTGTCTTGAGTCGGGTTGTGTTTTGTTTTGGCAGGTGTGTTTTGAGTTTGTGTTGAGTTTTGGTTATGTTGTTGTGTCGGGGTGATGTTAGTGTGTTTTGTTTTGTTTGTGGTTTGAACTTCGGGGATGAAGTTCTTTTTAAGGAGGGAAAACTATAATACTACGGTTTTATGTGTCTTTGGGTAATCTATCAAGTGGGGCTTACTCTGTCGAGTAAGTAACTTTTTACGCAAAACAGTACTCTGCCTGTAGGGTACTCGATCGAGTAAGTTGGGGACTCGATCGAGTAAGGGGCAATGAAGAGTCTATCGATCCGAACTACTCAAGAGGGGGGGGGGGTGAATTTAGGATTTAAAACTTTTGAAAGCTTTTTCGATTGTATGAATATAATTGATTATTTAAAGTTTATTGATTAAACTTTAACTAATCAACTAATGAATGTAAAACAAATGAACGAAAGAGAGGAGACACACGGTTTTTGAAGAGGTTCAGTTTCACAAGTCGAAACCTACGTCCACTATTCTCAATTAATAAATTTAGTACCTTTCTACGGATTACAAATTTACTAATCCAACTCGTACAACTAACTCTAGCTGTAACTCAATGAGTACCGTTAAATACTCGAGTGACTAGCTTACGCTAATAAGAAAGCACTAATGATTCTTGCAAAGGTTCACGTTAATGAACAAGTAAGAAATCAAATAAGCACTATTATCTTATAACGATAACTTAACAAATGAATAAACGATTTTAAAACACACGACCTTTCAAAAATAACAAAACGGTTTTCTGCTTTGAAACACACGATTTTGCTTTGTGAAAATAAGATCAATTTTTATGCTTAAGGTCTCTGCATTAAATGCTGCAAAGAGCAAAGTATTTATAGGGAGGAAAGAATAAGGCAACTCGGTTTCTAGAAACCCTAATGGCCGAAAATAGGAGATATGTTAACAAATCATATCTTCTATTATTTCTTTCCTAAATCCTAAAAGATAATAAAGAATATTTCAAAAGATAGAATATAATCTATTTAATTATTATCTTTACTATAAATTCTAAGATATGATAAGATTTTCTATAACAAGAATATCTTTTATCATAAAAAATATATTAAGTAAGATATACAAGATATGTAAAGATATAAAATCTTTACCAAATATATCTTAGTTTACACGAGATGTTACGGCTCATATGCCTCGTGACTCGTGCAAATCCTAGCTCAATATATGGGTTAGAATTTAGGTTTTAAGAGAGGCTTTGTTGAAACCCTAATTAGTAGCATGGTCCAACTCATAAGTTGACCCAAAATGACTACTAGTCAACGTTCAACAAGGAACCGAACTCCGCACTAAACCGGGCTTTATCAAGTAAATACTTTTATCAAAACATTTAAAATAAACTTTAAACAATTTTAAAAACAATTTTAAAACATTATATGTCGTGTATAGTAAACTCAGCATCTCAATGTTATAGTAAGAGAGCTATAATATTGAGCTCTTTTACTAGTAATGTTATAGCTGCAAAGCTATAACTTTACTAATTCAAGAAACTCATTCTTGGTTATCATTACGAGATAATCACCTATAATATTCTAATCTTCAGGGAGATCTTCGAGTATAGGCTACGTCATCATCCAAGCTTGATTAATATTTAGACGGACTTCGTCTTCACATAAATCTTAAATGAATCTTCACATCGTTTGATCTTGAATTGAGGCTTGACTATTGTATACTTCCATCACAACTTCCTTTGTTGCTTGTATTAGATAAATCGAATCTAAAAGACTTAGACAAACGATTACGCACAACAAGTATATAAATTATAAAAGAACCTTGACATCATCAAAACATAAAAATATATACTATATGGTTCAACAGGCACTCGATCGAGTAAGTCACTTACTCGATCGAGTAAGTGAGTTTTACGGGCTGAGTTTGACGGGTTTTGTTAATGATGCGAGATTAGTATAAAAAGACGGCCGTCACTTTTCTTAATCTCTTTTAACAATTCTAAAACCTATTTGAGAAGAAGAGGAGTTACGTAAGTTGTTTGCATCGCATTGTTAACAAATCCCCAGGACTAGGAGTGTCGGATCATCTTGTTCTTTACGTCGTTGTGATCCTTGTGTCGAGGGTAAGCTTTTTATATAATTTTTATAATATTTTATTAAGATTGGTTAAACCCTAATTGGATTATATTGGGAGTTTTGGGTGATTGTATGAATGTGGTAGTAATTGTATGTATGTGTGTTATAGGAAGAGGTTTCGTTGAGGAAAGATTCTGATTAGCTGCTAAGACCGTATGTGGTGTTTGCATTTCAAGTAGGGTTTCCCTATTCAGTATTGGCTACATATTGTATTGGTAATTTATTGTGGCGATTGTTGGTTAATCGTTATGTTGGACTGGTTGTGGTGATTGTTGATAGTATCTTGTTGATTGATTGTATGAATGTCTGTGATCTTCGGGGTGCGCCCCTGGCTGAGTAGAGTCACTTTTGGGAGTGGCTTCATGCCCTTGATTCGCCTTCTGTGGAACCCGCCACAGAAGGGATGTGCACATTAATGAACTTGGGTTTATCGCTCGATGGAGATGAGTGGGGCTTAGGTGGGAACGGCTGTGGTCCCCCACTGGCGGCGAGGAGTACTTGTTGCGATGGGTACTCTGGCAGGGCTACACACTTTAGTGTGTAGTCAGATGTGTGGTGTTGGAGATGGAGTTTTGGAGTTTGGTTTTAGCTGTTTGAGCTGTTTGTGATATTGTTTTCATTGTGGCATTTATTTTATGTAATCAGTACTGACCCCGTTAATTGTTTTAAAAAATGTGGTGATCCATTCGGGGATGGTGAGCAGTTGTTGAGCAGGTATAATGGCTTATGCGAGGGATAGCTGGGATGGAGTCACCACCGGTCTTAGAGTCTTCCGCTGTGTTTTACTTAGTTGTTTGAGTACTTTGGTTTTTGGAGAACAGTTGTATTCCTTTTGACAGTTTTTGGAATTTTGTTGTATGACCTAAACTTTACTATCATTTAAATACGTTTCGTTATTGTCATTTGATTATCATTGCCTCGGGTAACCGAGATGGTGGCGTTCTCATACCTTATGTGGTCCTGGTAAGGCACTTGGAGTATGGGGTGTCACAGGTTTGGCATGTGACGGTTTGCGCCGTCATGCTGCCGAAATTCACGTAGAAAATCACATAGCGAAACATATAATAAGAAGAATTAATTTAGATAAATGACCTAAATAAGCGCGAAAATGAAAAAAAGAGCCCTAAAATGGACAAAATGAAAAAAGTGTCCGAAAATGGACAAAAATGACGCGACCAAACGGTAGGGAGGGCTACCCCATAAAAAAAGAAATTTAAAAGAAATGTCTAAGTGTATTAGAAATATTTTGAAAAGAGGGAGTGAAATGATTCCCCGAAAAGAAAAAGAAAAAGAAAATAAAAAACGAGTAAGTGTGCGTATATGGCAAAAATGTTGATTTTGCCTCGAAAAGCGAACCCGTAGCGATTAGGAAACACAAATTTGGCAATTACACGGAATTACCGAATTAAATCCTTATAGGAATAGGAAATTTTAACTAAAACGGAATTAGGAAAGATCCATGGCCGTCAACGAGGAAAAGGACCTGGGGAAGAGGCGCAGCAGGAGCTGCGATTCTTTGAAGAGGCGCAGCAACAGCTGCGTCTTCTCTACAGTTGGTCTGTCTTTGGCTGAAATTAGGAAACAGCGAATAGCATAAATAGAGACCTCGGTTGAGCTTCGATTCTCACAATTCTTTCTTTCTCGACTTCGTCTATTACATAAAACCTCCTATATAAATTTCTCAAATTTTCCAACAAAATGGATGCCTTTGAAAATCGCATTAAGGAGTGGACGAACGAATTCACCAATGTGGAAAAACACGACATGGGTGCTTTCAATTTGGGATCAATCATAAGCTTGAAGCTAGTGAAAGTAGTGAGGCCCTTCTTGGATGCGTGTCTTGAATATTGGGTCCCGAATTTCCATGTAGTTGCCTTTCCGGGAGGCGAAATTTGTCCTTTTCCTGAAGAAATTGTTGCGGTTGGAGGATGGGACGCAGAAAGTGTTCCGGCTATACCTCCTAGCTCTCAAGGATATAAAAGCAAATTTAGGGATTTGTTTGGGTTGACCAAGGCTGAGGTACACCGTCTTGTGACCTCAAAAGGCGTTCACATGTTTGAATTTGTTGATCGATTTATAAATAGAGAGGACCGCACTATTTCTTATGTGGCGAGACGCCGAGCTTATGGATTCTGCCTTCTTAATTGCTACGTCCTTCGAGGGCATGTTGACCAAGAGATGAGGGGTGACCCTCGATTTCTAGGCATAATGGAGCAAATAGAACTGCGCAGGATCCCAGCATGCTTGATTCTAGGGGAGATCATCCTAATATTGGATAATAGGAAGGCGAACGGCGAGCGTCCCTATCTTGGGGGTCCTATCATTTTACAGGTAAGAACTCGTCTTTTGTCCTGTTTGGCCGTTTTTATTATTTCCTTTTTTCTCTCTTTTTTTTTGCCGGTTTTGGGATTGACTCCCGTCTCTTTTTCTTTGCATATTTGGCTGATGGAGAGACTGCATTTGATCGAGCCCCTAGTTGATGTGGCACGATACCGCTCTCGGTCAATTGCGATGAGAACGAGGCTATACATGGTGGACTTCACTCGAATATGCGATTATTGGAAAAAGAAACTGAAGAGTGAAGGTGGGCCCTTGATCAAGTGGATAGTTCCATGGTGGCATCTCAGATCGATGACTGGAGTATCATCTTTGGATCCGACACGGTCAATTCACATTCCTGGCTTGGAATTCATGGTCCATACTTTTTCGGAGAGATTAATGAGGCAAGTGGGCTTAAGACAGAAAATCCCGAAGCTAGACACTTTCCCTCAAACTGCCCTGGCATATACTACGGAGTCTTGTCGGGAGTAGGCTATTCGCTGGGCCCAAAGGAATATGTGGTTCATACCTGTCCCGGTTGGTTCATTGTGGGTATCTGACTCATATCTGCAATGGAGGAAAGCTAGCATTCCCGAGGAGCGTGAAAAGCTGAGGAAGCACGAGCCTGTAGACTACAAAATCCGCGAAGTGGCGAAGGAGAACCAAAGGTACTTGACTGAGGAGGAAGAAGAGGTCAGATATCGGGTTGTTCGTCCATCGAAGAAACCAAAGAATGCTCCTCCTGAGAAGATGGTGGTGGATCGAAATGGGAATACTAGACCGCGAGAACGACCGTTGGTGATTAGGTCGGAGATAACGCAAGAGCGCCCCGCTCGTGGTCGAGACAAGAAATATGACAAGGGTGACAAAGGCAAGGGGAAAATGGAAGAGTAGCCTTAATCTTTTTTATAATAGTATTATTTATTATTATTTGAGTTGTAATAAGCGGCGGAGTTTTTAGAATCCTAGCCTAGCATTTTAAATTTCGACATTTGAATTTATATGTATTTGGCGTATTATTATTATTTATGGAACAATGAATAAAAGATTTATTAGTTAAGAAAATTTCATAAATTTCCTTTACTTATTCTTGTCGAATTTCAAATGAGAATGCAAATGTCCTTCTATTTACATCTTGAAATGACCGGTTGTATCCTATGAGGGATTGCCTACGTATTCATTAGAAAAAATGAAATCAAACCCTGTACGTAGTTCGAGAAAATGTAAAAGAATAAATGTTCGAAGCAAGAGCTTGTAATGAACTTAGAAAAAAAAAGCATGTGCTTTGCTTACTCCTAAAGAAATACGATTCAATTTATTTGATGATATGAGGATGTCAAAAATGTCAAAACGCAAGAGCGAAGTGCCATAAACTTTTAGCGGGCTAGGGGTCGGTTTTATTTCGTGTCGCACGAGCGGCACGTGGGTCACGCGAGTGATGTGACTCATATTTAGGCACATTTAGTCCCTTAACTAGCCTAGTTCCTATGCGTTTTAGTGTATATTAGGGTCATTTCTTGTCTTTAGCTTCTTATTATGCATATTCTATGAGGTTTGGTGTCCTTTGTAGAAGAGGAGTACTAACCTTACCCAAACAGAGTGAAACAGAGCTAAATTGATAACATCCAACGACCAAGCATCGAAGAGGAGACCAAGGATAAAGACCGTAGTTCAATAAATCAAGTTTTAGGGTAATGAAGGACAAGCCCCACGACCGAAGAATCAATCCCCTTAAGTTGTTGAGCAAGGATGACGAGAAGGAAGCTATTACAAGAGGAAATTGCTTGGAACCAAACCAAGAGTTGCTTGTTTGGCTCTGGAACTATAATAGATTAAACGGCGTCGAAAAATCAAGTGGTCTAGGCTTTTGAATCACTCCAATAGGAGTCCGGATGAGGAAATGACGTCCGTTTTACAATCCGAGCTCAAATAGACAAGCTGACCTATGATCCGGGCGTCCCGAGCTCAGGATGGGCGTCCCAGACTCAAGACGGGCATCCCCAAGCTCAGCACGGGCGTCCCCAAGCCAAGACGAGCGGATTATTAGGCAGTTAAGAATGAAAGAGGAACCCTGTCCCAGGATTCGGGCGTCCCGAGCTCAGGACGAGCGCCCCAGCCCAGGATCTGGGCGTCCCAAGGCTCAATTCACGCGGATCCCCTTACAGACCCCAGCATACTTCAAGTCAGGATGCGCGTGTCCCTGGGGAGTTGCTACTCAGGCCGCGCATGTCCCTCGGGATTCGCAAATCATCAAGCTTCTCTTAAGGACTTAATCGTCATTTAAGCCCGTTGTAACCCTAATTCTTGTACTTAATCTTTAGTATAAATACCCATTGTACTACCTAGCTAAGGACCAATTCTCTCTTAGATAAAAACCTTCCTTAGATTAGATTAGGAATAGATTAGAATAGATTAAGCTTTAATCTTTTCACAAAATTTCACATTAATCTTTCCTTAATTATTGTTCAAAGCATTCTTAGATTTATTATTGGGTAATTGAAGATTATTGGGTTATTATTGGAGAATTGACAACTCTTCATCAATCAATCAAAATTTCTTCTATTACTCTTTCCTTTCCATTTGTTCGTCTTAAGATTGGTATAATTCCTTCACTCTTTACTTATTTATTGTTTATTGTTTCACTCTTTAATCATGTTTATGCTTGTTAAGATGATTGACACCATTGATAACATGTCTTTCATGATAATAAGTGAGTAGTTACTTAACTAGGATTAGTGGAGGATTAGGGGCGTTAATCATGGGAAAGATTTATGCTTAATGAGTTCATATGAATGCTTGCTTATTGTTCTTCAACTTATGCACATATCATGTTTGATGAAATGCTTGATTGACAACCTAGCATGTTTTCTTATCCTTTCAACAAGGCTTGTAAGATATAAACCAACTCAAGCCTTGTTAGACCTTGCATATTGTTGAATAGGGAAAACCCAAGTCGACATGTAGGTGTTGTAAAGTCTTAACCGACTCAGCTCCGAGATGTAAGTTTCCCTAAGAATTGGTTTATCATGCATGTAGTTTAATGGGAAGAATTAAGTCGACTTGTAGGTGTTGTAAAGTCACAAATGACTCGGCTCTGGGACCCAAATCTTCTTATGAATTATAAGACATGAACTAACTCAATTCCAACAATAATAGTTGCTTGCATTCACATAATTCATTTATGCTATCTTACCATGATTCCCTTATGATCCCATGACATCCTAGCATCTTTATTAATTGTTTACAATCTCTTAATTTATTGCTTGTTTTACTTTATTGCTTTCATTAGTTTAGAATCAATCAATTCCAATCAATTGTGACAACCCTTAGCGCAACTATGATTAGATTGAACAATTTGAGTACCCCGTCCTTTGGGTTCTACCCCGACTTGCTCGCTATACTAGTAGTTGGGTATAAATTTGTTTGAGAGCGGACAACGACATGCTTATCAGCGAGCCGCGTTTTATCCTATTTCTAAGGGTAGTGCCGTTTCAATTGGTCTAGGTTGGTTGGGTTAGAAAACTCATTCCCATCTAGGTCTGTGATCTTAACCACACCCCCTGAAAGTATGGACTTGACTAGGAATGGTCCTGCCCAATTAGGTTTAAATTTACTCCGGGGATCGACGGGTAAGAGAGCTCTGACTGACTTGAGTACTAAATCTCCTTCCTTGATATTTATGGGTTTGACCCTTTTGTTAAAGGCTCATTTGATACGTGCCTGATATGTCTGCACATTATGTAATGCGGGTAGCCTTCGTTCGTCCAAGAGGACGAGTTCGTCATACCTATCCGTTTTCCAATCAGCTTCTGGAATTTGACTTTCGAGTAGAATGTGCAGAGATGGGATCTCTAGCTCTAATGGTTTTACAGCTTCCATGCCGTAAGTCAAATAGAAAGGAGTAGCCCCGGTGGGCGTCCTAACTGACGTGCGATATCCCCACAATGCAAAGGGTATTTTGCTAGGCCAATCGCGATAATAGTCGATCATTTTCTTGAGGATTGTGACGACATTCTTGTTAGCTGCCTCCACTGCGCCATTAGTTCGAGGTGTATATGGCGAGGAATGGTGGTGCTTGATCTTATATTTGCCTAGCAATTGTGCAGCTTTGGCTTGGAAATGTGATCCATTGTCACTGATGATTTCATGTGGGCAACCATATCGACAGATGAGATTGGTTTGAATGAACTTTGCCACATGTTTGGCTGTAAGGCTGGCGTAGGATGCTGCTTCGACCCATTTAGTAAAATAGTCGATAGCTACTAGAATGAAACAGTGACCTCCTGTCCCAACTGGAGTGATTTTCCCGATGATGTCTATTCCCCAAGCAGAAAATGGCCAAGGAGATATCATGGTATATAGCATTGAGGGAGGGACATGTTGTACATTCCTAAAGATCTTACAGTTGTGGCAATGTCTGACATATTTGATGCAATATGACTCCATTGTCGTCCAATAATACCCTAGACGCGTAATATTCTTTGCCATCATAGGTCCACTCATGTGAGGACCGCATTCTCCATCGTGAACTTCTTCCATTATTTTCCGTGCCTGTGAATGATCAAGGGAACGGAAGACGACACCAAGAGGTGTTCTTTTGTACAACTCTCCCTGCATGAGGAGGTATTGAGAGGCAAGTAGGCGTATGGCGCGTTGTCCCTTCTTATCCATATCTGGTGGATATATACCGTTTAGCTTGAAATTGAGAATGGCCTAGAACCAAGGTTCCTCTGGGTTTTCTTCTTCATCTGTAAGGAAGTGTACATAGGCTGGCTCTGATCACCGTTCGATGCACAAGGGCATTTCAACCATGTCGCCTGGCATATTAATCAAGGATGCAAGTTTTGTAAGAGCATCTGCAGATTGATTTTATTCTCGAGACAGGTGTAGATAAGTAACCTGATCGAAAAATTGAGCGACTTGATATATCCTAGCCTGATAGGGTGCTAGACTTTCACTTCGAATTTTCCAGGATCCAGTGATTTTATTGATGATTAAAGACGAGTCCCCGTGAACTCTAAGGTGCTTGATCCCCAAACTCACTGCCGCTTGTAGACCAATGAGACGGGCCTCATACTCTGCTGCATTATTTGTCACCTCGAAGTCGAGTTTGACAAAAAGCGGTGTATGATCGCCTTCAGGAGAAATGAGCAACACTCCTATTCTGAATCCTCTCAAGTTGGATGCCCCATCAAAGTAAAGATCCCAAGAATCCATACTGGTTTGTAAAATGTCCTCATTCGGAAATGACCACATGTCTATGACTTGCGTATCGTTAATTGGATTATCTGCGAAGAATTCAGCCACGGCACGTCCCTTTATGACTTTCAAGGGTACGTATTTGAGATCGAACTCTGAGAGCATTAAGGTTCATCTTGCTAAGCGTCCGTTGAGAACGGGTTTCTCGAAGAGGTATTTGACGGGATCCATTTTAGAATACACTTTGACCGAGTAGCTAAGCATGTAATGGCGTAGCTTCTTCCACACAAGAGCGAGGCATGTCTTCTCGAGAGGTGTATAATTACTCTCGTACTCTAAGAACTTCTTATTAAGGTAGTAGATAGCTCTTTCTTCCTTTTCAACATTCTGTGCGAGCATAGCTCCCATGGCTGTTTCGGTGACTGTGAGATATAAACCAAGAGGTTGATCTCGTTGGGGAAGCATTAGCATGGGTGGCTTAGCTAGTATCTCCTTTATCCTGTCAAATGCCTTTTGACAGTCTTCGTCCCATATGGTATGTCCATTTTATTGAGCTTTTTGAAGATAGGTTCGCAGATTATAGTGAGTTTCAATATGAATCGACTTATGTATTACACTTTGCCCAAGAATCCTCTAACCTCCTTTTCTGTCTGGAGTTGTGGCATCTCGATTAAGGCCTTGATCTTGGATGGATCAATTTCTAACCCCCTTTGGCTGACGACGTATCCCAGAAGCTTGCCTGACATTACTCCGAATGCACATTTTTGAGGATTGAGCCTCATGTTGTACTAGCGCAATCTGAGGAAGAATTTGCGAAGGATATCGATGTGCCCTTTCCTATCTTTAGATTTGAAAATCATATCATCCACGTACACCTCCACTTCTTTATGCATCATATCATGTAGCAAAGTAGTCATAGTGCGTTGGTATGTAGCCCCAGCATTGATTAGCCCGAATGGCGTAACAGTATAACAGTATGTGCCCCACTGAGTGACAAAGGCTATCTTGTGCATATCTTCCACGGCCATTTTGATTTGGTTATACACTGCATACCCGTCCATGAAGGATAACAACGCGTGATCGGCTGTGTTATCTACCAATATATCGATGTGTGGAAGGGGGGAGTCGTCATTAGGACTCGCCTTGTTCAAGTCTCTGAATTCAACACAAATTCGGATTCGGCCATCCTTTTTGGGTACGGGGACTATGTTAGCCACCCAGTCTGAATACTGGGAAACTTTGATGAATCCGGCTTTGAATTGCTTATCGACTTCTTCTTTAATCTTAAGAGCCCACTTTATCCTCATCCGACGAAGCTTCTGTTTCACAAGCTTGAAACCCGGCTTGATTGGAATGCGATGCTCTGCAATATCCCTGGCATGTCTTTGTAGGACTAAGCGAAGACGTCTTTGAATTCGTGTAGGATGTCAATGAAATTGGCCCTTTCAGTTGGGCCTAGGGTCGTCCATATCCTAAGTTCTTGGGAATTCCGTTCCTATGTTTATAGGTTCGGTGTTTTCTATGACTGGTGCCCCTTCCCCCTCTTCTAGTATTTCTTTGATTATATAGGGAGGTAATTCGATTGAGTCTGGGTCAGGATCATCCTCATTATCATCGTAAACAGAATTACATTCAGAATAACACAAGGAGTAAGCAGAATCAGATTTATTTATATTAAAGTTTGAAAACAGCTGAAACAAAGAAGCCATCTGCGCAGTAGTCAGTGGCGGTAAAGGGACAGTTGCTGGGACATTCCCCAAGCTACTGTTACTAGGTGATGTTATGCTAGGTGAAACAGAGGGGTAGGGAGTGACGACAGGAGAAGACTCTCTAGCGACTTCTCTAGACTTAGGTTCCGACTCCGACTCTGATTCCGACTCTGACTCGAATTCATCATCTTCAGGTTCTCCTTTGAACATTTCTCCTTCTCCAGTAGTGACCTTGAAGAGCTTTCCGTGATTGTTGGTCCATTTGATCAACTTTATCCATCCTTTCTGCTCATTTGGGTTGGTGTCAGTGATCAGTGTTGTAGGGTTGAAATGGTCATCTTGAAGTATCATGGTAATGATCTCATCTTGCGCTACCCTGACGAATCGATCCTCTTCAAACAGAAGGCTAACAGCCTGTTCGTCGAGACAAGGTGTCTGACGAGTTTTGACGATAGGAACCATTTTTGGAGGAATAAAGTAGCAATCAGGGAAGACCTCGATTCCAGCTAGTTGAACGTCTTTGTACCTCCAAGGTTCGGGAAATACATAAAGATGTTCACAGTCCCCTTCTCTGACGAAGTAACCATTTAATGTAGGGAGATAGGGTTGTATTTGGATTCCCTGACTTTTGCGATTTTGAACTTGAGCAAGCATTTAGAGGGTTTCGGCCGTTGTGGGCTTGTACCCCAAGCCTAGTGGTATCCTTTAGGAGTCACCTTCCTTGAAAGGTGCAAAGGTATTCTTTCTGATAGGGTTGAGTGGCATTCCAGGGAAGTATACCTGGGATTTGAGTATGTGGTTGACCACTAAGTTGGAGTATGGTTTGAAGTACAAGGGAGCTAGTTCGCTCTCTATAAGGTTTATGATTTGGAATCCTCCAAGCTCGTACACTAGATCTTCAATTACTTGGTTGCTTGACATTTTCTCTATCACGGCCTTGATAGGGGGACGAAGTGATCGTCACTACCTTGCCATCTAGAGGGATCTTGATCTTTTGGTGCAAGGTGGATGTCACTGTTTTGGAAGCATAAATCCAGGGCCTACCTAGAAGTATATTGAAAGATGCCTTGATGTCCACTATCTGAAAATTAACCTTTCGCTCGATTGACCTAGTGGCCACAGTAAGGTTAACTAGCCCCACTACTTTACGTCGCGTTCCGTCGTACGCCCGAACGCCTTGGTTAGTAGGAGTCCAGTCCGATTCTTTCATGCCTAACTTGTATGCTGTTTTTAGTGGTATGACATTGACTGCGGAGCCATCATCCACCAAAGTCATTGGTAAATTCTTCTTCAAGCATGTGATTGTGATGTATAGAGCAAGGTTATGAGTGACGCCAAAGGAAGGCAAGTCCTCATCTGAGAAAGTAACTGGGTTACTTAGCTTGACTGAGTCTTGGAAGAATAGGTTGACGACGTCGTCAGGTGTAGAGTCATGTGCTACGTTCAATTTAGCCAATGCTTGGAGTAAAGCCTGGTGATGAGGAAATGAACTTGCAACTAGTTGCCAGACTGAAAGATCAGCCTTTGTCTTTTAAAGTTGCTTCAATAAATGGTCAGGAGAAGTATCTTCGCCATCGTTTGGTGTGATGACATTGGTGTTAGTAGTAACTGGACCATTCATTTGAGTGACATTTTGATATGGACGTCCTGAGCGAGTAAGGTGGTCCACATCTTGATCTTCATTAGCCTTGACTAGAGGGTGTTCTGTGAGGTAATCGTCTTCATCGTCATCCTCCCAATCTCCATTGACGATACTGGGCTCTCTTAAGCTTATGATTTCAGCTTCTAGACTGATTATTTGCTCGACTAGATCGTTGGTCATTGCGATCACTTCTTGCATTGTGGATTCTTAAGATAAGATTGGAATCACTGACCTATTTTCCCTAGGTATAGTGCTTGGATTGCATAGGGATGCCACTACAACTTCTAGCTCTAAAACTTGTCTACTTACACTCTTTGCCCATGCGACAAAATCAGCGATAGTAGGGGAGATGGTGGAATAACTCTCCTCATTTTCTAGTGCATTGACCTCATCTTCAGCTGGAGAAATGAGGTGTGAGCAATCCAAAGTGGATTCCTCATCTGTGATCATCAGAATTCCAAGAGGATTCTGAGTATTGTTAGGCTTGCTTGCAAGAGATATAGGTGGGCGCCCATCCTCAATCATATCCTGAATGACATGTTTTAATTTGAAACATTTCTCTGTATCATGCCCTTTGCCTCTATGGTACTCACAGTAGGCATTCTTATCCCAGAACCTAGACTTCTTCTCTGGGTCGGGTGTAGGTCTTATAGGTTGGAGCTCGCCTTATTTCATCAATCTTTTTAGAGCATTGGAGTACGAGTCACCAATGTTGGTGAACTTCCTCTGCGGGTTATTATTCTTAGTAGACGATTCGATGAGGTTGACCTCGTCGGTCTTGCTAGTGGAGCCATAAGAACGACTCTTTGTGCCTTGATACCCGCGACCTATCGTTTTGTACAAGAGTCCTTTACGAATGTTGTCTTCAATTCTTGTTCCTAATACAGTTAAGTCTTTGAAAGACTTTATGTTTTGGTATCTTAGGTGGTTCGTATAGATTGGCCTTAAGTTGTCCACGAACTTTTCAACAAGAGTAGCCTCGTCTGGGCATTCGACAAGTTGCGTACTAGTCTTTCTTCACCTACTTAGGAAGTCGGTGAATCCTTCTTTCTCATTTTGGGTAAGAACCTCTAGAGTGCGCATATTGACTTGAATTTCAGCATTATCTGCATACTGTTTGTTGAACTCAATTGCAGCATCATCCCAAGTAGCAATTTTCTTGTGATCCAAGGAGTAGAACCATTGCTTAGGAATAGTATCAAGAGATGAAGGAAAGATACTTAGGAACATCTCTGGCTTGATGCCTTTGATAGACATATAACCTTTGAAGGCACGAATATGGTTCAACGGGTTTTCGTGCCCCTTAAACTTTGAAATGTCAGTCATGTTGAAGTTAGTTGGCAGTTGAGCGTTTACTGCCTCATATTTGCGGCTGTTTTCCCTGAAGATGTCATCTCTCTTGAGGTACATTAGTTGTTCCTCCAAATATTGGAGTCGTTTTTTAGCTTGAGTAGGATCTAGTGGAAGATTGACTTCTGGTTGTCCAACAAAGGGTGGAAGATTATCGTGTATGACCATGTCGGGAATGGCATCCTCTGCAGGAGGAAGTCTAGCTTCCACAGCGACAATGCGGCCTTCAATGGCGTTGAGGCGAGCATAAGCTTGGTCTTGGCTTGTCTAGAGATGAATGAGCGCAGCTAGGATTTGATCATTACCATTTACGGACGGTTGGGGATGACCATTAACGCTTCCGTGACTAGTTCCCACCATTTTGGAATTGAGGATAAGAGATCGACGACGAATCAAAACACAATCGACCATTTTTAGCACACTTGCTCAAAAAAGAGACTAGACTCGTGAAGTGGGCATGTGCCACTGTGTCAAGTGATGTTTGAAAATGAAGAATTTTGAAATGTTTGTCCTAAACAACGGTAGTGTAGTTGTAGGAGTGCTGACTCGAAGTGAGGTTTGAAATGGGTTTGAGGCCCGAATTTTGACTCGACATTTGGACAGAGTTTCGGCTTATTTTGCGCTTATTTTAGGCCATTTTTAAAAATATTTACATTTTGAAAAGGGTTTTATTTTACAAAATTTTGTCATGGTTTTGTTTACAAAATGGTGATCACGTATATGATAGAAACATATATATGGGCATTATAACGGTATGCTGAGTGTATTTAGAGGGTTTTGGCTTAAAAGGTGGGTTGCCATACCAAGCAATCAAACCCTGGTCTGTGGAGAGGTCCGTGCCAAACATGAGTAAGGTCGGTTCCTAGTAAGGTCCGTGCCAAACGGGATGATTGGTCGAATGGGTTGGGTTAAGCCTAGGAAGGCTGGCTAAAACGACCTAAGAAGGTCGAGTAATGAAAACCGACAACTGTCTCGTATAAACTATTCCCTAACCTTATTCAAGTTTCACCCTGGGTAACACGTAAGTGTATTTTCCCCAGCGGAGTCGCCAAACTGTGGACATGGGCCACCAGCGCCGCGCGCACCCGCGCGTTAGTTTCGAGGCGGCGTCACTTCTCCCACAGAACCCTGGTTTGCCAAAGCACGTCATGGGCCGTTACCGATTGGTGAGGCATTGAAACCGGTGAAAGGTTGAATAAACCTCCATTTGTGGAGTCACCACCAATTTATTGTGGAAAAATTGGAAACCGTTCGAATAACTCGTGCCATGTCAAGACACAAAGTAATGACATAAACACTAAGAACTCGTTACCCTTAGTATTCTATGTCTAGAATGACTCTCGAGATGCCAATGGACACGGATGTACAGAGATAACTGGAGTAAGGGGTGAGGGTACATATTAGGAAGCTCTTTAATTCGAACACCTAATTATGCCCGCCTCGATAGCGGCCTCTACTAATGATTAGGGAAATTATTCATATTTGATATGTCGTCGATGTAATGCATGCAATGAAACAAACATAGATTAATCCTCGCATGTGAAATTAGACTATGTCGGTTAACACGTGTTTAGCACTCAATTTGGTCGAAGCTGGAAGATAGATTAATTACATGTGAATGCCATGTAAGATTCGTATATCTCTTATTAGACTCTTCTAATAACTTAGTGTTTATTAGTTTGGTCATAAACTAAAAGGAACTTATGCATGCATAACAAAAATAGAAGGTAAGAAGGAAAAATCGATTATTCTTACATGAGGGCCAAAAATGGTTTATACTAATTTGGTCTCCTACCAAATTAGTCTTCTTAAGTATATTCCAAATGCCCCAAAAACCTAGATCTAATTGCAAGATCTACTCCTCAAGGATTGTACCAAGGAAATTCTTCTTAATACAAATATTAATTTTGTTACTAGAAATTAATATTTGTGTCCTTAAAATACTAATATTATGAGATTACTACTTCTAGTAATATATAAATAATATTAGAGATTTATGTGAGAGTTTAGGATTTTGTTCAACAACAAAACTAGAGAGATAAGTTTTTCTCAAGTTGTAAAAACTAATTAGAATGAATTAGGGAGAAGAGAAAATACACTACTTGAGTGTATAAAGGAGGAGGCCACCGGTTTTTGGGTGGGTAGAGTGCCCAATACATTTTCATTTTTCTCTTCTCAAGAGTATAGGTATGTAAATCTATTATTAGTAGGTAATGATTATGTTACCCACTAATCAAAATGATTAAAGCTCAACTAACCCTCTCCCCTTTCATTTACACGGTTCATATGTGTAAAATGGACCCATTTTAACTTTGTTAATTTGTATTGTGTGACAATTTGGACATGTTACTAGACATGTCATTTAAATAATGCATTTTTAACAAATTAAAAATCATTATATAAATGAAATAAATCACATACAAAAATTAACTAGTAATTCACAATTACAATTACTTAAAATGGGTCATAAAATTATAAACCACAACTACTTGTATTTATAATAAGCAATTTATTCTTTCATCAATTGTTTCATAAACAATAATAACCTAAGTAATAAAACAATTAAATTACTTTGTACGAATCTTATTTAATCGGGTTACAATAAGATACATATTATAACTCACAAAACCATTCGTTCATATTTAAGGAATTAATTAACTTGTATCGTCATACAATTAATTAATTAGTCAATTAAGAATGTTTCCCTAGAGGTATGACCTTAAGGGATCAACTGATCACCACCGTCACACGACGGTAATGTCAAACTCTAGTTAGCCAATCATTACCGATTAATGTGGATCAGTTGACAATAAAATGTTACTTTCCCTTTAGTATTCTTAATACGAGATTTAATCATGTGATCGCATTATTGTCGAGGACACATACTCCAACAATCTCCCACTTGTCCGCGACAAGTGTGCGTCACCAATTCTCTTGTCCTATTACTATCTCCCACTCAATGCAAGGTGTCTTGCAGGTCGTACTTGCATTTGATCATATTTTGAGTGGTTTCCTCGATCTGGAGAATAACTATCTGACCGGAATTATCTACCATAGATACCTTCGGAGCGTGGCCACGCATTTTCAGTTCATTGCTCCTCGAGTGGCCTTGAGATATCAGATAACCCTGACGGGGATGGACAATTCCTATTGCACTCTTCCCTTCAATTAGCCACAGCTCATCATGACCCAAAACATGCCCATTAGACCCCAATTACGAAGGTCGCCGGACATAAATCAAAGTCACTCTGAAACTGTGCTATCTTAGGCGAACAATCATTTGTCAAAGAATCGACTCATAAGAATACCATAGTAGCTCTCGCCACGACCAGGCTATAAAATTTGCCAGAACTCTATAAGCGGTCATATGCCCGACAGAGTGTCCCTCACAGTCTGCCTATGTTATCGACTAGTCATCTCTTATGACTCTATGGCACTTGAACTTGCCATCAATCGCATCACACTCTAGTTACTTCGAGATGTCACCTCATATAAGTAACTAGGGACGAATACTATGTTAATCCAGTTCACTTTAATGGGGTTCAATGTTATCTCAACAATCCCATTTGGATGTAACAAAGTACAAGATGAGTTAAGATAACTCAAACAATAAATGTGATTATCACACATAAGTAGTCAATACCATATTACTACTCTATGTCTTATAATCATAAGTGTACTCATGCACTTGTATAACGCAATAAAAGTTTAGCTTGTGAACATATCATGTGTCCAAGTGTTCAAATTTTGTGAATTGCGATTTCCTTCAATTTCATGTTATCCCTTATAGCATGAATTTTACTAAGTACATGTCTAGACTTCATACTAGACTTAGGTTCTTTAACTTGAAAGAAGCTCTTACTAATATCACATAACTTGTGATGTGGGTTTCGGTGGACAACACTATTTATAGTTTTTAAGGTTCACCACCCAATCACAACGTACTTAGGTTCATTTCGTAGAATCTTGCAATGGATGACAATAAAATACACTTTTCAGTCTCTTACTCCTTATGTCAATAATTGCCTAGGATTTTCATAAATCCAAATGAGTTCGGAAACTTGAGTTTGTGTAACCTCTTAACACACAACTAAGTATCCTTCCAAACTCTAGATTAGACCACTAGTTCTCCTTGAGAATTCATGACGGTTCCTGGAAGCTTACCAATGACTCTCATATGGGTTAACTTGTTATCGACTTATCATGCTCCAAGCATTTATTTCATCTAGGACATGTGCATAATGGCATTACATGACTATACCAATGGCGGAAACATTGGTTATCAAATTCATGTAGACAACAGTTCCTAGGTTCTTTAAATAACCATGACTCTATCATGGTAATTCTATATTAATCAACATGAATAACCTACTTAACTGGTTAATCTCTTAAGATGAAGGATCATTATCAACATAAGATACCTATCTAAGTGCCAATCCAACATCCCATGTTTTAATAGATTCACATGATGTCCAATATCATTCAGAATTGAAAACCTAAATACTTCTTTATAAAAGACAGTATATGCTCGTCATTCCCAATGAGTAATGTGTTATTCAATTCATGAAGTATAATTTCTCCCACTAAACTTCATGTCTAAACATGACTGTCACCGACTCCCACTCAATTCCACATGTTTCGTTTTTGACAGCTCATTCGAAGTATTTTATGAATTGAATATAATCATTGCTTTTCTTAGTGTTAGTTAAAACCATATATGTCATTCACATATCCCTTTCAAAATACCCATTTTGTAAAGTGGTCTTAATAACTTACTTATTACCATAATAAAGTATAGCAATGATTTTGAGTCTTTAGCATAGCTAACAATTAACTCAGCTTTCTCTCTATGCAACTTTTAATCATAAATTTCCATTTACTTTGGATTGGTCTCAACAATCCCAAATAAATCCATTTACTTGCATAGATACCCTTTTAGTTTCATCGGGCTCTTTAAGTAAATTTGTGAAATAAATTAAAATCTCTAGTTATATCCCTTCATCGATCAAAATCTTACAAATTAAGAACATCTTCTTTTGGTCTCCTCACGTAGTTCCCTTAAGAACATCTTCTTTTGGTCTCCTCGCGTAATTTCCTCAAGAAAATCTTCTTTTGGTCTCCTCTATGTGAAGAGTTTGTACACGTAGTTTCCTCAAGAACATCTTCTTTTAGTCTCCTCTTATGCGAAGAGTTTGTGGCTAAAATTACTCCCACTCTATCTTTAGGAAAAATGCCCTTTTTCATCAAAGATAGCTTTTGAGCCACAAAACAACTTAATAGTGATGGAGAAGGAGGGAAAAACTTAACACATATCAACGTAATGATGATTTAATCGAGACATATTGAAAGCATATCATAGACTAGACGATTTAAATTTTGATAGGTGTATCAAATAAGGTTGGCAACGTTCCCTTGTGTGAGTTCAACAACTCAATCATAACTTCATAATTGATCTTACATTAGTAAGTTGTGACATTAGTCACAAAGGCATGAAGAGAATCGAATTCATAGCTCATGGACATATAATGACTCAATCATTATAATTGTCTATTTGATCAATTTAAGTTGATAAAATCTTAATGTTTCTTGAAACAAGTAGTGTATGATGACAAATTTTAGAACAAACGATACGATAAAATAAGTGACTTGGGTTGCAAACCAAGTCACCAATATCCAAAATACAACCATTGTTTAAGGAAACAAACAAATTTCCAAGTCGAACGAGGAAATCAAAATAGTTCCAAAACTTCAAAATACAACATGAAAATAAAGGCAAAACAAAATAAAGCCGAGCTTCCATCGATCTAGCATCATGGGCGGTTACATCTAGCTTCCCTCAAGATCTTCTAGGCTTGCTTTTCTTTACCTTGTCCTTGCTAGGATGCCCTAATTACAATAAAAAAGGTAAATATCACAACTTGTATCAAAATACCAAAGTTGAGATTTGAAACATAAAAGATAGGGATAGTAATTTTACCTACTGGAATAACTTTTCCAGCTTTGATGTCGCCTAGGTACTTAGGACAATTACTCTTCCAATGCCCAACGCCATTACAATAGTGGCATTTGTCCCTGGACGGGGCTCCCTTCTTGGGCTTAGAGGAGCTAGCTTCACAAGCTTTTCCTTTGTTCTTGTAGGGAGTTGGCTTCTTTCCCTTGTGAACACCTTTCTTGAAGTTCCCCTTGCTTTTATGATTAATAATGTTGAGCACATCCTTGGTGGTGCTAGCATTTAGCCCCATGTCCCTCTCGGCTTGCACAAGCATTTTGTGCAATTCATCGAGGGATACTTTCAAGTTTTGCATATTAAAATTCACCTTGATTTGGACATATGCTTTAACCTTGTTCAAGGAATGAAGAATTCGATCAATGATGAGTTCCTCGGGAATCTCTACCTTTTGCATTTTTAAGGTCTCAACATGCTCCATCAACTTGAGCACATGAGGGCTAACTTTTTGGCCCTTCTTGATGTTGAGATCAAAGAATGCGAAAGCCGCTTCATATTGAATGATCCTCGGAGCTTGTGAAAACATGGTCACAAGCTTCGTATAGATCTCATAGGCAATCCTAATCTTTATAGCACTCCTTTGGAGTTCGGCCTCCATTGAGAAGATCAACACATTTTTGATCGCGGCCGACTCCTTTTAGTGAGTCTCATAGGCTTGCCTAGCGGCAGGAGTAGACCTAGCAGTAGGTGCGGCGGGAGAGGCATCGGTAAGGTAACGAATCTTATCGTCACCCTTCGCGGCCAAGCGAAGTTGTGCGTCCCAATCGGCGAAATTTGACCCATTCTTTTCTAATTTACAACGATCCATGAAGGATCGGAGCCATGAAACATTGGTGAGAGTGTTCGAGCTAGTGGTTGCGTTTGAATTTGGAGTTTCCATTGCAATTGAGAAAACAAATATGACTACAAAATAAAAGTGAAGGAATTAATAAACATCTATTGTTTTGACAATACTTGTAAACATTTTAAACAAGTTTTAAGCATTTATATAGTGACCTCTACCAAATTATTATAAATGATCCCGAGATCCAAATTCATATTAACTTGGGCACGGTGAGCCGATTCATCCCTTATCAATATAACTCGGTGGATTAACTCTTTAATCGATTCTACTTCTAGAACTCTCGGTCGATAAAATTACTCTAATATTTATCTTTAGCCCGGAACACATGCGACTACGGTCACGAATACTTCCGTTGAGCTCAATCCAAATTTTGTTGTAATAACATTTTACTACCCACTTACCCAACATAACAAGTTTAGCACCCCGATAAGCCGAGCCTACTTCCTTATAAAATTGGAATTCATGGTTTCTACTATTTGGTAAGGCTAATTCTCAATTATTATTTAGTAAGAGGTCTTGTCAATTTATCATCTATCACATTTTAAGTGAACTAAAGCGATGAACTACGATAATTTTAATTGACACGGTCGATGACTCGATAAAATGATATGCATGTGAAGTTATGGCGATTGGCTATGCATGCAAACATATAAAACAAATGCAAAGCAAAAAACGATAAAATCCTAGTATGGGCTTCCTAAAATAGTAAATCAAATAAACAATTTACAAATTCGGAAACCAACTCCTTTGGTCCCTTGAACTTCATTTGGCACGCTCTTCAAGGTAACACTGTCTTTGTCGGACCACCTTCTCGAATCGCACCGTCTTCAAGGAACTCCGATATAAATAAATTACATAGCTATTCTACTTTATACAATATAAAATAAAATAAAACTAAATAAAATAAAAGTGATACGAGATCACATTAATTACAACCGAATCGATATCCCCATTCATTTCGGGAAATACCAATTAAAAACTAAGGCCATACTAAGTACAAATTACATAATTCAAAATAATATAAAACAAAATATGACAATCATACTAAAAATGCAGCATTAATATATGTATAAAACATGCCATGTTTTGTGCCAAATCGCCCTATTTAAGCTAATATCGTATATATGGTCCGGTTTTATGGATTATTGTGACAATTAACCTATTAAAATCACAAAATATTACATAAATCACATCTATGTCCAAGTTAATTACCCTAACCTCTTAGGACTCAAAATTTAGTCTTCACTAAACATTTGACAATAATTCAACTTGATATTATACAATTGCTCTTTAATCACTATTATTCAAAATAATAAGGAAATAATTCCCAAAAGGTCATAAAAATTCGGAAAAATAAAAATCATAATTTTGTATATTCTGGAAAATTCCCAACATCCCAAAATTTTAATAAAATTTGCCCTTTAAATTATTTTAATTTATTTCACAAATAAATCGTATAAAACATAATTTTAACCCTTTAATTCAAAATTAAACATACAATTATGCAATAAATCAAAATTAAAATTTTGAATATTTTTAACAAGTTTCTAGAACCTGGAAATGACAAATTTTAAGCCCAAAAGTCGAATTTTTATTTTAATGACTATTAAAGTTGCTATTTATCAATTTATATCCCATAAAAATTAATAACCATTAAAATCATATGAAAATTAACATACAACTTTAAATCTGAAGTTTATATCATATATACAATATTGGGAAAAAATTTCATGCCATAAAATTTATTTTAGCTATTTTTGCCAAAATAGTCACTATTTATTCGATTTTTACATCTAAAAATCATAAATCATGCAAAATTAAATCATTTGATCTAACAATTTACATAAAGTGTGTAAATATTTCATGTCACAACATACTAAATTTTCATGGGCATGAACAAGGTCTAACCATTTTTAACATAAATACCTCTATTTAATCGACTTTTAACATGTAAAAATCTTAAATCATGCTATATAAAACCATTTTATATGAAATTTTACATACAACTTGTAAAATGTGCATGTGAGGTCGTATAAAAAATTCAAGATCAGAATCATAGGCTAACTATTTTTAGCATTTTAATTGTCATTTTACTCAATAAAATGTAATAAAAATACTAATAATCATTTTAAAGAGCAATAAATTACCATAAATCATCAAAATGACCTAAAATCAATTTAGGACCAGAATGTTTAACATGCAAAATTTTTGTGGCACTTATCTTCATAAATCACAAATTTTAAGTTTTATATGTTAACATATTAACTCGGAAAAACAAAACCGATTATGCATGTAACAACTCTTGCTCTGATACCAATTGTAAGATTTGTATATCTCTTATTAGACTCTTCTAATAACTTAGTGTTTATTAGTTTGGTCATAAACTAAAAGGAACTTATGCATGCATAACAAAAATAGAAGGTAAGAAGGAAAAATCGATTATTCTTACATGAGGGCCGAAAATGGTTTATACTAATTTGGTCTCCTACCAAATTAGTCTTCTTAAGTATATTCCAAATGCCCCAAAAACCTAGATCTAATTGCAAGATCTACACCTCAAGGATTGTACCAAGGAAATCCTTCTTAATACAAATATTAATTTTGTTATTAGAAATTAATATTTGTGTCCTTAAAATACTAATATTATGAGATTACTACTTCTAGTAATATATAAATAATATTAGAGATTTATGTGAGAGTTTAGGATTTTGTTCAACAACAAAACTAGAGAGATAAGTTTTTCTCAAGTTGTAAAAACTAATTGGAATGAATTAGGGAGAGGAGAAAATACACTACTTGAGTGTATAAAGGAGGAGGCCACCGGTTTTTGGGTGAGTAGAGTGCCCAATGCATTTTCATTTTTCTCTTCTCAAGAGTATAGGTATGTAAACCTATTATTAGTAGGTAATGATTATGTTACCCACTAATCAAAATGATTAAAGCTCAACTAACCCTCTCCCCTTTCATTTACACGGTTCATATGTGTAAAATGGACCCATTTTAACTTTGTCAATTTGTTAATTTGTATTGTGTGACAATTTGGACATGTTACTAGACATGTAATTTCAATAATGCATTTTTAACAAATTAAAAATCATTATATAAATGAAATAAATCACATACAAAAATTAACTAGTAATTCACAATTACAATTACTTAAAATGGGTCATAGAATTATAAACCACAACTACTTGTATTTATAATAAGAAATTCATTCTTTCATCAATTGTTTCATAAACAATAATAACCTAAGTAATAAAACAATTAAATTATTTAGTACGAATCTTATTTAATCGAATTACAATAAGATACGTATTATAACTCACAAAACCATTCGTTCATATTTAAGGAATTAATTAACTTGTATCGTCATACAATTAATTAATTAGTCAATTAAGAATGTTTCCCTACAGGTATGACCTTAAGGGATCAACTGATCACCACCGTCACACGACAGTAATGTCAAACTCTAGTTAGCCAATCATTACCGATTAATGTGGATCAGTTGACAATAAAATGTTACTTTCCCTTTAGTATTCTTAATACGAGATTTAATCATGTAATCGCATTATTGTCGAGGACACATACTCCAACCTGCCATACAATTAAAATTACAATAATTACAAAGTTTATTTGATCTACGTCAAAAGCACACTCGAAACGGGATTTTGAAGAAGAAAATAAAATTAGAAAATACGGCAGATTAGAGGTGATAATACGGATAATAGTTGATTAAATACGTAATTAGGAGCTACGTCAAGGCGAGAAATAGTTCAGAGACAGAAGCCAACCCAGAACAGGCGCAGGATCTGCTGCATCCTTTGGAAGAGGCGCAGCTCTTCCTGCGTCTGTTCTAGAGCTGAGCTCTGGCTGTGAAGTCAAAACTGCGGATTGTTATCGTTCGTTGGTAGATTTAGGATGGATTATCAATATTAGACTCGAGTTGAAGTATTTTAATTGATTACATGCATCTGGACAAGTCATAAAACGAATTAAAGATGAGAATTTACAGCGATTTGCATGATTACGATGAATTCGTGTCGGATATACAAAAGAACAAAACTTTGTACTTGAAAGCGTGATTGAATTTGTAAAACTGAAATCAAATAAAGAAAAATATGTACAAAACATGAATTCCAGAGAATCGATATGAGAAAATCGACCCTTTAAAATCCGGGTTTGAATAGACGACGAAAACCCGCAAATATTGAATTATAAGGGATTTATGTCGAATTATGCATTATAATTAAGAAGGAATTATTAAAACATGATTTGTATACTGTCTTGACAAAGAAAATAAAGAAAAACGAAAGAAAACGGAAAAACGCAGGAGGTCGAGGAAGAAGAAGAAGAAGAAGAAGAAGAAGAAGAAGAAGAAGAGCAGAGCAGCGGCAGACTCAGGAAGAGGCGCAGCAAGAGCTGCGATTCTTCGAAGAGGCGCAGCTGCTGTTGCGTTTCTTCTCGACGTCAGACCTTCGTTGTTTTACAAATACGGTTTTAAAAGATGGTTTTTAAGACGTTTTTAAACGTGCTCTTGATACAAACCTTACATTAGATGATACAAAATAAAAGTACAATAAATAAATGGGATTTTACACCCTCAGACTTACATGTTTGACGAAACGAGATTGACTAAAGTTATCGTTTAGTGATTGCTCGACTCGAATATGCGTGGAAAGTGCCCTTGTTAAAGGATTTAAAAAGATTGCTTAGATTGATTAAGTGGAGTTGGTCAAGTTGGTCGGTCTATGCAACGTGACTAGGACTCCGAATGATCTGAGCTTACGTGGTCGATTGATCAAGCACGTAGGCGTCGAAAGCAAAAGCGTAGTCTATAATGCAAAGAGAGAGAAAGAAGGGGCGGAACACTCGCATGCCAAATATGGAGGCCGAAGGTCTCTATTTATACTAAACACACGAAGGAGTTTAGGAATGACACGGATACGGAAACAAATCACGGAAATATTCTGGAAAACATGGAAAGAGGGTTGGGGAAGAGGTGTAGCAGCCACTGCGACCCTTGGAAGAGGCGCAGACTGCTTGCGTCATTTCCCCCAGGTTCCCTCAAAGAAGAAAGATTTCTGCGTTTTTTATGGAATTTCGGTAGATATGCACTTCCTTATTCCGTGAAACACAATATATGGAAGATATTTCCTTAAAAATATTAAATTTAATTAGGAATAAATATCCAGGGAATTCTAGAACATTCCGGAACATTCCGACTCGGCATTTAAACGGTTTTTAGAAAATGAAGTGGTTTTTGACCCGGACTCCAAATGAACTCTAATTACTGTCAAAATGACCATATCGGCGCATAGATGACGACCATGAGGTTGACTTGAGTGTTTGAGCTATCACTTGTCGGTGAACTTACGAACTGTTATAACAACGTTCCGCGTATCAAACATGTGGCCCAATCAACACTGGGTGGTTGGCAGGAGGTGCAGAAATGAGGTATCTACAATACCTTATCTAACAAATAAAAGTTTCAAAAATTTCACATTTTCCGCTTTTATTTATTAGTTTTACTTTCCGCTTTATCGCGGGGCGTCACACTGGTACAGTAATACAAATTGCCAATATCACAAAGGCAAAGGACACGATACTGAGATGTGCTATAAGCTCAAGCATATGATCTAAGATATGATTGATAGTGGGAAACTGCTTCTCTCACCCTTCAGCCAGCAAGATAGCTTAGGCAATCCTCATGGATATACCGCTTCAGCTAGTCAGGAAACTCTTCTTGACTGTTCTCCACCCATAATTCCAAGCAACGAAGACAGAGTGCTCAAATGATTCAACAATCAAGACCTAATATTCAAGCCGCCATTTGCTGGGAGAGAAAATAATCAAGCATGGGACGATGATTATGAGTCTGGATCTAAGATCGAGTCCGAGTTTGCGTCCGAGTCCTAGGCTTTCTTTCCTATAATTACTCTAGTGTCTTTCTTCATTTTCATTTACATTCCTAGTGACAACCTGGGGGCTGTCTCACTAGTCACATGTCTTCTCGAGTCTATGCTAAATTCATTCTTTATTTCAATAAAAATCACAATTTTCCATTCATATATCCTTTTCCTTTACCACGTCCTGTGACAACGAAAATTGGTTTGAGACATTTTAAAACAAATAACAATAAACATGTTGAGTTAATGTGAGTATACTTAAATGATGTTCCGTTCCGAGTGGTGAAGAACCCTAAACTCTATGTCTATTTTCGTTACCTATTCCATGTCTGGCAATAGAAACTTCGCAACAACAACGAGCTTTATCAAAGAGACTAGGTTGAAAGCCCGTGCGTTGCACGGGCTAGTTAACTTAGTTATAATGAAAAAAATATTATGAGGCTTTAACTTTTACATATAATTATTTGTTTACATATGATTACAATATTTCTTTCAATGAAAATAGAAGATAAATACATACACACCTACCGTTTATTATTTGTGCGAGAAAAACAAATAATAAATAAATTTCGCTATTGTCGAGATAATAATAGAAACTCTAATAAGAGACCTTTAAGACAATACTTAAGAGACTCAAAAGATTTTAGGTTGTTGACACGTAAGTTTAAAGATGACTCATATTTATAATCATAGGAATATAGGATTACCCCAATTCGACTCTTTATACTTTATATATTAACCATATCTATGTTATTTTTCAATGTGGGACAAATAACATATCAAGAAATACACCATCTTTTTCGTACTTAGTACTATACTATGTTCGTATGTTTTTATTTTTTTTTTATTTTTTATCATAAATAAAATATGTGCAAATAATAAGAAATATATATCCTAATGGTAGCATTTTTTTACCGCGAATCTAATTATATAATTTCTATAATTTTTATTTTTTACGATATTTTTTTGTCAAATGAAATGTATAAGTGTTTATATAAAAATTATAAACATCACTTAAATATAATATAGGAAATGTGTATTATAATAATTAAAACATTCTCCACATTATTTTTTATAACATATTGTAAGAGCTCTCTAAGAGAATACTTGAGAGGCTCAAAATTATTTGGGTTGATACCTAAGTTCAATGATGCATTCTATTTATAATCATAGGATCACCCACCTTATGCTAATCTTTCGATGTGGGAGCTAAACACCTAAGCTATGCTGGGAGACTGGTTTTGGTTAAGGCTGTCCTAACTCAGATGCATGCTTATTGGGCTAGGATTTTTCTGTTACCAAAAGGAGTCATTCATAAGGTGGAGTGCATTTGCAGGAATTACCTATGGGCTGGGCATGCTGAGTTTAAGCATTCTCCCCCTGTTGCTTGGGAGACTTGCTGTTTACCTAAGGAACGGGGTGGTTTAGGTATTATCAATTGCCATCTGTGGAATGTTGCTCTGATTGGCAAGTATGCGTGGTGGATTCATAGTAAGAAGGAGAGTCTCTGGGTTCAATGGGTGCATCACATCTATATAAAGCAATGTGATTGGTGGATGTATGAACCTACTCAGAATTCTAGTTGGACGTGGAGACAGATTTGCAAAGTTAAGGACATGCTTAAGCCAGGTTTTTTGAATGGAGCTTGGGCTGGAAATTATTCTATTCAGAAGGGTTATCAGTGGTTACTTGGTCCTTGCCCAAAGAAGGATTGGGTACCTATGGTTTGGAATAGAGTATGCGTGCCCAAGCACAACTTTAGTACTTGGATTTATGTTCAGCAGCGTTTTTTAACGCAGGATAGGCTGCAAAAGTTTGGTGTTAGTACTGCTGGTGTGTGCTATCTATGTGGATTGCATTTGGAAACACACAGTCATCTATTTTTTGAATGCTCATTCAGTTTGCAGTGCCTGATGCAGCTGCAGACTTGGCTACAGATTCAGTGGCAGGGGGATGTGATGGATTGGATTATTCGTTGGAGGTGCAGATCATTGTTGAAAAAGCAGGTCATAATGGCAGCAATCTCGGGTCTCATTTACAGCATTTGGGATTGTAGAAATAAGTGTAGGTTGGAGCATTATATTACTCAACCACGTCGAGTTGTGAAAGGAGTACAGCAGCTGGTGAAATGTCGAGTGAACAAAGGTGATTTTGATAAGGGAAGAGTGAAATGTAAGGCTTGGCTAAAACACATTGATGTAATAGATTAGTGGCTTAGCTTAAGATAAGTATGAAAGGTGTATGGTGTACTATGTTTGATTTTAATGATATTCACATTTTCACCAAAAAAAATTTATGATATATAACATACTAAGAAGTTTAGCATCTGTAATATGTGCAAATAATACGAAACCTATACTTTAATGATAACAATTTTTTACCATGAATTTAATTATATTATTTTCATAATTTTTTTTAACTATATCATAGGATCACCCATCTAGCTTATGCAATTATTGATCTTTAGGAATATAAAATAAGTATTTTCACTAATCTAATTGTTTAAATTACATATTTTTTTCCTAACACGAATTTTAATATGAAATGGAGGAATCAATAAAATATATAAATAAATGTAAAATACTTTTTTTTCTGGAGCGATTTTGATAAATGGTTAAAATTAACGTTGTATTTTTGTCTTACTCAAATGTTATGAAGCACAATAATTACCTATATTTTAAAGTTAAAAAGATTTAGTTCTACTATTTAACAAAGTAAAAAGATAATTATTGATTTATTTGTGTATTCACGATCTTTTTATATAACACCTGATTTTATTATATTTTATAAATTTTGTATCTTAGTGTAGAGATTATCATTATTTATGACAAATTAATAACCAATTGACGTATATTTAGCACCATTTTATTTTAAGCTGTGATTTTAACATTAATGAAGTTATTTATACTATTGATTGTCTTAAAATAATCATATTATACTATCACTAATATGTAATCGCCTTTATAATTATTTACGTGATTAATATTTGTATGTTATTGTTGTAACTGAGGCGTGCCGTTAATAAAAACTCTTATAAGAGCTATTTAAGACAATACTTGAGAGACTTAAAATATATAAGAGCTCTCTAAGACAATACTTGAGAGACTCAAAATATTTTGGGTTGATAAGTAAGTTTCAAGGATGAATCATATTTATAATCATGAGATCACCCCACCTTATGATAATTTCCTGATGTCGGACAATTCAACTATTTGTACGTAATATATTCATAACACCTCCATTATTTTTCAATGTAGAACAAATAATATACTTAGAAATACACCATAATTTTCGAACTTACTTTGACATCCAACCCGATTTAATAATAAGCAAAGACTGTACTATCTATTAATATTCGTACGTTTTTTTTTCTATTTTTTTTATCATAATTAAAATATGTGCAAATAATATGAAACCAATACTCTAATGATAACATTTTTTACCACGAATCTAATTATATAATTTTCATACTTTTTTTACGATGTTTTTTTGTCAAATGGTATAAGTTTTATATAAAAATTATAAACTTCACTTAAATATAATATAGAAAATATATATCATATTTTGGAGATAATGATACAAACTCTTAAGAGCTCTCTAAGACAATACTTAAGAGACTCAAAAGATTTTGGGTTGATATCTAAGTTCCAAGGATACCTCATATTTATAATCATACGATCACCTCACTTTATGCTAATCTTTCGATGTAGAACAATTCTATTATTTATACGTAGTATATTTACCTCACCAACATTATTTTTCAATGTGGGACATATAGCATACTATGAAATATACAATTTTTAACATGTGCAAATTATATGAAATTTATACTCTAATGATAGCATTTTTTAACACGAATCTAATTATATTATATTCATAATTTTTTAAATAATTTTTTTTTGTCAAATGAAATGTAAAAGTTTTCTTGTAAAAAATAGAAACATGACTTGAATATAAATTAGGAAATATATACTATATACTATATTATAATAATTAAAAGATTCTCCACTTTATTCTTTACATCAAAAATTATTATTTATGAAACTTTCCTAAATTGATTTTTGATGATGAGGACAGCTTAGAATCGCTCGAAAAAAGCCTCTTTTATAAATATATATAGATAGATAGATTCTAGGACAAATCCAGACCGTCTCCTTGTTGATGATCAATGACGGAAGGCAAGCCCATTCCCCATAATACACAACCCGCATACTAAAGACTGACCCGTTCCGCGTTAGTCTGACCCAATATCAATAGCAACTCAACATCCAATTCTAAGACAAAGTTGAAAGCCAAGATCCAAAAGGAGACGAACCAAAAGAATAAAGGCTCAATCAAGAGAACCAAGACCAATATCTAAGGGTGCAGTTATGTTCAAAACCAAGTTAAAAGGGCCAAAAAGAAAAAAGGCTCAATCAAGCAAAATCGATGCCAATGTTCAATGTCGAAGTTATTTTTTCAAAGGGCAAAAAGGATAGAGTCCGAAACATGCCAGATAGATCCCAGAGCAATAATCTGAATCCGAAACCTGAATCAAGAACAAGCCTGAAATCAAATGCCGAAGGTCAGCGAAAGAAACCTGAAATCAAATGCCAAAAGTCAACGGAAAAACTTGAAACCGAAGATGCCAGATGGTCAGCTAGCGCCACGCTCAGGCTTTCATACACCCTAAGTCCTTCTCGAGACCATTATAGGGAGACAGTGTAACACCCCCATACTCCAAGTACCTTACCAGGACAACAATCACCACACATTATGTAGCCAATACTGAGTAGGGAAACCCTACCTGGAATGCAACACAAACATCAGACGATCTAGCAGCTGTCTCAAAACCTTTCATCTACGAACCCTTCTCCTATACACATAATCATACAATCACTACCACATCAACATAAACATAGAAAACCCCCAATCCCAAAATTAGGGTTTAAACAACCTTAACCAAATGCTATAAAAATGGTACGTAGGATGATACTGTCGTTTCGTACTAAAAATAAATACCTAAGTTACTACTAACAGAAGTCAGCGGTAAGTAGGGTCGATCTCAACAGGGAGGCTAAGTTGCTATCTATCTGTTTAATTCAATGATGACGCTTGTATCACAAATGCAAGAGAGCAATAAAAATATGGACGCTCGATTCCTTAAGCTCGAAACTGACATTGCTCAGTTAGCAGCTGAGATGCAAGAAGAAGAGGTATACCTTGCTGAGAGCGGTTTTTCCCCTGAGGAAACCGTGTTGCTCAATGCTGAAGATGACCTCTATGACTCCGACGACGAGTTTCTATCATATTTCACTAGCTTACGCGAAGATTTCAGCCCTGTACAGGAGGAATCACTCGATCGAGTGACTAATATTTGTCGATCGAGTGATTTTCAAAACCAACAAAGACTATACTAGCATTAACCAAATAAATCAATTACTCTCCCTTCATAATTATGGATTCCCTATAGTCTTAGCATAAGGGAATTAGCTACTCATTATGAAATAAACAAGAACAAGAATTAAAAGAGAAATAAACATTAAATTAAGAGAGAAAAGAGAAGAAATGTTACTAAAATAATGATCCGGAAATAAGGAAGAGAATAAGCAGAAAAGCAGCAGTAGAAGTAGAAGTAACGTCTGAGGTCCCAAGACGCCTTACAAATGACAACCTAACTTCCTATTTATAAGAAAATAGGATTATTAACTGACCTAATGACGGAAATTAACTTAAAAGCCCAGCCCATCAGCAAATCCACTCGATCGAGTGGAATAAAACCACTCGATCGAGCAAACCTGAGCCAAAACAGTTCGATCGAGTAGAAAAACCGCTCGATCAACTAAAGCAATAACAGCAACTGGTCGATCGAGTAACAAAAGTACTTGATCGACTATTTATTAAACCTAAAGCCACTCGATCGACTAGTTAAGTGCTCGATCGAGTGGATCTTGACTTCAGCAGCTCATAATTCTCGTTAGTTTGACTTTGACTTGTCCTTTTAGCTCCCGAAACACCTTCACGCATCCCAAGACAGCTATAATCCCCGCTCCAAATCCACTCTTCCTCCAAATGCATGCAAAACAGACGGTAAATGGCTTGATTTCACTACTTTATGGTCCATTCCTGTAATTAAGACAAAATACACCAAAGTAGCATATTCGGGCATTTCGTAGCAATAAACTACGATAAAAGCATAGAAATACGTGCATAAAATAGGCTAAAAAGACTATATAAAATGCACGTATCAAATTTCCCCAAACCAAACCTTTACTCGTCCCCGAGTAAACTAAAATGCAACTAATGGAACGGAAAAATATAACTCAAAGCTAGCTACGAATGCCCACTTAAGCCAATTTAATGCAAGCGAACTAACACTTATAGCAAGACAGTCAAATGCAAACGAGTTATAGGATGTTTATAATAAAGCTGAACCGTCGACCTTGCAAGACCTTAAACAATGGACTCTCACGGGTCACTCTTCTCTCATGAAGCAAAGGGTGAACATATATATGTAAGAGAGAAGGAAAAATAGTCGCTCACCTAGACTACGACCCACATAAACATGATGCAACTAATATGATAGACAATTCTAGCTACCGTACACACATTCCAACCAAACGAGGTCCTGTCACAGCCGAGGGCTTACAAAAATATGGTAAAGTGAGGCAATGGGTAAGAAAAGGCAGAACATTTTATGGAAATGTGGAGGTATAGGTGATCAAGCTAGTACCTAAACAAAACCATATATCAACATCCGTTTCCAACTCAATTATGAATAAATACATGCCCTTCATTTGGCACAAAACTCACCAAACCGAACTAGAAACACTCCTCAAATGATATAAATAAAGCATAGGAGTGAAACCGACTAACAAACAACATCTTTTTTTTCTTTTTTTTCTATTTTTTCCGGTTTCTTCTTTTCTTCTTCAACTTTTTTCAACTTTCTTTTTTCTTCTTTTTCTATTTCACGTTTTTTTTTCAACTCTTTTTTTTCTATTTTCCTCCTTTTCTTCATAAATACCAACTCCAAAACAATAGATATAAGCCAAACTTGATACAATAGACAATATACCGCAGAACAATCTAAACTAGCTTGACAAGGCAGGCTAAATTTGGAATGTAGCTAAGGGTCAACAGGCAAATTTGGCTAATGTGGAGTTAAATGGGTAAAAATGAACGAAAGGGAAATTTTAAGCACCTCCCTGCATGTGACACCAACCACTAACCCGAATGTATGTAGGCAAAAAGCAATTGAATTTCATATATGTGCAAATTGATGAACATGCTATGTAAGGAGTAACTACTCACAATCCTACATGAAACTGGTCACAAATGACACCAGTTTATACGGCTCTAATTCCTTAGAATTTATAAGTAGGTTGCCAAAATTTCAGATCAAGTCTATTCGTTCAGCTAAATTAAACATTAACTCGTAGATTATGCAATAAGACAAAGCTAAAAGAATAATAGTATAATGCAAGGCTTAAGCAAAAAGACAATTGCAGTGCAATTTCATCATTGAAATCTACCGTTCCGACTCAACCTATATGCAAAAATAAACATGAAATTTTTTGAATTTTTGAAAAAATTTCAATTTTTAGGGAATTTGAATTTTTAACAAAAATAAACAACAATGCAAACATAAATTAAACGTGATAACAGAAATGCAATGAAAACAAAATGCAGACACAGATATGGATGCATACCTCCCCAAACCAAACCGTACAATGCCCCCATTGTACTAAAACATAGAAAGGAAATGCAAACTGAAGGAGAAAGAGAGTAAATACGGAAAAACTCACAAAATGCGCGGATAAAAGGGACCTCCCCAAACCGACCATGAACATGGGAGGTTGCTAAAGGCCCGGAAAACCGTCTCAGGAAGCTAATCCAAGTCAACAATACTCGATCAAGAGGAATAGTGTCTGATCGAGTAGAATGGGCGCTCAAAACTGCTCGATCGAATGGAATTTAGGTCGATCGAGTGGTTTCTCATCCTACAGGTGGTCGATCGAGTAGATTAATCACTCGATCGAGTGAATTCTTCAGCAAAAGTGCTCGATCGAGTAGAATGACTACTCGATCGAGTGATCCTCGGTGTAATTCCTGCAAAATGCAATAAAAACAGCCCGCAACTAACAAAAACAAGCTTAACTGAGACCGTCTATGGTATAAAAACCATTTATTACAACTTAAATGAAATAAAATGCAGAATAAAATTTTAGGGTTGCCTCCGGGTAGCGCTAGCTTCAGTCAGGTCCCAGCTCGACCTTCTTTTCTTCGAGCCTCTCTAATAGTCATAATCAAAACAGCTCAAAGCGCGCAGCATTAAATCATAAACCTGCGCATGTGCTACAAAAAAGCATAAGTAGCACCAAAGTGGAATAGCAAAATAGGAAATAAAAATGTTTAACTTTTTAAATCGTACAAATTTCCTATGAGCGCTCCTAAATTTATCCACAAAATATAGGAGCGCGGGAGCAATTAACGATAATCTAGGGCTCCATCTCAGATTAACAGTTTGGAAATGATGAGAACGGTGAAAAATCGTTAAATTACGCGTCCACATGTGAGAGGGTATAACATTAAAAGAGATGGCACGAGTCAAACGAGGCAATATACTATTAAAACAAACAATAATAAAATTATCGTTTACTACCTCAGGTTGGTCGCTCTCAATGACGGAATCATAGATAAAAGAGTTTATTACCTCTTCCGTGCTAGGAGCAATTACCGGCTCGGCTGTCCTTTCGTCGCCCTCAGTGGAATTCAGCCCATAAATCTCAGCTTCAAGTGTATCCGACTCAGCTTTGAATAAGGGAGATTCACCGTAATCGTCATCATCGTCAAAATCGTCATCTAAATCAAACCCATATGACGAATCAAGGCTCCCAATGGCCAAATCAGTCGATCGAGCAAAATAATCACTCGATCGACCAACTTCCTCCTGAATTCCACTCGATCGAGTGGAAATATCACTCAATCGAGCACTTTCTCCTGGAAAATCACTCGATCGACAAATATTAGTCACTCGATCGAGTGATTCCTCCTGTACAGGGCTGAAATCTTCGCGTAAGCTAGTGAAATATGATAGAAACTCGTCGTCGGAGTCATAGAGGTCATCTTCAGCATTGAGCAACACGGTTTCCTCAGGGGAAAAACCGCTCTCAGCAAGGTATACCTCTTCTTCTTGCATCTCAGCTGCTAACTGAGCAATGTCAGTTTCGAGCTTAAGGAATCGAGCGTCCATATTTTTATTGCTGTCTTGCATTTGTGATACAAGCGTCATCATTGAATATGTCAGCTCCGCGATCTCTTCTATCTCCATCTCAGCTGCTAACTGAGCAACTACAGACCCGAGCTTATCAATTTGCGAGAAGTGTTGTCTATCATAATCTTACTGAGCTTGCATTTGAGATGCAAGTGTCTCCATTAAAGATTTCAGCTCCGCGAATTCTTCTTCTTGTATATCGGGAGGATCTTGTTGCGGTGGCCATTGATAGGGTGGATGTGGCGGCACAACTACAGCTGCATTGTGCTCAGTAGTACCACATCCCCAAGATTTCTTCCTTTCCCAACTAGCAGGTTTTTCAGCTTGGGCTTCCAACTGAGCAATTAGTCGGGAGACAGATGTCATCTTGGCAAGAGGGATCGAAGGTACTCAAGCCTTCCCTTCGATAATCTCCCTCAGTAGCCTGTCTAATAAACCTGTAGGCCTATCAAAACAGCACTAAAGAAAAAGATAAGAACGGCCTCCCTTGAGGCGAAAAGACAAACAAAATGAAATAGATGAAAAGCGTCGCCTCCCCGGCAACGGCGCCAAAATTTGATACTGTCGTTTCGTACCAAAAATAAATACCTAAGTTACTACTAACAGAAGTCAGCGGTAAGTAGGGTCGATCTCCACAGGGAGGCTAAGTTGCTATCTATCTGTTTAATTCGGTCTGTCAGGGTGTCACAGAAATGGGGGTTTTAAAAGTGATATTCTAAACTAAAGAGAATAAGGGAGAGGGAAATAAAAAGAAGGAAGCAAACAGATAAAGAGGAACAGCTAAGACAGACGGTTCACCATAATCATTCAGTTAAGTAATCTAGGTCTCAGATTAATGCAAATACGATCTAAGGGGTAGCGAATGTCACCTTTCGGTCCTTAATTCACCCTAAAGCGTAAACAGCTTAACTTTCGCCCTCACTGCAATACCCTATTGTTCGCTACAAGTCTCGCCTTTTCCAACCTTTCGGTCCAGGTCAAGGATCACTAGGAATTATAGGTCTAATTGCGTCGACTCAATTAGAAAGATACAATTAAATGTAGCATTTAACCAACAAAGACTATACTAGCATTAACCAAATAAATCAATTACTCTCCCTTCATAATTATGGATCCCCTATAGTCTTAGCATAAGGGAATTAGCTACTCATTATGAAATAAACAAGAACAAGAATTAAAAGAGAAATAAACATTAAATTAAGAGAGAAAAGAGAAGAAATGTTACTAAAATAATGATCCGGAAATAAGGAAGAGAATAAGCAGAAAAGCAGCAGTAGAAGTAACGTCTGAGGTCCCAAGACGCCTTACAAATGACAACCTAACTTCTTATTTATAAGAAAATAGGATTATTAACTGACCTAATGACGGAAATTAACTTAAAAGCCCAGCCCATCAGCAAATCCACTCGATCGAGTGGAATAAAACCACTCGATCGAGCAAACCTGAGCCAAAACAGTTCGATCGAGTAGAAAAACCGCTCGATCAACTAAAGCAATAACAGCAACTGGTCGATCGAGTAACAAAAGTACTCGATCGACTATTTATTAAACCTAAAGCCACTCGATCGACTAGTTAAGTGCTCGATCGAGTGGATCTTGACTTCAGCAGCTCATAATTCTCGTTAGTTTGACTTTGACTTGTCCTTTTAGCTCCCGAAACACCTTCACGCATCCCAAGACAGCTATAATCCCCGCTCCAAATCCACTCTTCCTCCAAATGCATGCAAAACAGACGGTAAATGGCTTGATTTCACTACTTTATGGTCCATTCCTGTAATTAAGACAAAATACACCAAAGTAGCATATTCGGGCATTTCGTAGCAATAAACTACGATAAAAGCATAGAAATACGTGCATAAAATAGGCTAAAAAGACTATATAAAATGCACGTATCATAGGACTTACCCTTGACGCAAGGATCACAATGATACAAAGAACGATGAAATCCGACCTCTCAAGCTCCGGGATTTGTCAGTAACACGGATGAATGCGAAGAACGTAACTTGAATCTCTTTTCAATGTGATTAGGTTTGTAAAAGTGTATTGTAAAGATGACGGAAAGATTTATATATATTAATCCGTGTTATTAACAAAACCCGACAAAACATCACCCGTAAACCGGGCTACTCGATCGAGTAACTGACCTACTCGATCGAGTGTCCGCTACTCTATCGAGTACCTAAGGCTACTCGATAGAGTACCCTACAGGTCAGAAACTATTTTAAAATGCAAAACACCCTTACTCGACAGAGTAAGGCCTACTCGATAGAGTACCCAGAGACTCATAAAACCGTAGTATTACAGTCTTCCCTCCTTAAAAAGAACTTCGTCCTCGAAGTTCAACCCATACATAAAAAAAAAACATACTAACTCGGTCAAGACGCAACAAAGCTACTAAGAACACAAAACAAAACCCCAACTTATAAAACATGAAACCATGAACTCTTAACACCAACTCCACCAACTATTCCTACCTCCACACATCGCTCACGATGTCGTATCAACTACATCATAAACTCTCACGACACTAACTCCATACACTACCAACTACCATCCTCTAACGCTGTTAGCTCCATAATATATCATCCACTACCAAATCACATATCAAGACACTCAAAGACATCAAACGGAATGTTACATTCTACCACCCTTAAAAGGAACTTCGTTCTCGAAGTTTACTCACACTCATAACCTCATCATCCAACTGTCAACACTAGTGAAATATTCTCACACTCCTAAACATCACGCTACTACAAGCACGGTCATGACCTTTAATAAAATCACCCACAACACGAATCAATCTTTTATTCTACATCAAGACTCAAACTTCCAAATATATTACCATATGCACAACCATCAAAATCTCTTTTATCGCGTCCTACTCCTCTTAAGACAAATGTTACGTCCTCGTAACTCACTAATACTAAATCCTAGCTATATCTTCTCATTATCCTCATCACCACCTAATGTCAAAAATAACCACCTATACTCTAAACACTCACCATGCATATATCTAAGGCTCTCTTACTTAAACAATTCTCATACTTCAATTCACTCGTCACTCCACCTAACCTATACCTCAAAATCTTTAGCTTAACCCAAAACTCCAACTCTTCCACATTACCACAACAGGACATACCTCTCTATATAAACTATATAAAACTCCCATCGTCAAAAGCATAACTCACGATCCACACTTGTTACGTACACTCACACTAGATCCTCAAGTTCTTTTCTTTCATTACCGCAAAACTCATACATAACTTAACATGACACCAATTCCCAATACCCTGCACTCACTATCTCAACAAAATATTATGAACCACCGCCGCTTTGGATCATTACAACACATGTTCCACGAATCACTTGCCATGACTATGACTACCGATGCCTCATCTTAAAATCAAAATTACTGTAACAACTTCTCACAACTATGTCCCATCAACAGAATATCACTATATCATGACAACAACGAAAACATATACAACTCTCTTTCATATCATACTCTACCCTCACACCCAAGCTGAAACTGGTAAGAAACATCAACAAACAAAACAACAGTCTACACGTTCAACCAAAACTCACAAGGAATAGCAGCAAACAAAACAACAATCTATGTTTAACTGGTATGTACTTTCGAAAACTCGCATCATAATCATCTCGCCTACTCCACCACAACCGGTGACGGCATCGCAACACCGCCACCAACAGCCACACTGTAGTGCGAAAATACCCGTATCACAACACTAAGTACCGTGCCCGGATCACCACCCGAGGCACCACCACCACACCGATAGACATCACAACAGACACAATCCCATAAACACTGACTCAACATAACTTCTCGGACAAGAAAAACTTACTCAAATCCACTTTACTAAATCACAATGCAACATATTATATGAATTAAATAGATAATAACCTCATGAATATCATCCCCTTACCATATCACGGAATAACATATATCATCAATACTATATATTAAATCTAGAAACCAAGGGACTTCCATGTAATTAAAGAAAGTTATACAAATTAATTATACTATATAGTTTTAAATCACTAGCACCGTGTGATGGACCCGATTAAGGGATCTCAATGCAAATATTATGTAGTTTGGGTTAAAATTAAATTATATAGAAGCTTGGTAATTTTCCTAAACATTTGTAAGAGATTAAAATATGGTCAATTTCCTTAAAATAAAATAATAAGATGGTCAATTTTAAGGAGACTAAAAGAAATCAATTTCCTTAAAATAAAATAATTAATTAGTATAACCATGTACAGTTATTCTATTAATTATTATCATCATAAAATTATATATTAAATTTAAAATCTATGCAATTTTATTAAACTTTATACTCCCTCCATACCACACTAATGGTAACATGGCCTCACTTTTTGTGAGGAAAAAAGTGGGTCCATGTTACCATTGGTGTGGTATGGAGGGAGTAGTTTATTAGATGTATAAAGATGTTAATTATTGCATAATTGGTTCGATTTGCTTTAATGCATATATGTAATATATTTATATAAATATATTATCAGCAAGATTATTAAAAGTGGTAGAAACAACAACGAGAGTAGTGAAATAATCAATATTAATGCGGCAATAGTGAAAGTAACAATAATTACGGCGGGAGTAGTGAAATTATCAATATTAATGCGACAGTAGTGACAGTAACAATAATTACGGCGAGAGTAGTGAAAGTATGTAACACCCCGTATTTTATTAAGTTGGATAAAATTCTTTTAATTGCTATTTTGAATTTAATTACATCATTTAACGATTTATATATTTATGCTTAGCTAACTAATTAATTTCATCATAATTCGATACGTTAATTTTAATAATCATTAATAAGTTTATTTAAAGTTAGTTCGAGTTTATTGAAATTAGTTCGAGTTTATTTATTTAATAATTTCCGTTTCTTTACGAGTCCTTATGAAAGTTGTTTTAAGTAAACCCGAGATGGATTTTGGGAACAAAACCGTCCAATTAGCTATTTTGAGCTTATTTCACTAAATTAGCAATTTTTATTAATATCCGTTAGTTTTGTAAAAATCGCTAATAATTCCGATTCAAGCTGATATTGTATTATTTACGTTAACTAGCTGAGTTTATTTTATTTTCACTCATTAAATTTATTTATTATTGATTCCGTTTTATTACTGAAACTTTTACTAAAACCGGTTAAATTTAACTCGAAACGGTTTTAAATAACGATCGAAGTTTCTTAACGATTTAAGAAACGACGTATAATAAATAAGCAGCAAGCATTTGCTCCCCCATTTCCTACGTCTCTTTCTTCTTCTCCCTTCCTTTTTCTTCTTTTTCACGTTTCATTTTTTTTCTTTCTTTCGTAAAATCGATTTTCGGTCGTCCGTTTCTCATCCGTTTTCGACGATTTTCGTTCCATAGCGTTCCTTTCGTCGTTCTCGTCAATCCGTTGTAAGTAAAATTCATTTTCGTCATGTATTTTTACAAACCCATTTATATTTTCAGCTTTATTTATTATAAGACGGTTGTATGTACTAAAATAGACGGTCTTGTAGAAGATTTGTTAGCCATAAATGATTAGTTCAATCAGAAAAAGGTAACAATTATGGATTACTCGATATTACTTGTAAAATATGTTTATTTGAATCTTTGGTTAGTCTGTTTTTATAATTAAGACGGTGTATAATTATATATAGGGATCCTTATGGATGTTAATTAGTCAGTTGTATAGTTGAGACGGTGTATACTGATATGTGGAGATGATTGAGACGGTGTATACTGACCTCTAGGGATCATTTGGGATGCTAGTTAGTAAGTGGTATATTTAAGACGGTGTATGCTGACATGTATGGATTGTTTTGGGTGATAATTGGTACGTTTTATAGTTGAGACGGTGTATACTGACATGTAGAAATTGTTTTGGACTAATTTGGACTCTGTGTTGGGGCGATTTTTGTAGTCTTTAGGGTCTGTTTTTGAGTTGCTTTATACTTGTGGATTTCCGCTCTAAAACCGTTTTAAATGCCGACTTAGTTGGCTCGCCTAGACTGTTTTTTTAGGCGCGAGAATGGAGTCTTAAGGGGACGATTGGTACTGTTTTGGGCGAGGGACGAGAGCTGTCATCGTGGGTTTTCACTTTGCATTTGAGGACTGGTGTTGGGGTCGAACTTAGGCATCTTTTGGGTTCTGTTTTGGACTGATTTTTGGGTCAGGTTATGAAGTAGGGTGAAGGGTGGCTATGGGTAGTCGGGTGGCGGTCGTGTCGGACTCCCGGTGGCCTAGCCGTGGCTTTGGCCGTGGCCTAGCTAAGTCACGAGTTTGAGGCCATGTGTAGTTGGTGGTTAGGCCGAGTTTGAGGTTGTCATAATAACTTTTGAGCCGTGTCTATAAATTGTTTTGACGCTAGTTTGGTTTATTTAAAATATAATTAAATTAATTTTCGTCTCATATTTTATATAAAGATAATTCGTTAATATCGTCCTTTCACATAATTATTTTAGGTGGCTCATATGTGGTTGAAGATGAAGAGTAATTTTGGGTTTTAGAAGCTTTCTCAAGTTATTACTTGTCTCTTTGCTAGCGTAAGGTAACTATTCCGAGTTACTCGACGAATTAATGTCACATTAGTAGTTAATGTTGTGCTGGTTGTTTGTTAAGTGTTTAGGTGATTGATAATGTGTTACTTTCGTTTTTCACATGATAGAAATTAGAAATAGCATGAGAATTATATTGTGATAAATTTTATGATTTGGGCCAAAGTAGGCAAAGACTCGAGTGGGCAGTTATTGACCGAACGAGTTTGGTCAAGCTAGGTTTAAACCGATCGACCTCGATTTTGACCGATGACCCGTCGCGGGACTCGGGTCGAGGGTTTGTCTTTGAGGTGAGATTGGATGTTTTACGTTGATGCCTTAATATTTATGACTATCATTTCACATGTTGGTTGTTGGATGAATTGGTTGCCTTATACTTGATCTTGTTGCCTCTTTGCCATTTTAGCTTGTTCTCATGAATTATAAGATTAACGGTTAGTTGGAATTTGGATTATTATTGATATTGGAGATATTGTTGGATTTTCATTTGAATTGGGTATCCTACTTGTCTTGTGTGGTGTGGGCTAAAGTATTCAAGCTGGGACTAGTTGGGACTAGGTCCTAGGTGAGTATTTCGGCCTTCATCAGAGATAGGCCATTATAGTCTTTGACGAGTATATGTTCACTGCTTGATAGCCTGTGTTCCCGACTTGGTGGGATTATATCCAAGTTGGGGCATGACCTCGTTACTTATTTTGATAGTAAGTGGTCACCTTAAGTACTAGCCAACCCTTTGGTGGACTCCTTAGGGTACTCACTTTGTTTTAGAAAAATTGTGGGTCTTGGGTGCGGTGGTGTGTATCCGCATGTCTAGGTCTCTTGTGATTTTAGGCTAGGGTTGTGTTGTGTCTTGGCCATGTTTTGATAGAACCTCCGAGCCAAGATACCGGTTCGATTACCTTCCCTACCTCGTGGTATAGACTCGAGTTCTGAGTGACTATTGACGGGACTAAGAACTTATGCTGTCTTTGATATATTGTCCTTTCTCGTATGGTGATTCTATGAATCATAGAAGGTGAGATGCAAGCCGGCTATGGTTGATAGAGTTTGGATTCTGGATGTTATGTGATTCACATGATAGTGTAGTATGAGTCGGTCTAGTATTCACATGCTAGGACTATGTGTTGTTATATTGTTGTTCACATGATAAGCACGACTGTCTAGCATCTATATGCTAAGGCATTGTGTGATTCGTATTCATATTCTTATGTTTACATGTTATATTAATTATGACATTTCGTGGCTGGGAGAACTCGGAGTTACTCCCCACTGACTGTGGCTTTCGTATTTGTATAAAATGCGAATGACAGGTAGGTGATGCATATATGGGGTACATGGACGAGCTAGCGAGCAAAGTAACCTTGGAACCTAGATTGGCTTTATTTTATTGTGACCCTTAAATACTTTTTATGTCACATACATTTTAGGGACATATGTCTCCCTCCTTACATTTGGTTGTATAATTTGCTATTCGCGACTTTAGCGATGGTTATGTTGTGAAACTTCTAGTTAGACCTTTTATGTTTGACACCTTCTAATTTGGATATCTTTATAACAAGTTCAGGTTTTAAAAATTACAGGTTTTTACTATAATGAACCTATTACAAACATATCCATGCAGTTTTATTTAAGAATTACGTGTTTACTTTTCCGCAATAAATGAGGGTGTCACAGTTGGTATCAGAGCATATTTGCTCCCGACGCACGTTTGTGCACCCCAATATAAATAACTTGACCTTAAGATAATAAACTTGAGAGATGGGTAAGATGGGTAGACTTAGGACCTTATGTTGTAGTCTCTTTGTGTTTGCTCTTTGTTAGGTACTAACCTGTTTGTTGATTGTCATTTAATAATTGTTGCGTTCTTGGATCAATGACCGTGAGCTTATCTATAGCTAATGGAGTTATTACCCTTATTATAAAAAAAAAAATTTTGAACTAAAGGTTTTGAAAATATTTTAATGTTTTTCACTGGTTTTAACGTCAATTAGTGTTAAAGCTTGTTATTGGAGACGTCTGATAATTAGTTTTATCATTTGTTGGTGTAAAAATGTATTTTTATGTCTTTGAATTGGAATATTGATGTTCTTGAGTGATCGCCAAGAGTATCACCGTTCCATTGAAAGGACACTTATATTTTATGAAGATCAAGATTTAGTGCCTATTGCTGAGGATTGAAGATTTGTTCAACCTTTGAGGAATGCTTCTACTTACTTGAAGATGTTTCTCGTACTTTTTGTATCTCGCCTTATTTTTAATCTCTTGGTGCTTATCCTCCTTCAAAACTCCCTTCTGTTTTACTTTAAAAACTACGCTTGTACTCCTAACTTGTCTTTTGTTCCTTACTTATCCTCCCTTAACGCCATTTGATAGTACTCCTTCTTGTGAGGAATGTTGACCTGGGTTGGAAAATTCGACTTTTGAGGAGATTGTTTGTGTCTGACCCTTAACCCTGGCTTTGAGAAGTCGTGATGTTAGAAAGACTTAGGTAAGGTGATGAGACATACTTAGTGATTCTTATACCTAGTTCCTTAACAAAGTGAGTATAATCGATTGGTGGATTCTTTGTGCTAGGAATGAGTTGCCTATGTAATTAAAGTTATAGAACTTGGCTTTGTTGTTTATGTTTGGGATTTGAAAGCTTAGTAGGTTGAGCGTCGTCACCTTAGGAGTAAACATGAGATAAGTTTAGAATATGAATTTGGAAGAAACCCCATTTTTAGATGTTAACAATCCCGTATAGATTGGTGATGTGATTTGATGTTAGTTGTTCCTTGAGAACTTTGTTGAGAAGTCTTTGTCAATTCATTCTTTGGTTTTTAAAACATTGAGGTTGTGTCGAGTGCTTGAGATAAAGAGATGCTTTTATACTTGAGTGGTAGATTTGATTTAGGGAAATCCTAATATGTGATAAGATAGGTGGAAGAAGTATCTAACTGATTTATCACCCCTTAAGCGAGCATTTTTTTTACCTAGACCCTTGTTTTGGGATTTGGTCGTTGTGTTATAAAGGTACAATACCTTAATAGACATGACCTTGTTAGAGAGAACCTTAAGTTTTAGGAAGTGTATGGATTAAGCCTTAAAAATCCTCTTTCATACCATTAATCGTTTTCCTCCCTTTCGTTCATACATTGGTTGGATTTGATTCTTAAGTATAAAAGTTTACTCGTTATTTCCTTGTCTTGAATACCTTCCTAATTCTAATATCTCTTACTGGTTGGTAACTAGTTATCTTTATGATTCGACTCTTTTAGTCTCACATCTTGACATGTTCATATATCCCTTTTTAAATTTCCTATCATTTCCTGACCTGGTTATTACCCTTTGTTTCCTTAGTGGAGTGATGACATTGTTGTTTGAGATTTGAGTATCTGGCGTTTCCTTGTTGTCTAATTTCCCTTTCTCCTTGATCATGAGCGTTACCGTTCATACCTCATTTCCTCGCTTCATCTTGCTCCTCCTTTAAGTTTGACACTCGTATCATGTGAAACTCTATCCTTGACATCCTTGTAAATTTGACTTCAATTCTTATCCCTAGGAAGTTCATCATACCTCTTTTGTTGGTTAAGCTTGAACCCTCTTAGCATACTTGTATCTATGATGTCTAACTTACTTTTCATTTCGCACAATTTCTAAATATTTCAAGCTACCATTTTTGGTTTGTTGTTAAAAATTTTATGTTACTATTACAAAATTTTCCCTACTTGTAAAGATTTGGAAAATGAAAATTTGATTTAATTCTCTAATTGCTCTTTGAGTATAGACTTCTTTATCATGGTTTTGAGTTGCTAAACCTGAGATTTTTGTAAATTTTATCCAATTTCTATTCACTTTGATCTAATTATGATGCCTTTGTCAAAGTTTAATATTATATTTTCAGGAATTTGATTCCCCTTTGAGTTTAAAGGTGAAACCTTTATTTCTATTTTGGCTGTTTTGCAAAAGAAAATTTGAGTAGATTACCTTTTCTTTTGATTTTAACGTTGATCGGATGTTAGAACTCGTTATTAGAAACGTTTAATAACTTGTTCTACTCTTGTCGACGAGTGATTTTCGGTTTTAAATTTGTCTTTGACTTGGAAGGTTAGCGTTCTTGTGTGCACGACAAGAGCAATTTCGTTCCATGAATGAGACTTATACTTTTGAAAACTTTTCATTAATGTTTCTGAAAGTATTTTGATTTTCGATTTATACAAATAATTTGCTTTTTGACCTTATCTTTGATTTGGAATGTGATGTTCTTGAATGCGCAACGAGAACACTTCCGTTCCTCTAATGAGAATCAGTTACATTTCGGAAAATTTTATTTGAAACTTTTGAAAGAATTTTGATTCTTACGATAAGTGACCTTTTAAATGTTTTGATTACCGATTCCAATTTCAGTTTTATTTTTATAACCTTTCATTTATACTTTCAAGTTTCGAGGACGAAACTTTTTAAAAGATGGGGTGATTGTAACACCATGTATTTTATTAAGTTGGATAAAATTCTTTTAATTGCTATTTTGAATTTAATTACATCATTTAACGATTTATATATTTATGCTTAGCTAACTAATTAATTTCATCATAATTCGATACGTTAATTTTAATAATCATTAATAAGTTTATTTAAAGTTAGTTCGAGTTTATTGAAATTAGTTCGAGTTTATTTATTTAATAATTTCCGTTTCTTTACGAGTCCTTATGAAAGTTGTTTTAAGTAAACCCGAGATGGATTTTGGGAACAAAACCGTCCAATTAGCTATTTTGAGCTTATTTCACTAAATTAGCAATTTTTATTAATATCCGTTAGTTTTGTAAAAATCGCTAATAATTCCGATTCAAGCTGATATTGTATTATTTACGTTAACTAGCTGAGTTTATTTTATTTTCACTCATTAAATTTATTTATTATTGATTCCGTTTTATTACTGAAACTTTTACTAAAACCGGTTAAATTTAACTCGAAACGGTTTTAATAACGATCGAAGTTTCTTAACGACGAAGAAACGTACGTATAATAAATAGCGGTGCAGCAAGTTGCTCCCCATTTCCTACGTCTCTCTTTCTTCTTCTCCTTCCTTTTTCTTCTTTTTCACGTTTCATTTTTTTTCTTTCTTTCGTAAAATCGATTTTCGGTCGTCCGTTTCTCATCCGTTTTCGACGATTTTCGTTCCATAGCGTTCCTTTCGTCGTTCTCGTCAATCCGTTGTAAGTAAAATTCATTTTCGTCATGTATTTTTACAAACCCATTTATATTTTCAGCTTTATTTATTATAAGACGGTTGTATGTACTAAAATAGACGGTCTTGTAGAAGATTTGTTAGCATAAATGATTAGTTCAATCGGAAAAAGGTAACAATTATGGATTACTCGATATTACTTGTAAAATATGTTTATTTCGAATGCTGGTTAGTCTGTTTTATAATTAAGACGGTGTATAATTATATATAGGGATCCTTATGGATGTTAATTAGTCAGTTGTATAGTTGAGACGGTGTATACTGATATGTAGAGATGATTGAGACGGTGTATACTGACCTCTAGGGATCATTTGGGATGCTAGTTAGTAAGTGGTATATTTAAGACGGTGTATGCTGACATGTATGGATTGTTTTGGGTGATAATTGGTACGTTTTATAGTTGAGACGGTGTATACTGACATGTAGAAATTGTTTTGGACTAATTTGGACTCGTGTGTTGGGCGATTTTTGTAGTCTTTAGGGTCATTTTTGAGTTGCTTTATACTTGTGGATTTCCGCTCTAAAACCGTTTTAAATGCCGACTTAGTTGGCTCAGCCTAGGACTTTATTTTTAGGCGCGAGAATGGAGTCTTAAGGGGACGATTGGTACTCTGTTTTGGGCGGGGACGAGAGCTGTCATCGTGGGTTTTCACTTTGCATTTGAGGACTGGTGTTGGGGTCGAACTTAGGCATCTTTTGGGTTGTTTTGACTGATTTTTGGGTCGAGGTTATGATGTAGGGTGAAGGGTGGCTATGGGTAGTCGGGTGGTGGTCGTGTCGGACTCCCAGTGGCCTAGCTGTGGCCTGGCCGTGGCCTAGCTAAGTCATGAGTTTGAGGCCATGTGTAGCTGGTGGTTAGGCCGAGTTTGAGGTTGTCATAATAACTTTTGAGTCGTGTCTATAAATTGTTTTGACGCTAGTTTGGTTTATTTAAAATATAATTAAATTAATTTCTGTCTCATATTTTATATAAAGATAATTCGTTAATATCGTCCTTTCACATAATTATTTTAGGTGGCTCATATGTGGTTGAAGATGAAGAGTAATTTTGGGTTTTAGAAGCTTTCTCAAGTTATTACTTGTCTCTTTGCTAGCGTAAGGTAACTATTCCGAGTTACTCGACGAATTAATGTCACATTAGTAGTTAATGTTGTGCTCGTTGTTTGTTAAGTGTTTAGGGATTGATAATGTGTTACTTTCGTTTTTCACATGATAGAAATTAGAAATAGCATGAGAATTATATTGTGATAAATTTTATGATTTGGGCCAAAGTAGGCAAAGACTCGAGTGGGCAGATTGACCGAACGAGTTTGGTCAAGCTAGGTTTAAACCGATCGACCTCGATTTGACCGATGACCCGTCGCGGGACTCGGGTCGAGGGTTTGTCTTTGAGGTGAGATTGGATGTTTTACGTTGATGCCTTAATATTTATGACTATCATTTCACATGTTGGTTGTTGGATGAATTGGCTGCCTTATACTTCAGTCTTGTTGCCTCTTTGCCATTTTAGCTTGTTCTCATGAATTATAAGATTAACGGTTAGCTGGAATTTGGATTATTATTGATATTGGAGATATTGTTGGATTTTCAGCTGAATTGGGTATCCTACTTGTCTTGTGTGGTGTGGGCTAAAGTATTCAAGCTGGGACTAGGTCCTAGGTGAGTATTTCGGCCTTCATCACAGATAGGCCATTATAGTCTTTGACGAGTATATGTTCACTGCTTGGTAGCCTCTGTGTTCCTGACTTGGTGGGATTATATCCAAGTTGGGGCATGACCTCGTTACTTATTTTGATAGTAAGTGGTCAGCTTAAGTACTAGCCAACCCTTTGGTGGACTCCTTAGGGTACTCACTTTGTTTTAGAAAAATTGTGGGTCTTGGGTGCGGTGGTGTGTATCCGCATATCTAGGTCTGCGCAGATTTTAGGCTAGGGTTGTGTTGTGTCTTGGCCATGTTTTGATAGAACCTCTGAGCCAAGATACCGGTTCGATTACCTTCCCTACCTCGTGGTATAGACTCGAGTTACAGAGTGACTATTGATGGGACTAAGAACTTATGCTTGTCTTTGATATATTGTCCTTTCTTGTATGGTGATTCTATGAATCATAGAAGGTGAGATGCAAGCCGGCTATGGTTGATAGAGTTTGGATTCCTGGATGTTATGTGATTCACATGATAGTGTAGTATGAGTCGGTCTAGTATTCACATGCTAGGACTATGTGTTGTTATATTGTTGTTCACATGATAAGCACGACTGTCTAGCATCTATATGCTAAGGCATTGTGTGATTCGTATTCATATTCTTATGTTTACATGTTATATTAATTATGCATTTCGTGGCTGGGAGAACTCGGAGTTACTCCCCACTGACTGTGGCTTTCGTATTTGTATAAAATGCGAATGACAGGTAGGTGATGCATATATGGGGTACATGGACGAGCTAGCGAGCAAAGTAACCTTGGAACCTAGATTGGCTTTATTTTATTGTGACCTTTAAATACTTTTTATGTCACATACATTTTAGGGACATATGTCTCCCTCCTTACATTTGGTTGTATAATTTGTTATTCGCGACTTTAGCGATGGTTATGTTGTGAAACTTCTAGTTAGACCTTGTATGTTTGACACCTTCTAATTTGGATATCTTTATAACAGGTTCAGGTTTTAAAAATTACAGGTTTTTACTATAATGAACCTATTACAAACATATCCATGCAGTTTTATTTAAGAATTACGTGTTTACTTTTCCGCAATAAATGAGGGTGTCACAAAGTAAAAATGATTACGAGCAAGTAGTGAAATGTTATTACTATTGTTTCATTAATACGAGTAAAATATAAATAGCAGGAGTAGTGAACTGATCTAAAAAAATTTCATCGTAATTTTAGGATATGTCATAGGAAAATATATTAATGATAAGTTTATGTGTTATGCAACTTTAAATAATTTTATTTAATGAAAAAAAAAATTAATGGTAAGTAGAGGTAGCCCGGGCGAAGCCGGGCACCAATACTAGTGAATACATACAAGTATAACCAGTCATGCCAGATCAATCAAATTATTACCTTTTTGAATATCATTCAATTAAATTACCGTGTCCAACATATATTACAGAACATTCAGATAACAGCTTTATAACTATCACACCATACCACTTCCCGTGAGGTTAGAACCTCGCACAAACATTTATACACATCATAGACCCATAATCACATCCAACTAGTCAGTCCTGATCACGTAAGTTACCACTCGATAAAGGTTACCTGTCGCCCGAGCTTAACTCATATGCCCCTCACAACATATTCCCCCAGTCGCATAACCATCACCTCATGCCAAGTATAACCATACCATTACTATTCAACTATTAGCACCCGCCTCATCTAACCACATCTTATACTGTAACACCCCGTATTTTATTAAGTTGGATAAAATTCTTTTAATTGCTATTTTGAATTTAATTACATCATTTAACGATTTATATATATATGCTTAGCTAATTAATTAATTTCATCATAATTCGATACGTTAATTTTAATAATCATTAATAAGTTTATTTAAAGTTAGTTCGAGTTTATTGAAGTTAGTTCGAGTTTATTTATTTAATAAATTCCGTTTCTTTACGAGTCCTTATGAAAGTTGTTTTAAGTGAACCCGAGATGGATTTTGGGAACAAAACCGTCCAATTAGCTATTTTGAGCTTATTTCACTAAATTAGCAATTTTTTATTAATATTCGTTAGTTTCGTAAAAATCGCTAATAATTCCGTTTCAAGCCGATTTCTTATTATTTACGTTAACTAGCTGAGTTTATTTTATTTTCACTCATTAAATTTATTTATTATTGATTCCGTTTTTTATTATCGAAACTTTTACTAAAACCGGTTAAATTTAACTCGAAACGGTTTTAATAACTATCGAAGTTTCTTAACAACGAAGAAACGTACGTATAATAAATAGCAGGCTGGCAGGCTGCTGCCTCATTTCTTCATCCCTTCACGTCTTCTTCTTCCCTTCTTTGTTCTTCTTTTCCTTCGTTTTAATTTTGATCTTCAAAATTGACACTGATGCTCCGTTTGTCATCCGTTTTCAACTATTTTTGTTCCATAGCGCTCCTTTCGTCGTTCTCGTCAATCCGTTGTAAGTAAAATTCATTTTCGTCATGTATTTTTACAAACCCATTTATATTTTCAGCTTTATTTATTATAAGACGGTTGTATGTACTAAAATAGACGGTCTGGTAGAAGATTAAAAAGGTAACGATAACGGATTACTCAATTTTACTTGTAAAATATGTTTATTTCGAATCTTTGGTTAGTCTGTTTTATAATTGAGACGGTGTATAATTATATATAGGGATCCTTATGGATGTTAATTAGTCGGTTGTATAGTTGAGACGGTGTATACTGATATGTGGAGATGATTGAGACGGTGTATACCGACCTCTAGGGATCATTTGGGATGCTAGCTAGTAAGTGGTATATTTAAGACGGTGTATCTTTGACATGTATGGATTGTTTTGGATGATAATTGGTGTGTTTTATAGTTGAGACGGTGTATACTGACATGTAGGGATTGTTTTGGACCGATTTGGACTCGTGTTGGGGCGATTTTTGTAGTCTTTAGGGTCTGTTTTTGAGTTGCTTTATACTTGTGGATTTCCGCTCTAAAACCGTTTTAAATGCCGACTTAGTTGGCTCAGCTAGGACTGTTTTTAGGCGCGAGAATGGAGTCTTAAGGGACGATTGGTACTGTTTTGGGCGGGGACGAGAGCCGTCATCGTGGGTTTTCACTTTGCATTTGAGGACTGGAGTTGGGGTCGAACTTAGGCATCTTTTGGGTTCTGTTTTGGACTGATTTTTGGGTCGGGTTATGAAGTAGTGTGAAGGGTGGCTATGGGTAGTCGGGTGGTGGTCGTGTCGGACTCCAGTGGCCTAGCCGTGGCCTGGCCGTGGCCTAGCTAAGTCACGAGTTTGAGGCCATGTGTAGTTGGTGGTTAGGCCGAGTTTGAGGTTGTCATAATAACTTTTGAGCCGTGTCCATAAATTGTTTTGACGCTAGTTTGGTTTATTTAAAATATAATTAAATTAATTTCCGTCTCATATTTTATATAAAGATAATTCGTTAATATCGTCCTTTCACATAATTATTTTAGGTGGCTCATATGTGGTTGAAGATGAAGAGTAATTTTGGGTTTTAGAAGCTTTCTCAAGTTATTACTTGTCTCTTTGCTAGCGTAAGGTAACTATTCCGAGTTACTCGACGAATTAATGTCACATTAGTAGTTAATGTGTGCCTGTTGTTTGTTAAGTGTTTAGGTGATTGATAATGTGTTACTTTCGTTTTTCACATGATAGAAATTAGAAATAGCATGAGAACAATATTGCGATAAAATTTGTAATTTGGGCCAAAGTGTGCCAAGACTCGAGTGGGGGATTGACCGAACGAGTTTGGTCAAACTAGGTTTAAACCGGTCAGCCTCGATTTGACCGATGACCCGTCGCGGGACTCGGGTCGAGGGTTTGTCTTTGAGGTAAGATTGGTTGTTATTGGAGGTTTTATGTTATGCCTTGATATTTGTAATTATCATTTCACATGTTGGTTTTTGGATGCTTTGGATGCCTTATGCTTGAGTCTTGTTTGCCTTTAGCCATTGTAGTTTATTCTCATGGACTATGATATTGATGGTTAGCTATAATTTGGTTATTGATGACATTGAGGATATGGTTGGATTGTCTGCTGAATACACATTTATATAGCCTTTCACATGATAGAATGTTAGCATTTATGTTGGTAAGTTGGACTCTTTGCCCCTCTTATGGTTAATTGGGTATCCTACTTGTCTTGTGTGGTGTGGGCTAAAGTATTCAAGCTGGGACTAGGTCCTAGGTGAGTATTTCGGCCTTCATCATAGATAGGTCATTATAGTCTTTGACGAGTGTATGTTCACTGCTTAATAGCCTCTGTGTTCCTGACTTGGTGGGTTTATATCCAAATTGGGGCATGACCTCGTTACTTATTTTGAGAGTAAGTGGTCAGCTTAAGTACTAGCCAACCCTTTGGTGGACTCCTTAGGGTACTCACTTTGTTTTAGAAAAATTGTGGGTCTTGGGTGCGGTGGTGTGTATCCGCATGTCTAGGTCTGCGCAGATTTAGTACTAGGGTTGTGTTGTGTCTTGGCCATGTTTTGATAGAACCTCTGAGCCAAGATACCGGTTCGATTACCTTCCCTACCTCGTGGTATAGACTCGAGTTACAGAGTGACTATTGACGGGACTAAGAACTTATGCCTGTCTTTGATATATTGCCCTTTCTTGTTTGATGATTCTATGAATCATAGAAGGTGAGATGCAAGCCGGCTATGGTTGATAGAGTTTGGATTCCTGGATGTTATGTGATTCACATGATAGTGTAGTATGAGTCGGTCTAGTATTCACATGCTAGGACTATGTGTTGTTATATTGTTGTTCACATGATAAGCACGATTGTCTAGCATCTATATGCTAAGGCAGTGTGTGATTCGTATTCATATTCTTATGTTTACATGTTATATTAATTATGACATTTCGTGTTCGGGGAGAACTCGGAGTTACTCCCCACGATTGTGGCTTTCGTATTTGTATAAAATGCGAATGACAGGTTGGTGATGCATATATGGGGTACATGGACGAGCTAGCGAGCAAAGTAACCTTGGAACCTAGATTGGCTTTATTTTATTGTGACCCTTAAACACTTTTTATGTCACATACATTTTAGGGACATATGTCTCCCTCTTTACATTTGGTTGTATAATTTGCTATTCGCGACTTTAGCGATGGTTATGTTATGACACTTCTAGTTAGACCTTGTATGTTTGACACCTTCCAATTTGGATATCTTTATAACAGTTCAGGTTTTAAAATTACGGGTTTTACCCAATTGAACCTATTACAAACATATCCATGCGGTTTTATTCTAGAATTACGTGTTTACTTTTCCGCGATAATTGAGGGTGTCACGGTTGGTATCGAGCATATTTGCTCCCGACGCACGTTTGTGCACCCCAATATAAATAACTTGACCTTAAAATAATAAACTTGAGAGATGGGTAAGATGGGTAGACTTAGGACCTTATGTTGTAGTCTCTTTGTGTTTGCTCTTTGTTAGGTACTAACTTTGTTTGTTGATAGTCATTTAATAATTGTTGCGTTCTTGGATCAATGACCGTGAGCTTATCTATAGCTAATGGAGTTATTACCCTTATTATAAAAATTTTTGAACTAAAGGTTTTGAAAATATTTTAATGTTTTTCACCGGTTTTAACGTCAATTAGTGTTAAAGCTTGTTATTGGAGACGTCTGATAATTAGTTTTATCATTTGTTGGTGTAAAAATGTATTTTTATGTCTTTGAATTGGAATATTGATGTTCTTGAGTGATCGCCAAGAGTATCTCCGTTCCATTGAGAGGACACTTATATTTTAAGAAGATCAAGATTTAGTGCCTATTCTTTGAGGATTGAAGATTTGTTCAACCTTTGAAGAATGCTTCTACTTCCTTGAAGATGTTTCTCGTTCTTTTTGTATCTCGCCTTATTCTTAATCTCTTGGTGCTTATCCTCCTTCTAAACTCCCTTCTGTTTTACTTTAAAAGCTAAGCTTGTACTCCTAACTTGTCTTTTGTTCCTTGCTTATCCTCCCTTAACGCCATATGATAGTACTCTTTCTTGTGAGGAATGTTGACTTGGGTTGGAAAATTCGACTTTTGAGGAGATTGTTTGTGTCTGACCCTTAACCCTGGCTTTGAGAAGTCGTGATGTTAGAAAGACTTAGGTAAGGTGATGAGACATACTTAGTGATTCTTATACCTAGTTCCTTGACAAAGTAAGTATAATCGATTGGTGGATTCTTTGTGTTAGGAATGAGTTGCCTATGTGATTAAAGTTATAGAACTTGGCTTTGTTGTTTATGTTTGGGATTTGAAAGCTTAGTAGGTTGAGCGTCGTCACCTTAGGAGTAAACATGAGATAAGTTTAGAATATGAATTTGGAAGAAAACCCATTTTTAGATGTTAACAATCCCGTATAGATTGGGAATGTGATTTGGTGTTAGTTGTTTCTTGAGAACTTTGTTGAGAAGTCTTTGTCAATTCATTCTTTGGTTTTTAAAACATTGAGGTTGTGTCGAGTGCTTGAGATAAAGAGATGCTTTTATACTTGAGTGGTAGATTTGATTTAGGGAAATCCTAATATGTGATAAGATAGGTGGAAGAAGTATCTAACTGATTTATCACCCCTTAAGCGAGCGTTTATTTTACCTTGACCCTTGTTTGGGATTTGGTCGTTTTGTCATGAAGGTACAATACCATAATAGGCGTGACCTTGTTAGAGAGAACCTTAAGTTTTAGGAAGCGTATGGTTTAAGCCTTAAAATCCTCTTTCATACCTTTAATCGTTTTCCTCCCTTTCGTTCATACTTTGGTTGGATTTGATTCTTAAGTATAAAAGTTTACTCGTTATTTCCTTGTCTTGAATACCTTCCTAATTCTAATATCTCTTACTGGTTGGTAACTAGTTATCTTTATGATTCGACTCTTTTAGTCTCACACTCTGATATGTTGCTTAAGTTTCCTTGTTGTCTAAATTCCCTTTCTCCTTGATCATAAGCGTTACCGTTCATACCTCATTTCCTCGCTTCATCTTGCTCCTCCTTTAAGTTTGACACTCGTATCTTGTGAAACTCTATCTTTGACATCCTTGTAATTTTGACTTCAATTTCTACCCTATGAAATTCATTATAGCTCTCTTGAGGCTTAAGTTTGAGCTCTCTTAACATACTTTGTTTTTATGCTATCTAAGTTACTTTCCTTTTTGTACAACTTCTAAACTTTCAAGCTACCAGTTTCGATTCATTTTTAAAAGTTTATGTCACTTCTGCAAACCTAACCTATTTTAAAGATTTGAAAATGAAAATTCGATTTAATTCTCTAATTATTCTTTGAGTATAGACTTCTTTATCATGGTTTTGAGTTGCTAAACCTGAGATTTTTGTAAATTTTATCCAATTTCTATTCACTTTGATCTAATCATGATGCCTTTGTTAAAGTTTAATATTATATTTCAGGAATTTAACTCCCCTTTTAGTTTAAAGGTGAAACCTTTATTTCTATTTTGGCTTTTTGCAAAAGAAAATTTGAGTAGATTACCTTTCTCTTATTTTGATTTTAACGTTGATGGGATGTTAGGACTCGTTATTAAAGGCGTCTAATAACTTGCCCTGCGCTTATCGGCGAATGATTTTTATTTTAAATATGTCTTTGACATGAGAAGTTAGCGCTCTTGTGTGCACGACAAGGGCAATTTCGTTCCATGAATGAGACTTATACATTTGAAAACTTTTCATTAATGTTTCTGAAAGTATTTTGATTTTCGATTTATACAAATGATTTGCCTTTGACCTTATCTTGGATTTGGAATGTGATGTTCTTGAATGCGCAACGAGAACACTTCCGTTCCTTTGATGAGAATCGGTTATCGGAAAATTTTATTTGAAACTTTTGAAAGAATTTTGATTCTTACGATAAGTGACCTTTTAAATGTTTTGGTTACCGATTCCAATTTCAGTTTTATTTTTATAACCTTTCATTTATACTTTCAAGTTTCGAGGACGAAACTTTTTAAAAGATGGGGTGATTGTAACACCCCGTATTTTATTAAGTTGGATAAAATTCTTTTAATTGCTATTTTGAATTTAATTACATCATTTAACGATTTATATATATATGCTTAGCTAATATTAATTAATTTCATCATAATTCGATACGTTAATTTTAATAATCATTAATAAGTTTATTTAAAGTTAGTTCGAGTTTATTGAAGTTAGTTCGAGTTTATTTATTTAATAAATTCCGTTTCTTTACGAGTCCTTATGAAAGTTGTTTTAAGTGAACCCGAGATGGATTTTGGGAACAAAACCGTCCAATTAGCTATTTTGAGCTTATTTCACTAAATTAGCAATTTTTTATTAATATTCGTTAGTTTCGTAAAAATCGCTAATAATTCCGTTTCAAGCCGATTTCTTATTATTTACGTTAACTAGCTGAGTTTATTTTATTTTCACTCATTAAATTTATTTATTATTGATTCCGTTTTATTACTGAAACTTTTACTAAAACCTAGGTTAAATTTAACTCAAAGCGGTTTTAATAACTATCGAAGTTTCTTAACAACGAAGAAACGTACGTATAATAAATAGCGGTCGGCAAGTTTCACGCCTCATTTCTTCATCCCTTCACGTCTTCTTCTTCCCTTCTTTGTTCTTCTTTTCCTTCGTTTTAATTTTGATCTTCAAAATTGACACTGATGCTCCGTTTGTCATCCGTTTTCAACTATTTTTGTTCCATAGCGCTCCTTTTCGTTCTTCGTCAATCCGTTGTAAGTAAAATTCATTTTCGTCATGTATTTTTACAAACCCATTTATATTTTCAGCTTTATTTATTATAAGACGGTTGTATGTACTAAAATAGACGGTCTGGTAGAAGATTAAAAAGGTAACGATAACGGATTACTCGATTTTACTTGTAAAATATGTTTATTTCGAATGTTGGTTAGTCTGTTTTATAATTGAGACGGTGTATAATTATATATAGGGATCCTTATGGATGTTAATTAGTCAGTTGTATAGTTGAGACGGTGTATACTGATATGTGGAGATGATTGAGACGGTGTATACTGACCTCTAGGGATCATTTGGGATGCTAGCTAGTAAGTGGTATATTTAAGACGGTGTATGCTGACATGTATGGATTGTTTTGGGTGATAATTGGTGTGTTTTATAGTTGAGACGGTGTATACTGACATGTAGGGATTGTTTTGGACTGATTTGGACTCTGTGTTGGGGCGATTTTTGTAGTCTTTAGGGTCTGTTTTTGAGTTGCTTTATACTTGTGGATTTCCGCTCTAAAACCGTTTTAAATCTTTGACTTAGTTGGCTCGGCTAGGACTGTTTTTAGGCGCGAGAATGGAGTCTTAAGGGGACGATTGGTACTGTTTTGGGCGGCGGGACGAGAGAGCGTCATCGTGGGTTTTCACTTTGCATTTGAGGACCTGGAGTTGGGGTCGAACTTAGGCATCTTTTGGGTTCTGTTTTGGACTGATTTTTGGGTCGGGTTATGAAGTAGTGTGAAGGGTGGCTATGGGTAGTCGGGTGGTGGTCGTGTCGGACCGGTGGCCTAGCGTGGCTTTGGCCGTGGCCTAGCTAAGTCACGAGTTTGAGGCCATGTGTAGTTGGTGGTTAGGCCGAGTTTGAGGTTGTCATAATAACTTTTGAGCCGTGTCCATAAATTGTTTTGACGCTAGTTTGGTTTATTTAAAATATAATTAAATTAATTTTCGTCTCATATTTTATATAAAGATAATTCGTTAATATCGTCCTTTCACATAATTATTTTAGGTGGCTCATATGTGGTTGAAGATGAAGAGTAATTTTGGGTTTTAGAAGCTTTCTCAAGTTATTACTTGTCTCTTTGCTAGCGTAAGGTAACTATTCCGAGTTACTCGACGAATTAATGTCACATTAGTAGTTAATGTGTGCCTGTTGTTTGTTAAGTGTTTAGATGATTGATAATGTGTTACTTTCGTTTTTCACAAGATAGAAATTAGAAATAGCATGAGAACAATATTGCGATAAAATTTGTAATTTGGGCCAAAGCAGGCCAAGACTCTTGTGGACAGCGGGCCGCCCACGGGGGCGCTTGGTGAGAAACGAAACGAGCGTTTGCATTTTGTATGGAGTCGCCACCAATTTTTATGGGAAATTGGAACCGTTCGAATACCTCGTGTCATGTCAAGACACAAAGTAGAGACATGAACACTAAGCAATCGTTACCCTTAGCATTCTATGTCTAGAATGACTCTCGCGGATGCCAATGAACACGGGTGCTCACAGATATCTGGAGTAAGGGGTGAGGGTACGTATTAGGAAGCTCTTTTGATCGAACACCTAATCCCGCCCGCCTCGATAGCGGCCTCTACTAATGATTAGGGAAGTTATTCGTACTTGATATATCATCGGCTATATGCATGCAATGCAACATCCAAGTTTTAATCCTAGCATGTGAGAATTAATACTAAGTCGGTTGACAATTAGTTAGCAAACAATTGGGTCGAAGTAGGATTTAATGCTCATTTACATGTGAGAACATACAAATGATGAAAGAAAATTACAATAATTATGAATTACAATAATGAAAATTACAATAATTACATTGGAATAGGCGATTTATGTCGAAAATACCTTCAAAACGGATAATTTGAGAAAACAAATAAAAGAAAGAAAGAAAGAAATTAACGAACAGGACAGAAGTGATAATACGGATAATAGTTAATTAATACGTAAGCTAATTAAACTAGGTCAAGGCAGAAACGGAGTTCAGGGACAGAAATCATCCTGGAACAGCGCAGCAGATCGCCCTGGAAGAGGCGCGGCCCGATTCTTTGCGTCTGTGTTTCCATGGGTGAGTTCTCGCCGTGAAGTTTTAATCGCAAAACCGTTAATTTGAATTGATGAATTTAATGATGGATTAAAATATTTACTCGGACGGAAGTGATTAATAGGTTAATTACATGTGAATGATGGTCATAAAAGCGATAAACATGGATGGGATGAACCGGAAACGGATTATTTACATGAAATTATGATGAAAATATTAATGAGTCCTCTATTGAAATAAGTCAACTAGGCCAAATACAACGGATATACAACGAATATGTGACGAACATGCGAGTAAACAGATGAAAACTATATCAATGACGAATTCTTAAACTCAATATGAACAAATTGAATCTCTAAAATCCGGGTTTGAATTTAATGACGAAAACCCGCAAATATGGATTATTAGGGATTTAAGTCGGATTTATGATAAATTAAAACATACTAATGATGAATGATTATAATACCTATGGATTATTATGATATTAAGACGAAGAATTAACAGACGAAACAAACAAAGGAAAGAATTTGAACACGAATTACATAGGACAAACGAAGAAGAAAGGAAGCAGGAACTGCGGCAGCCTCACGAAGAGGCGCAGCAGAATCGCGCTCCTTCGAAGAGGCGCAGCAGTTGCTGCGTCCTTTCTCGACGGTTACTTACAGGAAATCCGCAAAAACAGGTTTTAACAAAGGGTTTTAGAAATCGGTTTTAATGGTATTTTCGACGTAAACCTTACAATGGATGATACGAAAAGTAAAATACAATAAATAAATAAGGATTATACACCCTCAGACTTACATGTTGACTTTAACGAGAAGAACTAAGATATCGATTAGTGATGCTCGACGCGAATGCAAAGAGAGTGCCCTCGTAAGAGGAAAACGATTGATTAATTAAGTGGATTGAGTGTAGTTGGTCAAATTGGTCGGTCATGCAACGGAGAGGCTGGTACCCGGAAAGATCCGAGCTTACGTGGTCGAAAGTTCAAGCACGTAGGCGCCAATAAGTAAGAACAAAGTCTAGAATGCAAAGGGAGAAGAGAAGGGCGGACACTCGCGTGAGAAATATGAGGAGCGAAGGCTCCTATTTATACTAATCACGTGAAGGAATTAGGGTTTCGGAGACTCTTTGGAAGTGAATCTCGGAAAGATATGAAAAAGATACGTGAAACATGCGAAAAGGGCTCGAGAAGAGGGTGCGGCTGACCCACTGCGTCTCTTGGAAGAGGCGCAGCCTTTCTTTGCGTCTATTCCTGTGGAGGTTTCCTCCTCTTTGAAGCAAGATTTCGCGTTTGAGTTATGGTAGGACGGAAATAATTCGAATATCTTTAATATCTTATATGAATATTACGGGATATTATTTGCCAAAAGATAAAATTTATGAAATTTGGAATCGAAATATCAGGAACATTCGAACATTCGACTCGGGATTTAACAGATTATCGGGAAATAGAGACGGTTTTTGACCGGACTCCGAATGTACTCTAATTACCGCCAAAACGACCGTATCGGTGCGTAGATGACATATAAGAGGTAGACATTTAATATTTGAGCAATCACTTGACGATAATCTTACGAATTGTCACAAATCGTTCGCGTATCAAACATGCGGCCCAATCATCACCGGGTGGTTTGCGGGAGGTGCGAAATGAGGTATCTCTGAGCCCCCACTTTGACCGAGGCTTGGACAAGGCGAAAGTCAAAGTATAGCCATCAGTTCAATCGAAGATTACAACTCGACGACTATGGCGACGCGAGGCGCTCAAGGGGTCCGAGCCAAGGACCTGTCGTCGGGAACATTTTAGAGTCTGTCGACTATCGGGAGGGTCGTTTAAAGTCCATTAGACTACGTAAGGAGGCTCGCCTTGACCATAAGAAGAGACCATACCCGAGACTCTTCTCGAGATGCTTTCGGAGTTGCGTAGGAGCTAAGGTTGAGCATGGGAGCTAAGGGTAAGACCTAAAGGGTATATAAGGATTATGCTAGGGTATGGGGCCCTAAAGGAAAGCATTGACGGGAAGGAGGCCTAACAATAAGGTCAACTTAAAGGTGGCTAAGGTTTGGGTATAGGAACACGGAGAACGACACCTGTCGAACTCCGCGAGGAAACACAAAATATAGTGAGGGTAGCAGGACGTCGGTAGAAACTGCTGGGGCATCCGCTTGCGTCGGTCTCAAGCGAACTCTGGCAAAACTTGAGGTTGAATCTGCTTGCGTCGGTCTCAAGCGAACTCTTGTTGGGGAATATATTGACGATTAGGAACATCTTGATCGCCATGGAAGAAATCTTGAGTGAGCAATATCGCAAAATATCGCCTTGGCCGGATATAAGGATTTGAGCAATACTGCAAAATATCTTTTCTTATTTGGTGAAATGCGGGTCGGAACGAAAGAAAATCGTCGAAATGGACCAAGAGAGTAAAATAGTATCGAGGAAGAGGCGCACCAAAGATGGGCCCACAAATAACGAACTTATAACGAATTTTTGAAAATCCATGAGGAGGGAAACAGAAGGAAGAGGCGCAGCAAGAGCTGCGTCTCTTGGAAGAGGCGCGGCCTCTGCGTCTTTTCCCAATTTGGCTTTCTGCGTAAAAACGCGAAATCGAGGGATTATGTTCATTTGCATTGAAACATAAATCACTCATTTCCTCTCAAATCTTCACCATTTCCGCCAAGGTTTGATTCAAAAGCTTGCTTTAAACATGACTAATCGAGGTATGTGTCTTGATCTTGCATTAATCTTCTACATTTGTCGAATTTTGAGTCGCGAACATTAGGGTTTTCGACCCTTTTGATCGAAAATTTGGGGCTTTTCCCCAAATGGATTTGCCTTGCCAAATTGACACTAGAAATGGATAGGAGGTAGTGTTAGGAACACAACCATGCATTCGCTTCGAATTTTCATCAACTTTTGAGCCCTTGAGTGGAATTTTGAGACGGTTTTACAGCTGAACCGTAAATTGCTTCGAAAATAGCCTTAGGATTGCCCATTTGCGATGAAATTTGATATTTGGGATCCTTGAATGATGGGTAAACTTTCTACCATCTCGGAATTTTGGTTTGTGACAACTTTTTCAGGACACCTTTCTAGGGCATAATCACCGTTATAGCGAAATGCTGCCGAATTTTCGACTCGAACCCGGAACTAGGCTTCGAATTGGACTTGACTTGACCCAATTTATCACATGAGTGATCGGGTTGATGGGAACATGGCCAAGGATGGCACGGGAGGAGCAGTTTCAGGGCTTTGAAGGCTCGAAAACCTCTTAACAAAGGCTCGTCGTCATATGACGCGGCCTGAATTTGCTTTGCAGGTGATGAGGCTTCTACTTCTGGGAGAGCTCCCATGGAGATAGACGCCACTGTTGTTGAGGAGGCTTTAGAGCAGGCCTTCACCGCTGCGGTGATGGCTGCTGGAGACGAGGCTCACGAGGAGGAGGCCGTCGAGGAGGAGGAGGCCCCGAGACGGGCCAACGTCGGGCGAGGAGGTCGTCAGCTGAGAGGAGCTCCTGCGTGGGCTGAGACTTGGGAGAGTAGGCACCTCGTGTGGGCTACGAGAGGGTCACTGTCCTGGGACGGTGAAGAGCTTGGTAAATAGGAATTCACTACTCACACCTGTCCTCTTTCATTCTTTTTGTCCAAATTTCTTTCAAATTTCATTCAAAACTAAAGATAGCTTTGTTTCAAATCATAATAGGAGGCCGGGAACATCAGGTCGTTTTCGGGTTACACGACAGCGATGGAGCACTACGAGCAGCTGTCGGCGGAGGAGAGGGCCATGATCGAGCGTGGAGCGTTCGGTCCTCCGGTTCGTGTCCTGGAGGGATATCGTGAAGAGGAAGTTGCGGGCTAACCTTAGCCTGGTCCGCGCTTTCTTGGACCGATTCTGGGATACGACTTCCACGTTTCACCTACCTTTTGGTGAGGTGGGAGTCACTTTGGAGGATTACGGCATGATTTCTGGTCTGCCGTGTGGGGACCGAGGAGATGGTGTGGGAGGCGCCATGAGGGCGGACTCGGCCGAGGCGAGGAGATTGATCGGATGGAACTTGTCGCCGAAGGTGTTGCGATGATCGGGTTTGGTGCCCGTTCTTACGTTCGAGACTACTGCGGGGAAGACCCCGCGCCGGTGACGATCGATGGGAGGGAGACGGCTCCTCCTCCCCGCACACCGAGCAGAGGGCTCGCCCGTGGCTTTGGTGGTTTTCGTCTTCGATTTACCTCGGAGACAAGGGCGAGAGGTCGTCGACGAAGCTCCTTCCCTTCCTTTCCGACCCGAGTTCCCTAGGGCGCCGGGACCGGGTCATCGCGGTTTTGCGGTCCTCATCCGCTTCATGAGGGCCATGGTTCGTCCGGAGTTGATGGAGAAGGGACTTCTCCCCGGTGTCGGACGGACTGGACTCTTGTTGGAGGTATGAACCTTTAGACCAAAGTAAATTCCTTTCTTTATCAAACTACGAAAGATCGTCATTGATTATTCTTTTTACAGCGTGGGTGTACTCTTACTTCCCGAGTCTCGCGCCCAAGAGGACGGAGCCGTTGGAGAGGGCCTATCCAGTGGTGAGGGATTGGGTCATGTCTTGGGACGAAGAGCAAGCGTTCTTCTCACAATGTCTACCGGCGGGACGTGAACGCTCTTCAGCTGAGCAGCGTGAGTATCCCATTTGTATTCATTTATTCTTCTTATACTTTGCTTTTAATTGATCATAGGAATGATCTGTGCCTTTATATTGTCATAGTGGGTGCCGGACTCGGGCGGAGTACGTTGGAGCGCCTCCTTTTGTCGCCGAGGTCCTTCGACCTAGGAGCCCGAGTCGGTTCTTTGTTGAGGACGTCGATGGGTCTGTGTGGTACTGGGCGAGCGGTTGGCTCGTCGGTGCTCGCGGGGACGCGTTGACGGTTCCGTCGATCCTCCCAGGACGATGTTTAGGGAGCCTTCGAGGCCGAGAGGAGGCGGACTTGGTGGTGCCGTGGCGACGACCTTCTTCCTCGTCTGGCGAGGACTACTCTGCGTTCCTTTACGGGAGGTTGGCGATCGGCCGGTAGTGGTGAGTAGTATTTTTACTTTTTTCTTGATTTGATTTCGAGAATTGCGACGAAAGATCATCGATTAACGAGAGCTATTTGTCTTTGCAGGAGGTCGAGGCGGCGGGCATCGAGCCCCTAGAGTACCCCGAGACCCTCGAGTACACCGACGCGATGGGGATGACGACGATCTCCGAGCGCGTGATTTTGACGTAGCGTGACGGATCTTTGGCCTAGGCGGCGGCAAGATCGATTCGGAGGGTGAGCCTCTAACTTGTATAACTTTTGTGTAAGAACACATTTGATTGAGTTTGCTCAATTTCTTCCGAGAATTTCTTTTGATAATGCGCAGTCGCGCCGTCCCGGTTCGCGTGGCGCTATGTAGGGTGGCCAACCTGCGAGCTATCGCCATCGAGGCACTCGTCGGTGGTCGAGGTCGTCAGGTATGAACCTTATTTGACTTTTGATTTTGATTTTTTGATTTCCAATTTTGCTTGAATCGATTGACATGAGCCAATTTGTTGTTTGTTTTGGCGACCGCGAGCTGGAGCGAGAGTTGACCCAGTCTCGGGAGGAGACGGCTCGCTTGCTGAGGGAGCTCGAGGTTCGGGACGCCGAGATCGCCGTTCTGGTGGCGAGAGTTGCGGAGTTGGAGGGCGCCCAGCAGTAGTTTTGTGTAGTTTTGTAGACTTGTACATTTGGACATTTGATTTTGAAACATTTTTGGACTCTGTTTGGGGCGCAAGCCCCCAGTTTGCTTGGTCTTTTGGACTCCGTTCGGGGCGCAAGCCCCCAGTTTGCTTGTACATTTGCTTTGTTTGGTGTATATACGATGGCCTGAGTGCCTTTGTTGCTGGGTTGTGTTGCTTGTACCTGCAAGTTAGTTCTTGAACAGTTTGGTAGACAACGGTTTACGTCAAATCATCTTTCGCCGAAATTTACATAGAAATTACGCAAAACATACATTTTATATTCATAAGGCCTTTAATCAGCGCAAAATGAGACGCAAAAGATCACAAAAGTGCAAAAATTTTGCCGGAAATGACCGGACGGTAGGGAGGGTTACCCCCTAAAAAAAGAAAAAAGAGAAATCTATAAGTTTAGAAGATGAAATTAAATAAAAGAAATCAATATACACAGGCTAAAATTAAAGTGAAAATTATGTTTAAAATGAAATATGTGAATGTGATATAATGGCATAAATGTCGATGTTGCCTCGAAATGCGTGCCCGCGAATCTAGGAGGCCTGAAACATGGTAAACTTCTCGTATTTACCAAAATAAAACCCCGCAGGAATAAGAAATCATGCGTTATATAATTAGGAAAGATCCAACGCGGAAATCACAGAAGTGAGGCTGGGGAAGAGGCGCAGCATGAGATGCGTCCTTTTGAAGAGGCGCAGCAGGCGCTGCGCCTGTTCCCAAGCTTGTCCGTTCTGGCGGATTTTTGGAAACAGCAATTAGTATAAATAGAAGCGTCGACGGGGCGTTAAATTCACACAAATCTTTCGTCTCTTCTTCGTCTATTCACATAAAACTCCCAAAATAAATCTTCAAAAAGAGAATTGTCATCATGAATACTTTGGAGATCCGCTTGAAGGAATGGACTAACGAATTTTCAAATATGGAGAAGCACGACATGGGTGCTTATAACTTTGGGTCTTTGTTGAGTTTGAAACTCATTAAAGTAGTAAAACCGTTCTTGGATGCTTGCCTTGACTATTGGGACCCGAATTATCATGTTTTCGCGTTCCCGGGAGGTGATATTTGCCCATTTCCTGAAGAGATTGCTGCTATTGGTGGATGGGACCCCGAACATTTACCTGCCATCCCTTCTACTTCACAAGGGTATGAGAGTAAATTCAGAGACTTGCTTGGATTGACTAGACTCGAGGTGGACCATTTAGTTACCCCGAAAGGCGTGAGAATGTTGGACTTTATAGACCGATTCATCAACAGGGCCGACCCTACTGTTTCTCATGTGGCCAGGAGGAGGGCATTTGGCTTTTGTTTGCTGCACGTGTACGTCTTCCAGGGACACGTTGATGAAGATTTGAGAGGTGATCCCCGTCTTTTGGGTCTTATTGAGCAAATGGAGCTGCACAGGAGCCCAGCTTGCTTGTGCTTAGGAGAGATCATTTTGGGTTTGGACAATAGGAAATCCAACCGCGATCTGCCGTTCTTGGGGAGTCCCGTCATTTTGCAGGTAAGAGACATCATTTTTTTTTTCGTTTTTTTTTTTTTTTTTTTTTTTGATGTCTATTGCCTGCTCTTGGTAGGTTTGGCTTACGGAACGGCTCCGATTGATCAAGCCCCCAGTTCATGCACTTTCCTATCATGCTCGTTCGATTGCGATGAGGACGCGGTTGTACATGGTGGACTTTACCCGGGTCTGTGACTATTGGAAGAACAAGCTGAAGAATGATGATGGTCCGTTGATTAGGTGGGTTGTCCGTGGTGGCACCTCAAGTTCACACCTTTGGAGTATCTTCTTTGGATCCCACTAGGTCCGTGCGCATTCCGGGATTGGACTTTATGGTATGCATCTTTCCGGAAAGACTGATGAGGCAAGTTGGGCTGAAGCAGAAGATCCCTAGGCTTGATACCGTCCCGCAGACTGCTATGGCACTTACTACGGAAAGCCGAAGAGAGTGGGCTATTAAATGGGCCCAAAGAAACATGTGGTTCTTGAGCTTCTCCACCAATGCTTTGTGGGTGTCGGATTCTTATCTGAGGTGGAGAAAGGCTGCAACTCCGGAAGAGCGCAAAAGACTAAAAACGTGAGCCGCGATTACAAAGGTGCGAGGGAGAGAAAGAGAAGGAGAAGCATCGACAGAGGGAGAAGAAGAAGCCGGGTTTCAAGTCATTCATCCTTCAAAGAAATCAAAGACTACTCCTGTCGCAGAGGTGGTGGTTGGCAAGAACGGAAGAGTCAGGCCTCGAGAAAGACCGTTGGTGATTAGGTCTGAAGTGGTGCAAGAGCGCCCGGCTCGAGGTCGTGACAAGAAATATGACAAGAATGACAAGGGCAAGGGGAAAATGGAGGAATAGCCCAAGTCTCTTTATTATTATTTTATTATTATTATTATTATTGTAATAAAAAGGAGGGATTTTTAGAATCCTAGCCTATTCTATTTTTATTATGTAACGTACTACTATTATTATTAGAAAGTGAATGAAATAAAAAAGGTTAAATGGTTATGAAACCGTTGAGATTTTCCACTTATTATTCTTGTCGAATTTCAAATGCAATGCAAATGTCCTTCTATTTACATTTTAGATATAATGGGTTGAATCCTGTAAAGGATTGCCTACGTATTCACTTAAAAAGCGAAATCAAACCCTTGCGCGTAGTTCGAGTAAATGTAAAAGAATAATTGTTCGAAGCAAGAGCTTGTAATGAACATAGGAAATAAGCATGAGCTTTTGCTTACTCTGGAGGTGCGAATTTAGTTTGTTTGATGATATGAGGATGACAAACTTGTCAAAATGCAAGAGCACAGTGACATTTAGCTTATTTCAGCTTGGCCAGGGGCCGTTTATTTAGTGCCACAAGAGCGACACATGGGTTTACGCGAGGCGCGTGTTTGTCCTATTCTAGGCATAGTACCGTTTCAATTGGTCAAGGTTTGTGGGGTTTGAAAACTCATTCCCATCTAGGTCCGTGATTCTAACCGCACCCCCTGGGAGTATGGATTTGACTAGAAATGGTCCGCCCAATTAGGTTTGAATTTTCCCCTTGGGTCGACAGGTAAAAGAGCTCTAACCGATTTGAGTACTAAGTCTCCTTCTTTGATATTTCTTGGCCTAACCCTTTTGTTGAAAGCTCGTTTGATACGTGCTTGATATGTTTGGACATTATGTAAGGCGCGTAGCCTACGTTCATCTAGGAGGATGAGTTCTTCATACCTATCCCTCTTCCAATCGGCCTCCGGGATTTGACTTTCTAGTAGAATACGCAAGGATGGTATCTCTAGCTCGACTGGTTGTACGGCTTCCATGCCGTAGGTCAAATAGAAAGGAGTAGCCCCAGTGGGCGTCCTGACAGATGTACGGTACCCCCATAAGGCGAAAGGTATCTTGCTTGGCCAATCTCTATAGTTGTCAATCATTTTCTTGAGAATTGTGACAACATTCTTGTTTGCTGCCTCTACCGCGCCGTTAGTCTGTGGTCCATAGGGCGAAGAGTGGTGATGCTTGCTATTGTATTTGGCTAGCAATTGCTCGGTTTCAGCTTGAAAGTGCGACCCATTATCGCTAATGATCTCATGTGGGCAACCATATCGACGGATGATGTTATTTTGTATGAATTTGGCCACATTTTTTGCCGTAAGACCAGTGTAGGAAGCCGCTTCTACCCATTTGGTAAAATAGTCAATTGCCACTAGGATGAAACAGTGACCTCCTGTTCGGTGGGTTATTTTCCGATTATGTCAATTCCCCATGCAGAGAATGGCCAAGGAGATGTCATCGTGTAGAGCAACGAAGGAGGGACATGTTGTACATTCCCGAAGATTTGACAATTGTGGCAACGTCTCACGTATTTGATGCAATCGGATTCCATTGTGGTCCAATAATATCCCAAACGTGTGATTTTCTTTGCCATCATAGGCCCGCTCATGTGAGGACCGCATTCTCCGTCGTGGACTTCTTCCATCACCTTTCATGCCTGTGAATGATCAAGGCATCGTAGGACTACACCAAGAGGTGTTCTTTTGTATAATTCTCCTTGCATCAGAATGTATTGGGAAGCTAGTAGACGTATAGCGCGTTGTCCCCTCTTGTCCATATCTGGTGGATAGGTACCATTAAGCTTGAAATTCAGGATTGCTTGGAACCAGGGTTCCTGTGCGATTTCCTCTTCATCGGTGATTTGATGGACATAAGCCGGCTCTGACCGTCGTTCGATACACAAAGGCATTTCTATCATGTGATCTGGCATATTTATCAGAGATGCAAGTTTCGCAAGAGCGTCTGCAAATTGATTTTCCTCCCGAGGTAGGTGTAGGTATGTTACATGATCAAAGAATTGAGCGACTTGGTCTATCTTAGCCTGATAGGGTGCGCTTTCACTTCGGATTTTCCAAGATCCTGTAACTTGGTTGATGATCAGTGATGAATCCCCATGTACTCGGAGGTTTTTAATGCCTAAGCTTACTGCCGCTTGTAGTCCAATGAGACAAGTCAGATTCTGCAAAGCATTGTTTGTCACCTCGAAGTCGAGTTTTGACAAAGAATCGGTGTATGCTCACCTTCGGAGAAATGAGCAACACTCCTATTCCGAACCCTCTTAAGTTTGATGCTCCATCAAAGTATAGGTCCCAGGAGTCTACATCAGTTTGAAGTATGTCCTCGTCGGGGAATGACCAAGTATCTATGGTTTGTGCGTCATTGATAGGATTTTCTGCGAAGAATTCGGCGACGGCGCGACTTTTATAACTTTCAGTGGCACATATTTGAGGTCGAATTCTGAGAGCATCAAAGTCCATCTTGCCAGACGTCCGTTAAGGACGGGTTTCTCGAAGAGGTATTTGACTGGATCCATTTTGGAGTATATCTTGACGGAGTAGCTAAGCATGTAGTGACGTAGCTTCTTCGTTGCCCACACAAGAGTGAGGCATGTCTTTTCGAGTTGTGAGTATTTGCACTCATATTCCAAGAACTTCTTACTTAGATAGTAAATAGTTCTTTCTTCGCTTCCTACAGTTTGAGCCAGCATGGCACCCATGGCGGTTTAATTCTTTGTGAGATATAAACCAAGAGGTTGATCTCGTTGTGGCGGCATGAGCACGGTGGTTTAGCCTTGATATCTCCTTAATTCGGTCAAACGCCTTTTGACAATCATCATCCCACATGGTATGGTCTGTTTTCTTGAGTTTCTTGAAGATAGGCTCACAAATCATCGTAAGTTTCGATATGAATCGACTTATGTATTGTACTTTTCCCAGGAATCCTCTGACTTCTTTTTCTGTTTGAGGTTGTGGCATTTCGATCAGAGCTTTGATTTTTGAAGGATCTATTTCTATATCGCGCTGGCTAACGACGTATCCCAAGAGTTTCCCAGATGTTACCCCAAATGTGCATTTCTGGGGGTTGAGTCTCATGTTGTACTTTCGTAGCCTTGCGAAGAACTTGCGAAGGTTCGCAATATGTCCCTCTCTTTCCTTGGATTTGACGATCATGTCATCTACGTATACCTCAACTTCTTTGTGCATCATGTCGTGTAGGAGTGTAGTTGCGGTGCGTTGGTATGTAGCTCCGGCGTTGATCAATCCGAACGGCATTACCGTATAGCAATAGATTCCCCATTGGGTGACAAATGCGGTCTTGTGCATATCTTCCATGGCCATCTTGATTTGATTATAACCCGCATACCCATCCATGAAGGATAGTAATGCATGGTCTGCAGTATTATCTACCAATATGTCAATGTGAGGTAGAGGGAAGTCATCTTTTGGACTTGCTTTGTTCAAGTCCCTAAAATCAACACAAACACGGATTCTCCCATCCTTTTTGGGCACGGGTACTATGTTAGCTACCCAGTCAGAATACTCGGAAACTTTGATGAACCCGGCTTTGAATTGCTTGTCAACTTCTTCCTTAATCTTTAGAGCCCATTCGTTCTCATTCGTCAAGCTTACGTTTCACGGGTTTGAAATACGGCTTAATCGGAATTCTATGCTCGGCAATATCCCTGTCGATTCCTGGCATGTCTTTGTAGGACCAAGCGAAAACGTCTTTGAATTCATTTAGGAGGTCTATGAAATCGGCCCTTTCGGTTGAGCTCAAGGTAGTCCCTATCCTAAGTTCTTTGGGTTCTAGTTCGGTTCCTACATTGATGGGTTCGGTGTCCTCTATTACAGGTCCCCCTTCCCCTTCCTGTAGTATTTCTTTGGCTACGTAGGGAGGTATTTCGGTCAAGTCTGGGTCTTGGTCATCCTCGTATCATCAAAAACAGAATTGCACTCAAGATAACACAAAGAGTAAGCGTAACCCGATTTATTCACATTAAGATTTGAGTAAAGTTGAAACAAAGAAGCCAATCGATCCATGGTCGGTGGTGGCAAAGGGACGATGGTGGGGCATTTCCCGAACCTCGTGACTACTCGAGGCTAAGCTAGGAGAAACGAAGGGAGTGGGGATGACAACAGAAGTAGACTCTCTAATGACTTCTCTAGACTCCGACTCGACTCGACTCGACTCCGACTCGACTCGAACTCGTCGTCTTCGGTTCTCCTTTGAACATCTCTCCTTCTCAAGTGGTGAGCTTGAAGAGTCTTCCTTGGTTGTTGGTCCATTTGATAGATTTTCTCCATCCTTTCTCCGCTTTGTGTCGGTTTCGTGATCAACGCGGTGGGGTTGAAGTGATCGTCAAGTATCATAGTAATGATCTCATCCTGCGACCCTAACGAATCGGTCTTCTCCAAACAATAGGCTAACAGCTTGTTCGTCTAAGCAAGGTGCTTGACGGGTTTTGACGGTAGGAACCGCTTTTCGGAGGAATGAAGTAGCAATCGTGAAAGATTTCAATTCCGGCTAACTTCCTCTCAAGATAATGCCAAGGTTCGGGAAATCCATGAAAGAGTTCTGAACTTCCTTCTTGAACAAAGTACCCATTTAAAGTAGGGAGATATGGCCTCATTTGGACTCCCACGTGCTTGCGGTTTTGGACTTGGGCTAGCATGTCGAGAACTTCTTCTTTTGTGGGTTTGTACCCACCCAAGTGGTATTCTTGTTGAGTTGCCTTCCTTGTATGGTGCGAAGGTATTCTTCCGAATAGGGTTCAAAGGCATTTCGGGGAAGTATCCCTGGGATTTGAGTATGTGGTTGACCACCAAGTTGGAGTAGGGATTATAGTATAAGGGTGCCAACTCACTCTCTATGACGCTTACACTTTGGAAGCCCCCAAGTTCGTATACGGGATCCGCAAGGACTTGTTTGTTTGATTGCTTCTCGATTATTGCCTTGATGGGTGACGAAGTGATCGTCACTACTTTGCCATTTAGTGGAATCTTGATCTTTTGATGAAGGGTGGATGTTACCGCTTTGGAAGCATGAATCCAAGGCCTTCCCAGAAGTATGTTGAATGAAGCTTCGATGTCCACTATTTGGAAGTTAACCTTCCGTTCGATTGGTCCTGTGGCTATGGTTAGGCTAGCAAGTCCTACCACTTTTCGTCGCGTACCGTCATATGCACGAACACCTTGATTTGTAGGAGTCCAATCCGACTCTTTCATGCCTAGTTTGTATGCCGTTTTGAGGGGTATGACGTTGACCGCGGAGCCATCATCCACCAAGGTCATTGGCACATTTTTCTTTAGACAGATGACAGTGATGTATAGAGCAAGGTTGTGACTAGCGCCAAAAGGTGGCAAGTCTTCATCCGAGAAAGTAATAGGATTACTTAGCTTAGGTGATTCTTGGAAGACCAAGTTGACTACATCTTCAGGAGTGGAGTTATGTGCTACATTCAATTTGGCCAAAGCTTGTAGTAAAGCTTGGCGATGCGGAAATGAGCTTGCCACTAGTTGCCAGACTGAAAGATCAGCCTTGGTCTTCTGTAATTGCTTGAGCAAATGATCAGTGGGGTCATCTTCGTTGTCATTTGGTGTGATGACGTTGGTTGGACCGTTTTGAGTAGTGCTTTGATATGGGCGACCCGAACGAGTTAGGTGATCCACATCTTGGTCTTCACCATTTTGGACTATTTCCTTGACTAGGGAGTTTTCAATGAGATATTCGTCCTCATCGTCATCGGCCCAAACCCTATTAACTGCAGCTAGTTCCTTCATTCTCATGATGTCACCTTCTAGTCGTATGATTTGATCGACTAGTTTATCAACCACGGTGACTACTTCTTGCATAGTGGCATTTTGAGAGAAGGTCAATGGTACACGTTCTTTAGGTATTGCGTTGGGATTGCGCAAGGTCGTTACCATGCTTTCTAGTTCCCACACTTGTCTATCTACACTCCTTGCCCATGTGATGAAGTCGGAAATGGTAGGGGAGATAGTAGAGTAGAGCCTTTCCTTCTCAATTGCATGAATTTCACTTTCGGTGGGAGAAATGAGGTATGAGCAATCTAAGGTAGATTCGTCACTTGTAATCACTAGAACTCCAAGAGGATTCTGAGTGTTGTTGGGCTTACCTCCTGGTGGAATTGGAAGTCGACCATCTTCAATCATATCTTGAAGCACGTGTTTCAACTTGTAGCATTTTTCTGTGTCGTGCCCTTTGCCCCTATGGTATTCACAAAGATGAATTTTCATCCCAAAACTTGGACTTCCTTTCGGGTTCGGGAGTAGGTCCAATGGGTTGGAGTTTACCTTGCTTCATTAACCTTTTTAGAGCGTTGGAGTACGTATCCCCAAGGTTTGTGAATTTCCTTGGTGGAGTAGTTTTCTTAGATGGCTCGAGAAGGTTAACTTCGTCGGTCTTGCTAGTAGAGCCGTATGAACGACTTGTGGACCCTTGATATCCTCGACCTACCGTTTTGGACAAGAGTCCTTTACGGATGTCATCTTCAATTCGCGTCCCTAATACGGTTAAGTCCTTGAAAGTCTTGATGTTTTGATATCTCAAATGGTTGGCATATATGGGCTTGAGATTATCCACAAACTTTTCCACAAGAGTAACCTCATCCGGGCGTTCAACTAGTTGAGTACTAGTCTTCCTCCACCTACTTAGAAAGTCGGTGAATCCTTCTTTGTCATTTTGGGTAAGAACCTCTAGAGTACGCATGTTGACTTGGATCTCGGCATTATCCGCATATTGTTTAGAGAACTCGATTGCGGCGTCTTCCCAAGTAGCGACCTTCTTGTGATCTAAAGTGTAGAACCATTGCCTCAGGATGGTGTCAAGAGATGAAGGAAAGATCCTTAAGAACATCTCGAGTTTGATGCCTTTGATAGACATGTAATCCTTGAAGGCGCAGATGTGATTCAAAGGGTTCTCATGCCCTTTGAACTTAGGGATATCCGTCATGCTAAAGTTGGTTGGCAATTTGGAATTGACGGCTTCATACTTGCGATTGTTTTCCCTATAAATGCCATCCCCCTTAAGGTACATCAATTGCTCCTCTAGGTATTGGAGTTTTTTCTCATTTGCGATCGTCCCTATGATAGGATTCTCATCCCTAGACTCGTCATCGGAATTACGTAGTACTTCACTTTCATGAGGAGGTAACCTTCCCTCCACGGAAAAGATACGGCCTTCGATAAGGTCAAGGCGGGCATATGTTTGGTCTTGGGTAATTTGCATTTGGGCTAGCGCGGCGAGGATTTGATCATTACTATCTTGAATTTGTTGGAGATTCGTTTCATCACTTGATCCGGGCATCTTGGAAACTGGATAAGAGATCGGCGACGAATCAAAACACGATCGACCATTCTATCACACTTGCTAAAAGAGGAAAAGTTTTGACTCGTGAAGTGGGTGTGTGCCACTTGTGTTGAGGGAGTTTTGAAGAAAGACAAGGTCTTTGAAAATGTGTGTCCTAGTCAACTGTAGTGTAGTTGTAGGAGTGGACTCGAAGTGAGGCTTTGAAATGGGCTTGTGGCCCGAATTTTGACACGAAAAACGGACAGAGTTTTGACCGGATTTTGCGCTAATTGAAGGCCCTTTTTTTTCGAAATTTTGTTTTGAAATTGGTTTTTGATTTTTGAAAATTCGTCATGATTTTGTTTAGAAGTGGTGATCACATAAGGTTTACACATTTATACAAGCATTATAACGGGATCTTTGAGTGCATTTAGAAGGGTTTTGGTTTAAAGGGTGGGTTGCCATACCGAACCATCAAACCCGAAGTCGTGGGAGAGGCTCGTGCCAAACAAGAGTAAGGCCGATTCTAGTCCATTTCCTCAAGTAGTGAAGGCCCTAGATACAAACAAGAGTAAGCATCATGGTATGGATGACGTCAATCGCTATCCATCCTTAGGCCCAAATAAGAATTAGGACCGTTTAGACGGGACGATTGGTCGAATGGGTTGGGTTGGGCCTAGGAAGGCCGAATTAAACGGTCTAGGAAGACCGATTTATGAAAACCGACAATTGTCTTGTACAAACTATTCCCTAACCTTGTTCAAGTTTCACCCTTGGCTACACGTAAGTGTATTTCCCAGTGAGTCGCCAAAGTTGACAGCTGGGCGGGCCGCCACGGGCGCTTTGGTGAGAAACGAAACAAGCGTTTGCATTTTGTATGGAGTCGCCACCAATTTTTATGGGAAATTGGAACCGTTCGAATACCTCGTGTCATGTCAAGACACAAAGTAGAGACATGAACACTAAGCAATCGTTACCCTTAGCATTCTATGTCTAGAATGACTCTCGCGGATGCCAATGAACACGGGTGCTCACAGATATCTGGAGTAAGGGGTGAGGGTACGTATTAGGAAGCTCTTTTGATCGAACACCTAATCCCGCCCGCCTCGATAGCGGCCTCTACTAATGATTAGGGAAGTTATTCGTACTTGATATATCATCGGCTATATGCATGCAATGCAACATCCAAGTTTTAATCCTAGCATGTGAGAATTAATACTAAGTCGGTTGACAATTAGTTAGCAAACAATTGGGTCGAAGTAGGATTTAATGCTCATTTACATGTGAGAACATACAAATGATGAAAGAAAATTACAATAATTATGAATTACAATAATGAAAATTACAATAATTACATTGGAATAGGCGATTTATGTCGAAAATACCTTCAAAACGGATAATTTGAGAAAACAAATAAAAGAAAGAAAGAAAGAAATTAACGAACAGGACAGAAGTGATAATACGGATAATATTTAATTAATACGTAAGCTAATTAAACTAGGTCAAGGCAGAAACGGAGTTCGGGACGTAAATCATCTGGAACAGCGCAGCAGATCGCGCCCTCTGGAAGAGGCGCGGCGATTCTTTGCGTCTGTTTCAAGGGTGAGTTCCCAGGCCGTGAAGCGAATCGCAAAACCGTTAATTTGAATTGATGAATTTAATGATGGATTAAAATATTTACTCGGACGGAAGTGATTAATAGGTTAATTACGTGTGAATGATGGTCATAAAAGCGATAAACATGGATGGGATGAACCGGAAACGGATTATTTACATGAAATTATGATGAAAATATTAATGAGTCCTCTATTGAAATAAGTCAACTAGGCCAAATACAACGGATATACAACGAATATGTGACGAACATGCGAGTAAACAGATGAAAACTATATCAATGACGAATTCGTAAACTCAATATGAACAAATTGAATCTCTAAAATCCGGGTTTGAATTTAATGACGAAAACCCGCAAATATGGATTATTAGGGATTTAAGTCGGATTTATGATAAATTAAAACATACTAATGATGAATGATTATAATACCTATGGATTATTATGATATTAAGACGAAGAATTAACAGACGAAACAAACAAAGGAAAGAATTTGAACACGAATTACAGAGGACAAACGAAGAAGAAAGGAAGCAGGAACTGCGGCAGCCTCACGAAGAGGCGCAGCAGGAACTGCGCTCCTTCGAAGAGGCGCAGCGATTCTTTGCGTCCTTTCTCGATTTGTTACTTATCGGAAATCCGCAAAAACAGGTTTTAACAAAGGGTTTTAGAAATCGGTTTTAATGGTATTTTCGACGTAAACCTTACAATGGATGATACGAAAAGTAAAATACAATAAATAAATAAATAAGGATTATACACCCTCAGACTTACATGTTGACGGAACGAGAAGAACTAAGATATCGATTAGTGATGCTCGACGCGAATGCAAAGAGAGTGCCCTCGTAAGAGGAAAACGATTGATTAATTAAGTGGATTGAGTGTAGTTGGTCAAATTGGTCGGTCATGCAACGGAGAGGCTGGTACCCGGAAAGATCCGAGCTTACGTGGTCGAAAGTTCAAGCACGTAGGCGCCAATAAGTAAGAACAAAGTCTAGAATGCAAAGGGAGAAGAGAAGGGCGGACACTCGCGTGAGAAATATGAGGAGCGAAGGCTCCTATTTATACTAATCACGTGAAGGAATTAGGGTTTCGGAGACTCTTTGGAAGTGAATCTCGGAAAGATATGAAAAAGATACGTGAAACATGCAGAAAAGGGCCTGAGAAGAGGTGCAAAGACCATCTGCGTCTCTTGGAAGAGGCGCAGCGCTCTTTGCGTCTATTCCTGTGAGGTTTCCTCTATTTGAAGCAAGATTTCGCGTTTGAGTTATGGTAGGACGGAAATAATTCGAATATCTTTAATATATTATATGAATATTACGGGATATTATTTGCCAAATGATAAAATTTATGAAATTTGGAATAGAAATATCCGGAACATTCCAGAACATTCTGACTCGGGTCGAGGGTTTGTTTTTGAGGTAAGATTGGTTGTTATTGGAGGTTTTATGTTATGCCTTGATATTTGTAATTATCATTTCACATGTTGGTTGTTGGATGCTTTGGATGCCTTATGCTTGAGTCTTGTTTGCCTTTAGCCATTGTAGTTTATTCTCATGGACTATGATATTGATGGTTAGCTATAATTTGGTTATTGATGACATTGAGGATATGGTTGGATTCTCTGCTGAATAGACATTTATATAGCCTTTCACATGATAGAATGTTAGCATTTATGTTGGTAAGTTGGACTCTTTGCCCCTCTTATGGTTAATTGGGTATCCTACTTGTCTTGTGTGGTGTGGGCTAAAGTATTCAAGCTGGGACTAGCTGGGACTAGGTCCTAGGTGAGTATTTCGGCCTTCATCATAGATAGGTCATTATAGTCTTTGACGAGTGTATGTTCACTGCTTAATAGCCTCTGTGTTCCTGACTTGGTGGGTTTATATCCAAGTTGGGGCATGACCTCGTTACTTATTTTGAGAGTAAGTGGTCAGCTTAAGTACTAGCCAACCCTTTGGTGGACTCCTTAGGGTACTCACTTTGTTTTAGAAAAATTGTGGGTCTTGGGTGCGGTGGTGTGTATCCGCATGTCTAGGTCTGCGCAAATTTAGTACTAGGGTTGTGTTGTGTCTTGGCCATGTTTTGATAGAACCTCTGAGCCAAGATACCGGTTTGATTACCTTCCCTACCTCGTGGTATAGACTCGAGTTACAAAGTGACTATTGACGGGACTAAGAACTTATACCTATCTTTGATATATTGCCCTTTCTTGTTTGATGATTCTATGAATCATAGAAGGTGAGATGCAAGCCGGCTATGGTTGATAGAGTTTGGATTCCTGGATGTTATGTGATTCACATGATAGTGTAGTATGAGTCGGTCTAGTATTCACATGCTAGGACTATGTGTTGTTATATTGTTGTTCACATGATAAGCACGATTGTCTAGCATCTATATGCTAAGGCAGTGTGTGATTCGTATTCATATTCTTATGTTTACATGTTATATTAATTATGACATTTCGTGGCTGGGAGAAATCGGAGTTACTCCCCACTGGCTGTGGCTTTCGTATTTGTATAAAATGCGAATGACAGGTAGGTGATGCATATATGGGGTACATGGACGAGCTAGCGAGCAAAGTAACCTTGGAACCTAGATTGGCTTTATTTTATTGTGACCCTTAAACACTTTTTATGTCACATACATTTTAGGGACATATGTCTCCCTCTTTACATTTGGTTGTAAAATTTGCTATTCGCGACTTTAGCGATGGTTATGTTATGACACTTCTAGTTAGACCTTGTATGTTTGACACCTTCCAATTTGGATATCTTTATAACAGGTTCAGGTTTTAAAATTACAGGTTTTTACCCAATTGAACCTATTACAAACATATCCATGCAGTTTTATTCTAGAATTACGTGTTTACTTTTCCGCGATAATTGAGGGTGTCACATATACTTCCTTACAACCATACATATCAATCTGGCCTCTACAAAATCAACCTCATTAGAATTGCTACCTTTCTAATATACCATCACCCTTAACTACTAGTCACAAACCATAACACTACCACTGTCCGGGCATCAAACCTCTTACACTCATCTCTAAACATCACGATTTCTTTCTTATCTGTGGTTAACATCCCAAATAACGAACATCAAATCCATCAACAACATTACCTCAACATTCTTCCCAATACTATCCTTAATTGTATAGTCACCCGACTCACCACCAAAATCTCGTATCGTGCAAATTCTTTACCCAACTTTTACTTTCTTTAATTCCTCGAAACTCATGATTATCATGTTGTCCTGGAACTTCTATATATTGTAAACTCAAATCCTCGTGATAGTATCATACATCTCGACAATTCCTTACTTTTATATCACATAACCTCGGTGAACATGTTCCTAGTTTTACTCCCCTCATTCTTTTCGTTTACCCTCGACAAAATCCCTTAGTAATTCTACTCTTCGTTATTTCTATCTATTTCCCTAGTGCCCCGGTTACCTTCTCATTGCTCCAAAACTCACATCTCATTATTTTATATCGATATCATCTCCCTCTTTCTTACCATCGATCTTTTCTTATCTTGCTATCACTCACCCTTGCCATTAATCTGTCCATAGAATCAACGTTTAATGTTCAAACAATTGCATCTCCCTTTTTTTTTACATCTCTAGAAATCAAAATTCCTTTCATACCGCTAATTGCCCAAAGAAATCCCACAATAGTTTCACCTCTTAATAGACCAAATCTCCCAAACTCACTCACTGTCTACAAATCCACCTCGCGACATGTCTCCACAAAGTTCACTATATACCACTCTTCTCAACCCCTTTAAAACGAACTTTCACTATGTATATTATTAACCCACACGACTCCTAACCATCTCCCTCCATAATTCTTTACACATCTCAAGTTGGCACTATCCACATCCTTACTCTCAATCCTTTCATTCTCACGTTCCTTAGACTCACATCATCCCTTGCCCATATTCACTTACTTTTACGTTACTCAACACACAATCATATCACTCATCTCATCTCATCTCAGAAAACATGCTCTATGTCTCAATTAAGCCATAACGATCTTCCTTTTCTTTTTCCACTATCTATCGCAACCACATATAACTCATGTCCTCCCACCGAATTCATACTCACCACAGGTGCCACTCACCACACCACAAGATTGGGTAACTTACGCGTCAAGACCAACATACATGTAAAACAATGCATAAAGAAGCAAAATAACGCCTTTGAATTAAACATAATATGCAACGAAGTCAAAAGATAAGCATATGACCCAAAATAGGGGTCACTAGATCGAGTACAGGCCACTCGATCGAGTAAATGACTTACTCGATCGAGTAGGTGAAAGTCAGAGACACATATAACAAATTATCCGGGGCTACTCGATCGAGTAAGGGGTACTCGATCGAGTACCAAGGTGCACTCGATCGAGTGAGGGCCACTCGATCGAGTACCCTACGCATTTCTCAAAGACTTTGTCCAGTTTTCGTAAAACAGTCATAACTCACTCGTTTCTTGGTCGTTTTGGGCGTGTGACCTATCGTTAGAATCGTAAAAGAACAAGCTATCGCCTCCAATTGGAATCACATTAAAATCATTTATAAATCTCAAGTTATAACAGTTTAAAGACAACCTATTTATAATCGAAAAACACAACTACTTGATTTTACTTCCAAACAACTTAAACGACAACAAGGTAAACAAAAACAACCCAATACTCATAAAAACAGTAGTCCCAATCACATGTTACTATTTTCGAAAGCAAAGCAACAACATTCATCATGCAAATAATTTATTTAACTTGCCAATCATGACTTACCCACATGCTTTTATTCTATCACTTTTCGTAAACAAAACATACTCATACATTACAAATCCTATTTCCATGTTACTAATACAACCATATTACAAATAAACTTCGTCACTTAAACATATTCATAATCACAAAATTCATATTCTCATGCAATTGCCACTCCATCTTTTCCAATCAATTCATCCATTTCCGCCACATTCTTCATACAACATATACATATGAACAATAGTAGACATTTATAAGAAATCATTATATAAAATTACACAAACAAAATTATGTATAATCATATCATATATGAACTACTTCCTTTTTCCACCACATTACTCACCATTCTCATACACTTTTCTAACAATTCCAACCAACATTGTAAACCAACTATCATGCGACATGCTTTCAACCAACAACATATGAAATCACATCATCACCATCTTTTCTACACATTCCCCATTATCCACATACGTACATCCACTGATTCAAGTCACACATCCCTATATAGATATACAATTCACAAGATAAACACATAGCGATCCCGACTCATATCCTATGGTGACCGGTTCAAAATTGTAGGGCGAGTTCGCGACTTTAGTACGTCTCCCAAGTCTTTGCATTAGCTCCTACAACTTCTACCCCGGGTTCATTTTAATTAGACTCCCTAGGTTCATTAGATTCAGTGGTTACAGGTTTCAAGATCGTCTCTCTGATACCATTTTGTAACACCCCCATACTCCAAGTGCCTTACCAGGACCACTTAAGGCATGGAAGTGCTACCATCTCGGTTACCCGAGGCAATGATAATCATAAGACAATAAAGAAACGTACTTTAAAAGTAAATATAGTTTAAATGATTACATGATCAAAACCAAAACTGATAAACTGAAATGCAACATCCTCAGACGGTCTACTACTAAAACTATAAAAGCTTTAAAACATCGTCTGACACAGCAGAAGACTTCTAACTGCCACGTGATGACTCATCCCAGCTATCTCATGCGCGTCATTGATGTGACCATAATTGGCGCATATTTAGCCCCCGAATTACCATCGTTTCCATGCTTTTTAGTGCCTATTTGGGTCATTTCTTATCTTTAGTTCTTTGTTTTGCATATTCTTTGAGATTTTGATCCCTTGGTAGGAAAGGAGTAAGAATCTTGCATTTTCGTGGCAAAACGAGGCTAAATTGATTGTATTCAATGACCAAGCATCAAGGAGAGACAAGACTAGAAGGCCTTTGTACATATCATAGTAGAAGAGCAATGTTGAGAAAAGGATCCTTGAGTCCCCGAGGAAATCCCCAAGGAATTTATGAAGAAAAGGGAAGAAAAAGAAGAAGAATTGAAGATGGCCAACAATCCGAACGGATTGTACCAAATCCGTCCGTCGGCCCAATCCGAGCGTCCCACCTTGGAATCCGCTCGGATTCCCCAGCACAATCCGAGCGTCCCTCTCCTGAATCCGCTCGGATTCTCGGCCCAGATCCGGCCGTCCGACTCGATCCGCACGGATTTCAAGACAAAGACGTTTTTCATTCTTCAAGCTACGAAAAGAGAAGCCCTTCTCTCGGAAAATACCGGCTTTTCCTTGCTCAACTTAAAAGTGTAATTACTAGTTTAGCCCTTAGTTAAACCTAATGCATCCTCCCTAATTTTCACTATAAATACCCCATTAGGCTAATTAGAGGAGCATGTTCTTCTTATCAATAATTAGGGTAGTTAATATCAATCAAATCTCTCTTTAATATTGTAATCAAGTATTAATCAAGTATTAATCATGTTTTAATCCAAGTTTTAGTTCTTTAATCTCTCTCTTGTTCTTCCTTTATTTTGGGTAATTGAAGATTATTTGGGTTATTATTGGGAGATTGACAACCTCTCAATCTAGGATTCAAGTACTTCTATTATTCTTGCTTTATTATTGGAATCATTAGTAGGTATAATCTCTTAATCCCTTTTTAATTATTGTTAATTACTTTCATTTATTCATCATGTTTCATTATGTTAGTATGATTGACAACCTTTCTAGCATGATCAACATGATAATGAGTGAGTAGTCTCTTAGCTAGGGTTTAATGGGTGATTAGGGAAACCAACATGGGGAATGATTCATGCTTAAATTAATATGCTTTCATATCTTATTTGCTTGCTTGTTTTGATCTTAATACATGCACATGTTATATTTGATGAAATGCTAAGCCTATGAATCCTTGCATTTACTATCATCTTCTATCCTTTCAACTTGACTTGTAAGACATAACCCAACTCGAGTCTTGTTAGACCATGCATGTGTTGAGTAGGAAAGATTAAGTCGACTTGTAGGTGTTGTACAATCTAATCGATTCGGGACCCAAACTTTCCTAGGATTGTAAGATATAACCCAACTCAATCCATCACAACAATAATTGCTTGCTTATAATTTGAGAACATGTTTGTATGATCATATCCCATGATTCCCCTATGAACCCATGACACCCTAGTGCCTTTAATCAATTGTTTACACCCCTTATTTTATTCATCTTGCTAGTTTATTTTCATTGTTATTTTAGTTTAGTAACCTTCTACATCAACCCAATTTGTGACACCCCTAGACACTACTAGTTACAATAGAATTCTCATTTCAATACCCGTCCCTTGGGATCCGACCTTTACTTGCCTCTTTACTAATTGTAGAGTTGTTTGTGGAGTATAAATTGTGTTTTGTATCGACCATTGACCAACGACCACATATGCTTAATTGTGAACACGAAATGGACTCGATCAAAAATGGCGCGTTGCGGGGACGGTGTTTAATTGATTTAAGATTTCTTTTATTGTTATTAGTTGTGTCTTTTTCACCTTGGGGAAGTAAAACTCCTCAAGGTTTGTTCTAATTGTTTTCGAGTTGTTTGATATTTTGCATGTCTAGAAGGTTACAAAGAGATTTGTTACCTTTTGACCGTGAAATCGAAAGAACCTTGACGAATAATAGGAGACTTGTTAGGAGGAATTTGGGAGGTGTTGGTGAAGTTGTTCAACCCACTAGTGAGTTTGTCAATCCTTTCGCAATAGAAGGAGAAGAAAACCCATTACACAATATCCCACAAAATCCACCTACAATGCCTAAATTCTCGTCACACTTTATACCCACCGAGGAGGATCTACCAAATGGTACTCCTACACCGCAACATCTCACCGGTAATTTTATTGCCAAGTCCGCCTTCATCCAACTAGTTGAGAGGAGCCAATTCGGGGGAATGCCTAGTGAGGACCCTCATTCTCATATGGAAACCTTTTGCGATTATTGTGAAGCTATCTCTCAAACGGGCGTGACTCAAGACCAAATAAGATGGGTCTTATTTCCTTTTTCGTTAATCGGCACCGCAAAGCAATGGTTGAAGGGCCTTGATAAGGCCACCCTTGGAATAGATTCTTGGAAGAAGCTAGCTCTAGCTTTCTACAAAAATTCTACCCACCAGAGAAGACTAACATGCTAAGAGCTCAAATTACGGGTTTTAAGCAAAGGGATGAAGAATCTTTGTATGAAGCTTGGGAGCGGTTCAAAGGTATTTGTCGCTCATGTCCTCACCATGGACTTAGCGAATGGTTTTTAGTGCAACAATTTTGGAATGGTTTATATGAAGATTCAAGGAACATTCTCAATATGGGATCAAATGGAATGTTCACCGAAGTTGATGACAATCAAACATGGAACAAGATTGAGGAAATGGCGGTCCATAATTCACAATATAGTAGACCTCGCAAGGCTACTAGAGGAGGAAAGTATGAAGTGGACTCTGTTACTCAATTGGGTGCTCAACTTAGTGCTCACATTGACACAATCAACTTGAAGTTTGAACAAGCTATGGCTAGACTTGAGGAAAACTCAAAAACATCAAAGCATCATGTCAATGCCATGACGGCATCCTCATCAATCCCAAGTGGGATATGTGAGAATTGTGGAACTTTGGGCCATGACTCAAGTGAGTGTAGGGGAACAACCGAACAAGTTAATGCTTTCCAAGCTTACAAAAGTGGTACCCCTTATTCAAATTTTTACAATGAAAACACCAAGTTCCATCCAAATCTCTCATACAAAAGCCAAAATGTTCAAAACCCTCAAACAACATACACTCCACCACCCATGAGAAATCAAAATCAAAGACCCTTTTACAATCAAAACCAAGGTTACCAAAATCAAAATCCATACAATCACCAAAATGACCAAGGTTTTGATGTCCAAAAAGCGGTCCTCCAAATGCAAAAGAATCAACAAGAATTTTTCACCCAAATGCAAAAAGATAGCCAAGCAAAAGACACCACCATCAACAACATTCTAGCTCACACCAAGATGTTGGAAACACAATTGACTCAACTAGCATCTTCAAGCTCACAAAGACAAAGGGGCAATTACCACCTCAAAGTAATCCCCTAGACATGAAACGGTTAGTGCCATTCACTTGAGAAGTGGTACAAGATATGAAGCACCAAAGGAGCAAGTTGAGAATGAAGTTGTGAAAGCTAGTGAGAATGAAGTTGTGGTGCAAAGCCCCAAAGAAGGGGAATCATCAAAAGAAGAAAGTTCAAAGAAAAATGAAGACAAGGCCAAAGAGAAGGAGCCCATTGTGATTAGACTTCCTTTTCCAAGTCGTCAAGCCAAGCCCAAATTTGATGATCAACTTGGAAAGTTCATGGAAATTGTGAAGAACTTAGAAGTCTCAATTCCTTTCACGGAATTAATCAATCACGTTCCGCCTATGCAAAGTACATGAAAGATATCCTCACAAAGAAGAAGTCGATCCGGAAACTTGAGACTATCGCCTTTACTAAGGTAAGTAGTGCAATACTTCAAGGGAGTTCACCTCCAAAGATAAAGGATCCGGGAAGCTTCTCAATACCGTGTACCATTGGCGACACGACGATCAACAAAGCCTTATGTGATCTAGGGGCTAGTGTGAGTGTCATGCCGTACTCGGTAAGTAAAAGGTTGGGAATGGGAGAGCTTAAATGCACCAATATCACTCTTCAAATGGCCGATAGATCGACGAAGACACCATTAGGGATATGGGAAGATGTTCCGTGCGAATTGGGAAGTTTTTCATCCCGGTGGACTTTGTCATTGTTGATATGGAGGAAGATTCCAACATTCCAATCATCTTAGGAAGACCTTTCCTACACACCGCGGGTGCGGTAATTGATGTGAAACATGGAGAGCTCACTCTAGAAGTGGGAGATGAAAGCATAACTTTTAATCTTGACAAGACCATGAGAGCTCCTCGTTTACATGAGCCATGTTTTATGATTGATCATTATAGCCGAAAAGATGAAAGGAAGAAATCGGAACTCCAATGGAGGAAGAAAGTTGAAGATGCTCCATTCAAAGAGCAAGTGAATTGTGACAAGGAGAGCTTGCAAAGCTCATCAAAATCAACCAAGGAAGAAGAGGATGGCCTCATTGGCCAAGAGAAGAAATTGGGAGAGTTGTCTCCATCTAAGCAAGAGATTTTCAATGATCAACTCAATGAAGTTTGTGGTCTTTGGGACGACGAATTTGAAGGGATCTTTAATCCCTACATTGGGCATGCCATCGATCATGATCAACAACAAGGGCCACGGTCTATTGAGGACCTCTACCATAACAATGAACAAGCTTTTGATTACTTCTTCAAGGTGTTGAGCAACATCAACAACACCTTGAACATGCCCCTTGACATCTCATCAAGAATGAGAGTTTGGTGGAGTCCTCCCAAACCACCACTTGTAAATATTTCTAACTCCCTAACTTACTTTTCAATTTTTGTATTGCATTTTTGTCATTTTTGGATTTTTATTTACTTTGATCAAAATAATTGTCATGTAAGAGAGAAGTGAGGGAGGGACTAATGATTTCAATTGATGTGTAGTGCTTTACCTTAGTGTGGGGATGGCAATTGCCTAGGCTATTCATGCCTTAGTAGTGCCCCCACAATGAAGAACACAAGAAATGAAGAAGAATGGAAGAATGGTAAAGGGAAATGCATTGTGCACGAATGAAGTGAATCCGGGTACAACGAGAGAAGAATCGAGCGGATTCCGAGAATCCGCCCGTCTCAAAGCAAATCGAGCGTCTGTGAGAAGACGCCCGTCTCTGGCCGAAATGAAATTGCAAATTTCTTGACTGTTGAAGAATCCGAGCGTATTTTCGAAAGACGCCCGTCTCTCACGTAATCCGTCCGTCTTTTATACAAGACGCCCGTCTTGAAGCTGAAGAAAACAAAGAAAAATCTCTGGACTGAAATCCGTCGTCCCGCACAGAATCCGCCCGTCCCTCAAAAGAATCCGAGCGGATTCCCGGAATCCGCCCGTCTCTAGGCGGGATTTTGAAAATTTTGAAGCCACAGAATCCGCACGGATTGCGCCCAATCCGCACGGATTGTCCCTGCGTCCTGAAATTGTCGACTTCTTTATAACCCACCCCACCTTCATTCATTCATTCATTCATTCACAAACACTACCCTAAACATCAAAACCCTCATCCTCTCCATCACAAAAACAAAAACCCTCAACAAAATCCACCAAAATCAAATCAAACCATCCTTCAAACAACAAATCAATCACTCCATCTTCAATAACAATCAAAACCAAGAACAAATTCTTCAACCTTTGAGTCGATTTTTGATTTCATAAAGGCAAAGCCTTTCACCTTCAAATCGATTTGGGCATTCTACAAATTGAAGATTTTTGATTCTTTTCTTGGTTAGTTCATCAAATGGCAAGGACAAAGGGTGCAACAAAGGCAACAAAGGCACCAAAGGCAAAGGCTCTCTCTCAAAGGCAAAAAGCTCTCCAAACAAAGAAAGCTTTGGCAATGGTGGTATCAACACCAAACTTGAAAGTGCAACAACAACAACAACAAACTTCTATGGGAGCATCACCTTCTACTCCGGTAATCGATCAACTCTTGCATTATCCGGAGGTAACTTTTATTTCCGATACCCATAGAAAGACATTTGCTAAGTTTGCTATGAAATCAATTCAATCCACCAAATTCATATGTAAAGATGCTTTGGAGAAATTGGGTGTTCTTGAACAAACAAAAGCCTTTTTCAATGCCATGGGTTTGAAGAAATTGTTGAAACAAAGGAAGTAACATACCCCTCCCTTGTCTTGGAATTCTTAAGTTCTTTAAAAGTCACCAAAGTTGAGAATAGGGAAAATCTTGAGTTTCGTCTAGCTAACACTAGTAGACGCATTACCTTTCCGGAATTGGGTGAAATTTTGGGTCTTAGCGATGAAGAGAAATATTATAAGCAATATGGGAAGTATGACCCGAGCCTCTTTGGGAGGCAATCTCCAGGAAGAAATTTGATGATTTTCATGCTTGTCGTGCTCTTTTGGTCCATCATCCGGGCATAAGAGTATGGCACAAAGTTGTGGGAAATACCATAATTGCTAGGAAAGACACCAATCATTTCACAAGACTTGATTTTATTCTCCTTGAATCGGCTTTGAATATCGGAAGAATCCATACCAAGCCTTACAATTCTTTGAGGCTATTGGTTGATAGATGGCTCCATGTTGATAGTGGGAAGAAGGGTACAACCGTTATTGTTAATGGCGGCCTAGTCACGGTCCTAGCCAAGCACTTTGATCCTAATTTCAATAAGGATAGCAAGTACAAGGCAAAGGAAGGTGGCCATCTTATTGATATGTCTATCATGATTAACAAGTTCAAGTGGGTTGCTCACAATCCCCTTGACACCAAGTATGGGTGGCTTACTAGTGAGGCTCGATCATTCACTTTACCCGCGAAGATTTGTCGTCTAAGTGTCCACCGGACCAACTATTTACTTCCCCTATCCGAAGAAGCCGAGTACATCATTCAACAACAAAAGGGTGATCATGAAGCTCCCTCCTCTTCCATTGTTATACCGCCTTACCCCTTTGTGTATGAAGAGTTCAAACCGCAAGGAGTTGAAATTGGGAAAGACTATGTCACTCTTCTTATGCAAGCCATGCACAAGCAAGCTTATGAAGATCGGAAGAATGCATATTTGGCTCAATATCCTCCCCTCCTACATCTAGCTAGGCAAGGACTCCTTGATCCATCTTGTCCTTTGCCTAGTTGGGCGGATAGAGAAGCCTTGTTTCCGGGTGCATCTAGGGACGAAGTGGAAGACAATGAGGTTGTTGGAAATGGTGAAGAAATTGATGATAATATTGAGGAAGAAGCAAGTGGAGATGAAGAAAGAGATGGTGATGATGATGATGAGCAAGATAATGAAGAAAGTGATGAAGAAAGTGCCAAGGAAAGTGGCAATGTGACCACTTCTCATGAGGGAAGTGGTGATGATGATAGCATGATGGAAGACTAGCCTTGGAGACTCCTACACTCCCATGGTTTGTCTATATCTCTTTGTATTTTATTTCATTTTGATCATTGTTGGTTTAGTCCTAGCAACATCAAAGGACTCACACCTCGGTTCCATTGAGGTGTTCTTACTTTATTGTTCCCATTTTTGAAAATCCAAAATGACAATCTAGTTTCATGCATAGCATAGTGTGTGCATGAACTATACCCATCTTTGACATTAGCAATAGTGTCTTATTTGGTTTGGGGAAGTTAATGCATACACAACGGGAGGTAATCTAAATTATCCTCTCCGTCATAACAAAAACCATGCATCATGTAGTATAGCTTAGTGTAGAATTGCATTTAGTATAGAAATCATGCATCATTTTTGCATAATTTCCATCACTTTGGCCATTGAGGACAATGCCCATATTAGTGTGGGGATGGGAATTCTAACACTTAACTTTTATTCAAAAACCCATAAAAATTGAAAATTTTCAAAAATCATAAAAATTGAAAAAATTGAAAAACCAAAAACAAGTTCATTTCCTTTGTATATATTGTCTTGTATATATTGTGTTTGTTTTATCCTTGTTCACTTTGATTGACTACGCCACATCCGAGACATGAGGATATTGAAGACCGCATGGTATGATCTTTCCAATCTCCTTTTTCCTCTTTATGTTAATGACTATGTGGCTTTATTTTGATTGATGCGGTATAACAATGTGAACCTAGGATTGCATTTAGCTTATATGCCATATTAGTTGGTAGAATCATTTGCATTAGGATGTATATATGCTAGTTGCATCATGGCATGTAGTTGCATGTTAGAAAAATTTTGCGAAACCGTCTACTTGGGAAGCTTGACAAGTGTATATAGGCCCTAGTAGATGCTTTTTATTCTTAAGACTTTGCTTGTAGAATACTTGTAAAACACCCTAGGATGTGTCATGCTAGTATCCTTTGACCCATGGTTTAAGGCCTAGTCGAGAGTACCTTGTGGTGTGATAACTCCTTGGCTACCGTTTATTCCAAGGTGACCCTTGAAACCATGCATCCATCCATCCATCATCCATGTTCTACCACATTTTTGTCATCAAAGGGAATGGGCACAAAAAGAAATCAATTTGAGTTCAAAGAAATGAAAAATGAAAGAAAGTTTGCAAAAATGCATCAAATGAAAAGAGGAGCAAAAATAGAACTCCTAAAAGCTTCAAATACAAGGCACCCTCGTTACTAATTGGGGTGACTTTGAAAATGTTCAAAAGAAAATGCAAAAAAAAAAAAAAAAAAAGGTTGTCAAGTATTGAAAAGCCAAAAATCAAAAAGAAATGGCAAAAGAAAGTGTTCTCAAATGTCAAATGCCACAAGAAATTGGGGGAAAACAAAAATGAAAGCAAACTCCCAAAGTGAAACTCAAACATCTATTGATCCCTTTATCCATCATATCCATTTTTGTGCATGGTAGAGAGGGGACGACCCTTCTTCTTGTCTAGGCAAGAGGGGGAATTCCGCGATCCTCCAGTGTTTCTAACACCATAGGGAGTCTACTCTTGACAAAAGCATTTAACGATTGAGGACAAAGGTACCCTAGCTTGACACATTTTGGAGGTGATTTATTGGTATCCTTCTAGGCTTAGTAGTTTGAACAAATTGCATCTATAAAGGAGTGTGTACCCTTGAATTGCTTTCCTTGTAGATAATTTCCGCCACTTAGATGAGGAAAGTGGCTATTCTTTTGTAGATGCATCCATTACTTGATTTTGTGTGCTTTAATGTTTGGATGTGTCGCCATTTTGGCAAGACCCACCTTGCCTTGCAAGAAGGCATCCTACCTCATGGTTGTCTTGTTGTGAGTTGAAGGGGCGGAGTGAGACCCGCTAATTGTCTCATATCGGCTATTATTATTAGGTTAGGTTAGTATTGGTCCTAGTCTTTGTCACCTCTTTACTCGGGACGAGCAAAGGTTCGGTTTGGGGATATTTGATGTGACCATAATTGGCGCATATTTAGCCCCCGAATTACCATCGTTTCCATGCTTTTTAGTGCCTATTTGGGTCATTTCTTATCTTTAGTTCTTTGTTTTGCATATTCTTTGAGATTTTGATCCCTTGGTAGGAAAGGAGTAAGAATCTTGCATTTTCGTGGCAAAACGAGGCTAAATTGATTGTATTCAATGACCAAGCATCAAGGAGAGACAAGACTAGAAGGCCTTTGTACATATCATAGTAGAAGAGCAATGTTGAGAAAAGGATCTTTGAGTCCCCGAGGAAATCCCCAAGGAATTTATGAAGAAAAGGGAAGAAAAAGAAGAAGAATTGAAGGCGGCCAACAATCCGAACGGATTGTACCAAATCCGTCCGTCCAGCCCAATCCGAGCGCCCCACCTTGGAATCCGCTCGGATTCCCAAAGACAATCCGAGCGTCCCTCTCTTGAATCGCTCGGATTCTCACCAGATCCGGCCGTCCCGACTACGATCCGCACGGATTTGAAGACAAAGACGTTTTTTCATTCTTCAAGCTACGAAAAGAGAAGCCCTTCTCTCGGAAAATACCGGCTTTTCCTTGCTCAACTTAAAAGTGTAATTACTAGTTTAGCCCTTAGTTAACCCTAATGCATCCTCCCTAATTTTTACTATAAATACCCCATTAGGCTAATTAGAGGAGCATGTTCTTCTTATCAATAATTAGGGTAGTTAATATCAATCAAATCTCTCTTTAATATTGTAATCAAGTATTAATCAAGTATTAATCAAGTTTTAATCCAAGTTTTAGTTCTTTAATCTCTCTCTTGTTCTTCCTTTATTTTGGGTAATTGAAGATTATTTGGGTTATTATTGGGAGATTGACAACCTCTCAATCTAGGATTCAAGTACTTCTATTATTCTTGCTTTATTATTGGAATCATTAGTAGGTATAATCTCTTAATCCCTTTTTAATTATTGTTAATTACTTTCATTTATTCATCATGTTTCATTATGTTAGTATGATTGACAACCTTTCTAGCATGATCAACATGATAATGAGTGAGTAGTCTCTTAGCTAGGGTTTAATGGGTGATTAGGGGAAACCAACATGGGGAATGATTCATGCTTAAATTAATATGATTTCATATCTTATTTGCTTGCTTGTTTTGATCTTAATACATGCACATGTTATATTTGATGAAATGCTAAGCCTATGAATCCTTGCATTTACTATCATCTTCTATCCTTTCAACTTGACTTGTAAGACATAACCCAACTCGAGTCTTGTTAGACCATGCATGTGTTGAGTAGGAAAGATTAAGTCGACTTGTAGGTGTTGTACAATCTAATCGATTCGGCTCCGGGACCCAAACTTTCCTAGGATTGTAAGATATAACCCAACTCAATCCATCACAACAATAATTGCTTGCTTATAATTTGAGAACATGTTTGTATGATCATATCCCATGATTCCCCTATGAACCCATGACACCCTAGTGCCTTTAATCAATTGTTTACACCCCTTATTTTATTCATCTTGCTAGTTTATTTTCATTGTTATTTTAGTTTAGTAACCTTCTACATCAACCCAATTTGTGACACCCCTAGACACTACTAGTTACAATAGAATTCTCATTTCAATACCCGTCCCTTGGGATCCGACCTTTACTTGCCTCTTTACTAATTGTAGAGTTGTTTGTGGAGTATAAATTGTGTTTTGTATCGACCATTGACCAACGACCACATATGCTTAATTGTGAACACGAAATGGACTCGATCAGTCATATAATACCTGTTCAATAACTGCTCACCACCCCCGAATGGATCACCACAGTTTTTTAAAACATTAAACGGGGTCAGTACTGATTACATAAAAAACAAATGCCACGAAGAAACAACGTCACAAACAGCTCAAGCAGTTCACACAAATCCCCAGTCTCCATCTCCAAACTCCACACAACTGACTACACACTAAAGTGTGTAGTCCTGCCAGAGTACCCATCGCAACAAGTACTCCATGCCGCCAGTGGGGGACCGCAGCCGTACCCACCAAATCCCCGCTCATCTCCATCGAGCGATAAACCCAAATTCCTTAATGTGCACATCCCTTCTGTGGCGGGTTCCACAGAAGGTGAATAATGGACGTGAAGCCACTCCCGCAAGTGACTCCACTCAGCCAGGGACGCGCCCCGAAGAACACAGACAGTTACACAATCAATCAACAATATACAGCCAACAGCCGTCAAAATCAACCAACAATATAATTAACCAATAATCACAACAACAATCACCACACATTATGTAGCCAATACTGAGTAGGGAAACCCTACGGAATGCAACACAAACATCAGACGATCTAGCAGCTGTCTCAAAACCTTTCATCTACGAACCCTTCTCCTATACACATAATCATACAATCACTACCACATCAACATAAACATAGAAAACCTCCAATCCCAAAATTAGGGTTTAAACAACCTTAACCAAATGCTATAAAATTGGTACGTAGGACTTACCCTTGACGCAAGGATCACAATGATACAAAGAACGATGAAATCCGACCTCTCAAGCTCCGGGATTTGTCAGTAACACGGATGAATGCGAAGAACGTAACTTAAATCTCTTTTCAATGTGATTAGGTTTGTAAAAGTGTATTGTAAAGATGACGGAAAGATTTATATATATTAATCCGTGTTATTAACAAAACCCGACAAAACATCACCCGTAAACCGGGCTACTCGATTGAGTAACTGACCTACTCGATCGAGTGACGGCTACTCTATCGAGTACCTAAGGCAACTCGATAGAGTACCCTACAGGTCAGAAACTATTTTAAAATGCAAAACACCCTTACTCGACAGAGTAAGGCCTACTCGATAGAGTACCCAGAGACTCATAAAACCGTAGTATTACAGACAGTTAGGAATTTTGAGAATCCTCTAAACAATTTGCGATATCAACTTAAGCGATGAAGTGCCATTTATTTAATTTACGAAGATATTTTTTCTATTTGTAATTTCTTTGAATTTATTAATTTCTCTTATATTAATCCATATAATATAATAAAACAACAACCAAAACATGTTTTTTTCCCTCCAACATCTCACTTCCACCCTAAAGATAGTATTTAGGATTCCTTGAAAATAACCCACTAACTAAATAGCCCCACACATGAAATTTCTTTTATGTTGCTAGCGTGAGATTTATACCACCATGATTTTTTGTTACTTTTACTAACTTCTCTATATTTTAAGGTCTCTCTAATATCATAGTTGATTTTAAAAATTTGCGGTTTTTTTAAATAATTTTCATATCCTATATACTCCCTCCACACACCTCTTTTCAGCCCATTTCAATATATTAGAGAAATTGGGTGAAAACTCATGTGTGTCAAAATCTGAACCGACCCGAAAACCGGCCGTAACCCGACCAGTAAATAACCCGCAAATAACCTGGTTTTTTAACCCGAACCCGAAGAATACCCGAACCCGTTTTGACCCGTAAATAGCGGGTCGAAACCCGACCTGTAACGGGTTGACCGTTGGGTCAAGGCAATATCTTCCTTAAAATTGATAATATCAAATAGGTATTGATTTATAAACTTTTAAGGAAAGATATGTATATATACGGAATACCACGTTATCACTTTGAACCATATGCCCAGTCATCACATCAAAGTGGGTGCCACGCCGTCTCTTTCACCATATTACGTCGATCAGTATTCTACGTCAGCGCTGCCATGTCATTATTTCAGGCGACATGCCACATCATCACCTTGAAGTGTGTGTCACACCATTACTTTCACTGTGTTAAATCGAACCGCATTCCATGTCGGCACTGCCACATCATCACCTCGATCATATGCCACGTCATCACTTCGAAGTGTGTGCCACACCGTCACTTTCATCGTATTACGTGGAACCGCACTCCATGTCAGCACTGCTACCTCATCACCTCGGCTCACATGCCACGTAATCATTGTCATCTTATTTAAGTTGACTGTCGTACTTAGCGAGTTAGTGAGGGTAATGATGATGATGATGATGATGATGATGATGACGAGATGGTGATGGCGAGAATGGTAACAATTAAGTTGACTAAGATGAGCAAGAGGAGAAAAAACGTATAAATGGTAGGAATTACGATATAAAAGAAGTTTTAAAAAATGACAGAAAAAGATGTTGATCGACCCATTTTTTTTTACCCGAACCCGGCCCGCAACCCGTATTAACCCGTTCGTATAACGGTGTGATATTAAAAATATTAAGCAAAAAATGTTTAATCTTACTAATATCATATATTAAACTATATAATAGTAAAAATTTAAGAATAATTATGTGTTTATAAGTAGAATTAAAGAAAATGATTTTTTTTTAAAAAGGCGTTAATCTGACCTGACCCTAAACCCGACCCGAAACTCGTATAAACCCGACTCGTATAAACCCGTATTGTTCAAACCTGAAATAGACCCGACCCATATTTTACCCGAATCCGAAATGACCGAACCCGTAACCCGTCCGTTTGACCCGTTTGACAGGTCTATGTGTGGAGGGAGTAATATATAAAATAAATTTATTATGAGATTACTTTATAATTTATAATACAAAACTTTACAACGGGCAACAAAATAGGTGAAAACACGGTTAAAAATAAATCGAGTACACTTATTACAAGAATAGATGCAAAGTTAAATAATAAAAGGTCATTTTGTGTCATTATTAACAATATGAAGGTCATGAAAACCCATAAATTGGCACTTTTCCGTCCTGGTCAATTGTTATCTACTCCCTCCTATTCACTTATTTCTTTCTTCTTTCCGTTTTCATGATAGTCGGATTTTCTTCCCTCTTTCCTTTTTTGGAAGGTTTTGTGTGGTTCAAATTCAATTGTATGTGGGGGTAGAGTATTTTATGTGGTCCAAAATCATTTTCTTATTTTTTGTGCAAAATGGAAGGGGAAGAAATTAGTGAATAAGAGGGAGTATTTCCGTTTCGGGGTGTATCACTCATTTGTTATCTATTTCTACTTTTGGTAGGCAAGTGGACAAGTGGAGTATGTGATATGGACATGTGAGAAAGCTCCTTTATTTATCATTATTTTTCTCTTCTTTTTCTCATTTTCTTGGTCTTTGTGCCGAAATAAATAGATAATAAATGACCGAGACGGAGGGAGTACAAATTAGTGTGATATCAATAACTTATTTAGAGACCATCTCGGATCTTTCAATTTTTTTTGTTAATTAATGGCAATTTATATGGATGAAATTTGATTATAAGTAAGTTAACATTGTTTAAACATGAATAAGGGGTCTATATTAGTGAGTTTCGATTGGGATATATATTTAGCATTAACGAACATGAATAAGGGGTCTACAATCTAGAGTGTCTTTGGCCAATTCTCAATCACAAATTATACTATGAGACCGTTGTATGATGTGACGACATAAAAATGACCATTTTATGGTAACAATTCAGAATTTTATATTAAAAAGTTACGACCACTATTTTGTTATTAAAAGTGACCACTTTTTAAAAACAATCAATTTTTATATAAAATGAGCACTATTTCTTATAAATTGGTCACTTGTATCAGTCTCGTCATACAACGGTCACACACAATAATTACGCAATCTGAATTGGAACCACAAGCAACACTTTATGTACTTTTTATGATTTAATTTAGTAAACATTAAACCATTGTCTTAATAAATAGTAACTCGCGGTTAGCACACAAAAGTGTGAAAAAATTGTTTTAAAATCGAATTGCACGTTATAACGTTATTTATTTCTATTAGTAGTGTAGTTAATCAGGGAATTTTCAATGTATGTGGATCTTCGGTTACTATTTGAAAAACGTATGAATTGTGAACTATATACAAAGATTAAGTTGGTGGATTATCTCAAGTTTTCGATTCATAAAATTTGGAACCTTCCCAAACAAATGGTAAACGGGGGGTTCAGAGTGACTATGAAGGAATTTACATATTGAGCTAAATCGGGGTCGAGATATTTTGATTTTTTTTTTTGGGATATTCTACGGTGTACCCCTGAGTTTTTCGGTTTTCTATGTTGTACCCCTCTTTTTTTTTTAATTCTACATTCTACCCCTAAACTTCTTACTTATTTCTCCATTATAACCTCGTTTAACTCTCCATTAACTTTATCACTATCAAACGACCGTACTTTGATCTTTATTCTGACTTATTAATGTTATATCACCATTCTATATGAGAAACATCACAAATCACTTTTGATAAGCACCAACTACTATTAAAAATATTTGTTATGATTCATGACATGATAATGGAGATTTTTTGAACTTTTAGTTAGTTTCGTATACTATTTCTTGGGCTAATGAGTAATTCGGCGAACTAATAAGTAAATGAGTAGGTTATCGAGATGATAAATAGACGATTTAATAGGTCATTTAAGAAACTAAGTTAGCAAAGACAATAAATAAGGTCATGGTATAGACTAAGATATAGAGTTTAGGGGTACACCATAGAATATAAAAAAAAGGAGGGGTACAACGTAGAAAACCGAAAACTACGAGGGAACACCGTAGAATATCCCTTTTTTTTGTTGAGCTATGTCGAATTACTATCAGCAACACGCTTGATAATTCGGTTTTTAGTAGTAATGATTAGGCTATTAACATAAATATTTATTCATGTTTCCAAGTTATAATCAATAATTTGAAGTTAAACTCTTCACATATGCTTAAGAATATTTTACTCATATTTAGATATTTTACGTTTAAAAACATATTATTTTAAAATTACTTTAGATGATGTTTAAAAAATGTTCATATATGCTTAAGAATATTTTACTCATAATAAGATATTTCACGTATATAAACAAATTATTTTAAAATAACTTTAGATAATGTTTAAAAAAATGTTTACAAATATACCCGTGCAACTTTACACGGGTTTTAAGCTGTAGACGGTATATAATTGTATCCGCGAAAGTGGTAATTAGGCCCCTTAACTTTGTTCAATTGTGAAATTAGGCTCCATAAGTTTCATTTGGAGCAATCAAACCCCTTAAGTTTCACCAAAGGTGAAATTCAACCCCATTTCTTAATTTTCACCAAATTCTTATATTAAAATCACTTTTAATACAATTTATAAAAAATAAAATATTTTGTTTTATAATTTTAGAACTTTTATATTTATATTAAATATTGAGAATTGATTTTTTTTTTAATTTTATAGTATATAGACAATTTATTATATATGTATGAATACCATATAAATTATAAACAATTTACTAAATATGTATGTAAAAGTGTTCGTCAATGAGTAATAAATAATGTAGATATTCGCAAAGTTGCAATTAGTAATATTTTGTATTTAATAAATTGTTTAATACTAATATAAAATATTTTTAATTAAAGTTCTTGTGAAAATTTTAAAAATGAGGTTAAATTTCACTTTTGGTGAGACATAAGGGGCTTGATTACTCCAAATGAAATTTATGGAGCCTAATTTCACAATTGAACAAAGTTAAGGGATTTAATTACCAATTTCGGATAATTGTATCTCACATCATAGCACCCAATAATTACGTAGAAATTAGAAATTAGAAATTAGAAAGAGCATAATAACATAATAAAGCCATAAGATTGCGAGGCTTATTAGTTAATTTCCCTTCCATATATGCTCAAAAATCCCTCCCCTCATCTCTCTCTCTCTCTCTCTCTCTCTCTCTCTCAGTTTCCCTCTTCTCTTCTCTATAAACCAGATAAACTCCTCCTTCTTCCTCTTCTTAATCTAATCTCTTCTCCTAATCATCATCATTATGGTTTTTCTTAACACCTTCATCTACTAATCTTACTCTACTTTCTTTTCTTATTTCTTTTTTATATTTTCTTATTTCTTCAGAAACTAGATTGTGGCTTGCGTCTTCGCACCAAAATTATACACAACTGTAAGTTTACACCGATCTTTTTTTTTTTTTTTTTTCTAATTTTTGTATTTAAAGTATTGATTTGTTCATTATGTTGGTTAGGAATGATTATGGTTTGCTTAATTTTCAAGTTATGCAATTTTATCATCTTTATGATCTGCTATCTTTCTTTTAATTTAAGCTCTTTTTGCTTTTCTTCTATCTGTTTAGATCTACTTTTGTTTTCAGTTCCGGTTTCTGTTTTTTTTTTTCCTTCTGATTTTTGTTTGATTGTTATTTTGTTGCACTTGCATCAAATTATTTTGATTATCGTTCTGGTGATTAAAGAGTAAATTAAAGAAAGAGTGCAAAATATTAGAGCTTTGATTTGTTGTTTCAGAGAATTGATTACAAATTTGCTTAATTTAAAGCTGTTTTTGGTTTTATTCAAAATCCGTTTCGGGTTTAGCATATGTACATTCATTTTGCTGCCACTTGTGATGCTAAGTTGCTGTTCTTGGTTAAGTGCTGCTAGGGGATTTGTATTCACTATGATTCATTTCGCTGCAATCTGTAGTTTGCTGTATCTTTTAGGAAAAAAATGTTATTTTTATGTTATCTTTCCTTTTTCTGTAGGCTGCGGATTGGGGAAAATTATTGTCCTTATTTGCTAAGTTACATAGATAAGATGTTAATCAACTTAGATATCTGTGTATAAAACGTAATGCGGTTCATCGAAATGTGAATGTTCTCCACTGATGGAACTTGCTTAATTTCCGGGACAAAGACCTAGATAATCACAAATGGTAGGTGGTGGGGTTACCACTCAAGGCAGCATGCAGAGGTTAACTACTAATGATGCCTTAGCGTATCTGAAGGCAGTGAAGGAAATGTTCTCCGACAAGAAGGAGAAATATGACGAATTTCTTGAAGTTATGAAGGATTTTAAAGCTCAAAGGTTTGATCATTGTTGAGCCTCTGTAATGTGTCAAAACACTTGTTATCCTATCATGCACCATGTGTAACTTATCAATCGCGTTTTTGTTCTATTAGAATTGACACTACTGGTGTCATAGCAAGGGTTAAAGAATTGTTCAAAGGGCACCGGAACTTGATATTGGGATTCAATACCTTTTTGCCCAAGGGGTTCGAAATTACCCTTCCACCTGAGGATGAGCAACCTCTAACGAAGAAGCCAGTTGAATTTGAAGAAGCAATTAGTTTTGTTAATAAAATTAAGGTATCCTTTTGATCTTCGAATTCAATATGTATAGGAAAGAAATTACCGTAACATATTAACTTAACAGTGGAATGTTCGAAATTACCGTATCATGTTATTGTTTTATAGATGTTTAACTTAACTGATCATACGCTTCCTGCTGCAGTTGCGATTTCATGGTGATGACCGCGTTTACAAGTCATTTCTTGATATTTTGAATATGTATAGGAAAGAAAACAAGACCATCAGTGAGGTCTACCAGGAGGTATGTTAAATTGGCCTCCTACTACTCATTTAACTTATAGAAAGAAGGGAATGGAGGGGTATTGTGGTCTTGTTGGTTTAGCAGAAACTACAAATATTTTATACTCTGTGCAGGTAGCTTTACTATTTCAGGACCATCGGGATCTCCTTGAAGAGTTCACCCATTTTCTTCCAGATACCTCAGCTACAGCTGCTACTCAGCATGCTCCATCAGTTAGGAATGCTATGTTCGGGGACAGGAACTCGGCCATGCCTACAACAAGACCAATGCATAATGATCGGGTATTTCATAGTGGATTCTACATTTTACAACTTGTTTGTCTTACAAATTGTTACATAGGGTAATCTTACCATGAGACTTGCCCATCTATAGTAAGCCCAATCTAAAAAGTAATAATTGAGTTTTAAATTTTGTTTTGATAACCTGGTATTTTATGATTGGAACCGTCATGATAAAATATCATGTTGTCGAAATAAAATATAAGGCTCCCCGACCATTCCTACAACAAAACCAATGCATATTGATCGGGTATTTCATCTACTTTTTACAGCTTGTTTTTTACAAATTTTTATATAGGTTAGTCTTGCCATGAGACTTGCCCAATTATAATAAGCCCAAACAAAAAAAAATATTAATAATTGAGGTTTTAAATTTATTTTGATAACCTGGTATTTTATGGAAGGGGAGCCTTGGCGCACCGGTTAAGGTGTTGCTTTGTGACCGTGAGATCACGGGTTGAAGTCCTTGGAGCGTCTTCTTGCCAAAATGGCAAGGGAAGGCTTGCCCCTATTACACCCTTGTGGCGGGACCCTTCCCCGGACCCTCGCCTAGCGGGGACGCCATCGTGCACCGGGGTGCCCCCTTTTTTTTAACCTGGTATTTTATGATTGGAACGGACACATTTAAGTAGGCTGGTCCGTCGTGATAAAATATCAAGTTGTCGAAATAAAATTTAAGGCTCCATAAATACAAGTATTATCTTTTCTTGGGCCATATTTTACTGGGCACGTCTTACCGTATGACCGTCATATAAGAGAGTTGAGACTTTTTTTTATCCTCCTGATTATGTGCTTTCAATTTGCCTTTTGCAGAAGGATCGGGAATTCACCATTGATGGGTCTGATGCTGAAAACGATAAATTAAAAGTTGAAAGGGAGCAGAGGAGGCGGCTAGATAAAGATAAAGACAGGTTATTAAACAGATTGGTGGAAACTGTATTACAAATGGTGTCATTGAGATTGAGCTGACAACCAATATCTAATAGATGTTATCTGCTTACAGGGGTGAAGGCTCTGTTGCTGACCATGCTGCTGAAAATTATGGGCCTCGGGGAGTGTCTGGTACTTCTGATGATAAGAATGGTCTGAAAAGTATGCTCCTTACTTTACTTTGAACGCTTGTGTAGTCATGTGAATGTTTGATCTTGTGGTCCTTCACTTCTAGTGCTGCATAATGTGTGTGCGTGTGTGGCTGACTGTTTGCTCACATAATTCTTTTATTTAACCATGTGAAAATAATTTTTTATAGCTGCTCTGTTTGCATTAGGTTTTTTCCTAACGGACCTCCACATGGAAAGAAAGAACCATGGTCCGGGGTTGCTAAGTAGGAATGCCTCTGCGGGGTCAAAGTGGATAACCCCACTTAGTTTTCCCTGTTGAAGCGGATATGAGTAGTATTTTTACTATTTTGGCTAGTAGGACAGGTACAGGGATTAAACATTATACCTTCCATCATTTCATGGTTGGTGGGGGCCTGAGTAGACTTTCTGTTGTAGCTGCTTCATATCACTTTACCCATCTATTAAGATAGTTAATATTATCATGGCTGTATTGTAAATTTTACCTTTTGAAAAATCAAAACTACTATGAGTTTGTTATGTTTTTAGATATTTAGTAAATAAATAGTGAATACAGTTATTAATTAGATAGCTAGCGGGTAAAGGGACCGATATGGCTCTAGTTCTTGACCCTTGCCCCACCTTGCCCTGCCCCAGGACATCCCTAATGCTAAGTGCTCTTTTGCTTTACTACGTCTTTGATTTTCATTATGTAAGCTACCTGCATAGCATTACAGAGGAACACGTAATAGTGTTTAGTTAGTTTGAGAAGTGGTATATCACCATTGTTCTATTTTTCTATAGGTCATTACTTATTACTACCAGTATTTTCCATGTTCCATTTAAATTTATTTTCGAGATCCTCATATAGGGAATCTTGTTGCAGCTGTGTACAGCCAAGAGTTTGCATTCTGCGAAAAAGTCAAGGACAGATTGCATAATCCTGATGATTATCAAGAATTTTTGAAATGCCTTCATATGTATAGCAGAGAAATAATCACTAAGCAAGAACTACATTCTCTGGTACGAATTTTACAATCTGAACTTAACTGTCATTGTACTCAAGCCATTTTCATTTCTTCATGTCCTGCAAAACTGTCTAAAAAGACAGCTCGAAGTTTTTTAAGGCCTCTGTAAATTTTCTTAGATGTTCTTGAGTACTAGGGTATTGCATCGTTAGTAGTACTATTGTTTCTCTACCTTGTCTCAGGTACGTGATATACTTGGAAAATATCCTGAATTAATGGAAGCATTTGATGTGTTTCTGACATATTGTGAAAAAAATGGTAAATTTGGAACCTTTCTCCCACTAGCTAATTTTCTACACTTGTAAGGTTTGCGTCTGACGACAGTTGTGGTGTTTTACAGATGGCTTCCTTGGCAGTGTGATGAGCAAAAGTATGTATTTTGCCTCTTCCGTTTACTATCTACTTATTGTGTTCAATTGGTTATTCAACTGTACTGCCTATTGCTGTTACCTGCTGGTGGTTGCCAACATTACTTGCTGTTCATTGCTTGTTTTAATTTTTTAGTATTTTTCTGACCTCTTATGAATCTGGTAGGCTGAGGTGCAGTTAATATGAAGTAGTCTTTAGTCTTGCCAATATAATCAAAGTATCAAATTTTCACTTCCTTCCAGAATCTTTGTGGCCGGAAATCTCCTGGAGTGATGGTCCTTCAAAATATGTGAAGGCTGAGGATAAAGAGAGAGATAAAGAACACGGAAGAGAAGACAGAGATAAAAATCATGACTGTAAGGAAAGGGACCGGATAGATAGAAGTGGTTATGTGAGTAAAGAGGTCGCAAATCTCAGAATATCTTCAAACTCGAGCAAAGATAAGTATATAGGAAAACCTATTCAAGAGCTTGACCTTTCCGACTGTGAGCGCTGCACACCTAGTTATCGACTTCTTCCTACGAATGTATGGATCTCTCTTCTATATTTTTCTCATAAGTGCCGTTGTTATTTATCCTTTTCAGTACTTTTATTGTATACATATGTGCAGTATCCGATTCCTGTGGCAAGTCAAAGGACTGATCTGGGAATAGAAGTACTGAACGACCACTGGGTTTCTGTAACCTCTGGGAGTGAAGACTACTCTTTTAAGCACATGCGAAAAAATCAATACGAGGAGAGCCTATTTCGTTGTGAAGATGACAGGTTGATATGTCGCATTGTTTATTGCTTTGCATTTCTGCCTTTATGGTTTTTGTGTGGCGACATGCGAAAATATGGCATTGGGAGCAGAGTGGAGAGATAATCCATGTGGACGAGAGCGTTTGAATTCATTGTGTCTGTTATTATTTGAGTTTTTTTTTTCTTTTCTTTTGTTTTTTTTCCAAGTTTCTTCTCATTTAGTTCTGCATCTAAACATCATTGTCTCTCATTTCATAGTATTTTTCTCTCTTTTTTTTCCTTTGCACTTTCTTTGTTTTGTTTTTCTGGTCAAGTCTTTCTTTAATCCTCTCTCAAAATGTTCTCCATATGTTTATGCCTCTCTGTTTTACTCCATTCACACTCTACTTATATAACTTATTGGTTTATCCCTCTTTGTTTTGACCTCGTATTGATAGTGAAACGGGATCGATGTTAGCCGACTTTAGGATTAAGGCTTTGTTTTTTATTTTTTGCAGTGTCAAGTAACTGAATAATATACGGCGGAACAGACCATTGTTATACTGTCTGTATCATCTTGCTTGAAATAGCTATGGTTTATCATCGATTAGCATACGTCCTTGTGTTGAAGTTCGCCTCTATTACAACTAAAACCCTGAAGCACACTTACACAAAAAAGGGCCAACTAATGATCTTCCTTGTGGAACGCGTAAATCTACTCTTGGAGCATTATAACTAACAGCAGCTCTTATGCAAAATTAAATAAACATTATGTATTAGTGCTCAATGGACATGCTATTACTTATCCATTGATTTCACTCAGGTTCGAACTAGACATGTTGCTGGAGTCCGTCAATGTTACAATTAAACGCGTGGAAGAGCTGTTGGAAAAAATCAACGATAACAAAGTTAAAGCTGAAAATCCAATCCGAATAGACGAACATTTTACTGGTAAATTCTGATCGGAATTTCCATAAAGTTGTCTGAATGATAATATTTTGATTGCGACATAATGTTGACATACTTCTTTTGTGCCAACAGCTATAAATATGAGGTGCATTGAGCGGTTGTATGGTGACCATGGTCTTGATGTCATGGATGTATTAAAGAAGAATGCAACTCTTGCTTTGCCTGTTATACTAACTCGTTTGAAACAGAAACAAGAGGAGTGGGCCCGATGCCGCGCTGATTTCAATAAAGTGTGGGCTGAAATATATGCAAAAAATTATCACAAATCACTTGATCACCGTAGCTTCTACTTTAAACAGCTGGATACTAAGAGCTTAAGCACAAAAGGTAATCTTTGTCATTGCATAACTTGGAAAACTATGATCCCGTACCTTATGGCACAAGGGTTTATTGCTTATCAGTTCTGTGATACTGATGTTTTG